>NC_069781.1:89785837-90089765 GCF_027406575.1 Nycticebus coucang
TTTCTTCATCCCACATCGCAGGAGTGCAATACAGTCACATTTCAGTCAATGAAAAACCACATAACTCCAATGGTCTCATAAGATTATAACACCATATTGTACGGTCCCTTTTCTTTAGGTCCCTTTTCTTTAGGTTACACAAATACATTACGTTCCAATTACCTACAGTATTCAGTACAGTAACCTGCTGTCAGGTGTGTAGCCTAGGAGCAACAGGGCATACCGTATAGCCTAGGTGTGCAGTAGGTCACGCCATCTAGGTTTGTGTAAGTATACTCTGATATTCACACAAAGATGAAGTTGCCGAAGGACCCCTTTCTCAGAAGCCAATCCCGTTGTTAAGCAACACACCCATTGTTAAGCAACACATGCCTGTCTTTGGTGAATGAATGAATGTTGAATGAATGAATCTGAATACATTGGTTCATGTTCTGGGCTGGGACTGTGAATTACTGTCTGAGTAGGAATTGTGACTCCAAGGAAGTGGGCTTAAGTTTTTAGGGGGGGAATCATTGTTATTTTTGGCTGTGTGCAGAGATGGTTAATTGCTGTGGTGATGAGAAGCAGCTTTTATTTTCATTCTGGTATTTCTTATGGAGCATATTCCCATGTCAATAGTGTGTGGAAATGCCTGATACTCACACACCACATACCAAGCCAGCCTCCCCTGACCCCAATTGCTGCCCTCCAGCCACTCAGCTCCCCTCCCCTTCCCCAATTTGTTTCTATGGTGACGATGTTGAGTATTTTTTTTTTAATTAATCTTGCTGACTTTCTGTACCAAACGTAAGCCAAACAATAAAATCAAATAGCAATCACTGAAGCAATTGCTTATCTCTGAAGCAATGTGTGTGGTTTTGGATTTGGAACTTAGCTTGGGTTGTAGGAAAAATAAGAGGAAGAAGCAGGAATTTTCAAGTTCTGAACTGGCTTCTGCCCTTGTTGTCCCTGGATTTGTTCTATCTCCTTCCTTTGCCTTAGTATTTTCTCTGGTCCCACAAAGAACAGGAAAGAACTACACAGCTCACAGATTATTAACTTTATTAAAGTCATTCTAAAGCTGAGGCTGGATGGTTGTCTCCAAGAAGTGCGTGCAGACTTTGCACAGATAATTAAACAAGCACTCTGTGGCTGACTGTCCTATTTCCACAGGGAACCCTCCCATGAGGCAGCCCTGGTGAGGAGTGCTGGTCCAGAATATGATAATACATGTGAGCAGGGACACCAGGGCTGGGGACAGAGGAAACCAGTGGGTGCGCGTGTTGCACAGATGGTGCCAGGAGCTGTGCTCCTTTCCTTTAAAAAAGAAAAAAGTAAAGTATATTTTCATGTTTAAGAAAATCGTGATGCTTTTTCCATATTGGAATCTTTTGGGGATGTTTAGAGATAGAAGCAGTGGGCAGTCCCCTGTGTAATTTTGCCCATTAGTCCATAGACAGCATGTCATCTCAAAGACCCCTGTAGGGACCTTATTTGTGTAAAACTTACAGTGGAAAGCTCTCTATACCCATGATTTAACAACAAAGAAGACTGGATAAACCCTAAAGACATTACGCTCAGTGAAGTAAGCCAGTCAAAAAAAGATAAATTCTCTATGATTCCTGGTGATACTTAGGGTAGTCCACTTCCTAAGACAGAAAGGAGAATGGTCGTTGCCATGCTGGGACTGGGGGAAGCAGGAGTTATTATTTAACCAGTACAAAGTTTCACTGCGGGATGATGAAAGCTCTGGAGGTAGATGGCGGAGAAGGTTGTACAAAAAAGTGAATATATTTAATGCCACTTAATTGTATATTTGAAACTGGTAAATTTTATGTTATGCATATTTTATTGCAAATTTAAAAAATGAAGTGAGTCAGGGTAAGGAAATAAACTGAGGTGGTAAAATGAGTAGGATGGATATCTTTTCCTGTCTGGTGAGCTCAGATAAAGAATACAATAAGATTTTGACTTTTTGTGTCTTTTTGGCTACGTAAACTATGATTATTTCCTCTCGCCCTCCTCACTTTCTCTGGGAATAGCAATACGGGAAAAGGATCTTTAGCTCTAAGTACAGAAAGGGCAGCAGAAATAATCTTGTCTTATTCCAAATAGGTTTTCTTCACTGCCTGTATGGCCATCTTTTTGTCCTACTCATGTCTAAATAAAACAGCCAAACCTGACTGAAAAAATCACAGCAGGGTCAGGCATCTTTCATTATAATAAAGAGTCAATAAGTGATACCTGTGGGCTGGGTGCAGCTCACACCAGTAATCCCAGCACTTTGGGAGGCTGAGACATGAGGACTGCCTGAAGCCAGGCGTTCAAAACCAGCCTGGGTAACATAGCAAAACCTCATCTTCATAAAAATAATAAATTAGCCAGCATGTTGGTATGCTTATAGTCCTAACTACTTGGGAGGCTGAGACAGGTATTCTCTGCTTGAGCCCAGGTGTTCAAGGCTGTGATGAGCTATGATCCTGCAACTGCACTCCAGCCTGGACAACAGAGAGAGACCATGTCTCTAATAAAACAAACCTGTGAAAATTGAACTTTTGCCTTTTTACAAAATATATAGTTCATAAGGAACCTCTTTTACCTGCTAAATGAGAATCTACGGAGGGACTCTCCCTAAATGCAAGGCCTCCCTGGCTGTCTTTATACATTTGCACTGCCCAAAGGCAAGGTAGACAGAATAATATTTTGAGATTCAGTTATCTTTCCCCTAACAGTTTCTCTTTTCCAATTTCTTCATTTACACAGTTTAGCTGAGCATGTTTCTTATTGAACTGGGAGAAATTTGGGGCAGAACACTATGGAAACAGTCCCAAGGAGAGTTTGTGACCTGTAGGCTCAACTAGTCCTCAGATAAGCTGGGTTTTGACCCTCACAATATTGATCTGTATAATGTTTTGCTGAAATTTAAATTTGTAGAGGTTTAAAAATTGGGAGAGTTCACATAATAATCTGGGTTTCGGGCTTTTCTT
Organism: Nycticebus coucang; assembly: GCF_027406575.1. Lineage (NCBI taxonomy): Eukaryota > Metazoa > Chordata > Mammalia > Primates > Lorisidae > Nycticebus > Nycticebus coucang. Next base: position 89,788,804 of record NC_069781.1, read on the forward strand.
TCAAAATGTGATGATAGCTCAAGCAACTGTGTTTACCTACTTGACAACAAACCAGCTGGAGCTGAACTGCAGCTGTTGCATTGAGGATGACATTAATTAGGATAATGTGAGCCTCTGTAACAAATAGCTACTCAGATATCAGCAGCATAACAAAAGAAGTTGATTTCTCACTTACAGATGCCATGTCCAGTGCAGGTAATCCTTCATCTCCACCATCCACGAGGGTCAAGTCTTCCATTTTTGGCCTGTGGAATGGGAGAAAGAAAGTGGAGAAGCACACCCGTTTCTCAATTGTCTTGACCTGAAAGTGAAACACATTCATTTGGTTCATCTTCCCCTGGAGGACCCAGTGGTGTGGCTCACCCAGATGCAAAGGAAGCTAGGAAATGGGGAGCCTGTCGGGGAAGCCACTTCCTGTCTAATTCTAACCCACGGCCAGGGGACCACAAGAGTGTGGTGAACACTTGCACCTCTGCCACAAATGGGCATGTGCACTTGGCTTGCCATAGTCCCTGCTACTTGTCTGACATCCCTCAGTGGCTCCGGGAGGCATTTGAGTTTGTGGCTGTGGTATAAGGTGTTCGTGGACAGAGTGTGGAAAAAAAGGAGATGGATTCTTGAGACTGAAAAAGAGATTCCCCTGAGCTGTCAGGAAGAGACAGAGGTCCTGGGGTTTTGGGGCTGAGGGTATGTGTGACCTGTCTCACTGAAATACGGAAATTGTAGGACACAAGTGAGGAGCGGCTGTGGGGCATGTCTTAGCAGATGAGTCGATAGCCACCCTCACGCTACCCCAAACTCCGGTGCCACCTGTGAGACATAGAAGTAGTAGAGCTGGTCAATTGAGGCAGCAATGTAAACCTAGGCAATGGAAACAATTCAGCCACATTTTCTGGGACAGAGGACCAAACAGATGTGTGGACCCTTCTCCCAACCCATTCCATGAATCTGTATAAATCCCTGGGGTTAGAACTCTGGGAAGAATGAAAGGGAATTCCCTTACTTCACCATACAGCAGCTGCTAGGGGTCTAAACTGAGTTATTATATAAAGTTGGTAGATATGTGACACTTTTTTCATGCCCAAGTTTATGGGCTGAGTCATACTCTGTAGTCAATTTCATAATTTTCTTTCTTTTGTGGGGGCAGAGTCTCACTCTGTTGCCCTGGGTAGAGTGCAGTGGCATAACTCACAGCAATCTCAAACACTTGGGCTTAAGCAACTCTCTTACCTCAGCTTCTGAAGTAGCTCAGACTATAGGCACCCACCCCAAGGCCTGGCTAGTTTTTCTGTTTTCAGTAGAGACTGGTCTTGCTCTTGCTTAGGCTGGTCTCAAACTCCTGAGCTCTAGTGATCCACCTGCCTCCCCTCCCAGAGGACTAGGATTAACAGGCATGAGCCACTGCACCCGGCCCCAATTTTACAATTTTCTTAAGGACAGTGCTGAAGAAGGCAGTGACCTTGTTCATTTTGGCTTTTTCTATAAACTTTGCCCTCCAACTACCAAACCCAAAGCTGGACCTCTGCTCCCAGCCCCATGCGCCCACATACTCAAGACCAAAAGCAAACAAAAGCCAAAACCCTGTGAGATTACAAGCTTGCTCAAACTGGGGTAGTGCACCGTGAATATTCAATTTTACTCAAAGACATGAAAAAATATTTTATTATTAAAAGAAACTAGGTCAAATTATAGAGTAGAATGCAAAATTTACATTTAAAAGACATGATGAAATTCCAGAGTTGAAGAAAACTTTCTTGCAGAGAAAGGGGCCTCCCTATTTCAGAATCCATGTGGGTCTCCACCGGAGTTCTTTTGAGAACAACTGTGTGGAAAAGTTTGAGCAGCTCTGGCATTGCGCCGGGCTTGGCTGCAAGCCACCTTCTTCTGGCGTAGGCTGCAGGTAGCTATGGTACCGCGTTTCTGTTAGTATCTCCTCACGTTTCTAAACGCACAGCTTGTCAGTGTGGGCGCAACCTGAGAGCTGCAGCTAGGTTCCAGCTCACTTGTTTCACAAAGGAGGAAATGGAGAACCAGCGACTTTAGAGGACTTGCTGAGGGGGCATTCAGGCCCCCCAGGCCAGTGCTCCTCCTTGCGTCCTTGGCCACCTCTATTCTTTCATCCTGTGCAAGTGCAGAGAACCTTATCTACCCCTCACCCTCAAGTCCATGCTTCACCCCGGGCTTCCATTCGGGAAAAGTTTGGAGAATTAATGTCTGCTGGTTCGGGAACAAATGCATCGGGGCTGTAGAGGAGAGGTGGGTGGATGGCTCCGTTCGGCCAAGAGAGGTAAAGGTTCAGTATCTGAGGGCCGGAACCTGCCTGATGGAGGGCTCAAAAGCGCGAACTTAAGTTGGCCGAGGCAGGCTCTTCCCGCGGCCCAAGATGCCCAGGAGGGCGCCTAGCCGAGCAGGCAGGATGTTGCAATCTCCGCACGCCTTGCATTGATCGAAAAGGGGGCTGGAACAGTAAACGCAAGGAGGAGTAACTGCTGCCCGACTCAGCTCCAGAGCGCGACCAATGAGGATACGAGCTCCTTCACTCCACCCAATCAGCGCAGGGCCTGCGACGGCACGGGCCAATGGGACGTCGCCTCGGCTCTGGAACAAGGCAGGGGTCGCTACAGACTCGCACTGCAGTGGCCCAGAAACACTCGCAGTTACCGGGTTCACTACTGCTTGCCTCACTCGGCGCCTCTGCAGCTGCACCATGGCCGCCCCGAGTCACGTTGTCAACTTCGGGCCGGGGCCCGCCAAGCTGCCGCGCTCGGTAAGTCCCCGCGAGCGCGCGCGGGCAGTGCAGTCCGGGGGTAGCACGCGCGCGCGTGGGTTCGCATCTCCGCCCACCCTCCGGGCACTGGATCTCCACTTCCCGCCGCGGGGCTCCCGCACGCTTTGCCGTAGTGAGCGCGCCGCGTAAGTAGCTCTCGCGAGGGGGCATGTGGAAGAATGCAGCTGGTGAAGGAAGCTGGGCGAGGCGTACCTGTGCAGCTGCCCTAGCCCCGACTGCCGGTGCTAGGCGTGCACGTCTCGGCCCGCCGGAGCTGCGCACCTGTAGACCCCGGGCTGTGCCTTGTCCACCGCGGGGCTGGGCCGCGGACGGAGGCGCGGCGGAAAAGAACGCTCGCATCTGTGCGTTCGCGTTGCGCAGCCGGGCTGTGAGGATTGGACAAGGTGCGATTGATGACTGGAAATGAATGGATGGTAGCTGTTGCATACCGCAGTGGATCATGTTAACTGAGGGGGTTGCAAGCTGAAGGCCCGCGTGCCGCCTCCCCCGCTCCCCGCCTCAACCCCCCCCATGTTTAGTTTACTCAGCACTTACAACCCTGAGTAAAAACGTAAATTTGAAAGCCTTTCTTTAGCCTTTCTTCCTTGTCCCCCAGTGAACTTACTTTTCTTTTAATCCTCCCTCCCCCCACCCTTTTTTAAACCTGCTTATCTCCTAAAGGCATTCAAGTATTCACACTGTGGTAGGCGTTGGGCTGCTTAACTCGGTTCTGTCCACTTTTTTCTGCAGCAAAGGAATGGTTGTATTCTCCCCGGAATACGATAAGACTTTGCAAGCGCAAGGGCAACTCACTCCTGGCCTTCCCAGCCCCCTACCGGGCCCAGGCTCCTCCCCTTCACCCCCCAACACCCACCCTTCCGAGCCTCACCCGCTGGGGAGAAAGCGAGGTCTCTTAAGTGCCTTGACAGGCTGCTGCCGCCCCTGGTAGTTTTATTTTTCTAACCAGGATGAAGCTGATAAGTTGTAACAGCATGGGGCAAAGCCAAGTATTTTACAATTATCAATTGTTGAACAGGGCAGAAATTTCCCTGGGATAGAATTTCCTTTGTATTGTGGTAAGAACAGACAATCTTACATTTTAGAGGGAAAGGCTAACTTGCCTGTCTAGGGGCAAGCACTCACAGTAGCTGAGAAAAAACAGGGATTATTTTTTCTCAGTTTTTACAGTTCATATTAGGTGAGATTTTTTGCTCCAATTGTGGAAACGTTTCCTGTAGCCACCTTCTCCCCTCCCCACCATGTTTTGGAGTCTTCCAAATATTTGTTCCCTGTGTATTTTGTTACTAATTTGTAACAATTGTCATCATTAGTACAATTATTTCTTTTTCTTTTCCTGGGAGGATTTTTGCCCTCAGATGCTCTGTAATAGGTGGTGGTAGTGGGGTAGGGGGAGACAGGTAGATGTTGCTTCTTACATGTCTTCTTGATTTAGTTGAATTGTAAAAATTAGAGAAGTTTTGAAACTTTTTTGACACTATAATGTAGCCTATTACTTGTGACATACACTATTTTGTATTCTCTTCTCTAGTTTTTCTATTTCATTATAAAAATTGTGATCCATGAAAGTGATTGCATTCTGTAGTTTGGAAAAAAATCCCACTGGATTTGGGGGGGGGGGCGATGTGTTTTTTAAAGAAGTCTCTAAAACTCCTTGTAATGATTTTGATTATAAACTTCTGTACATTTCCAGGAATACTGTCCATAGGAAAAATACAGTCTTAGGACAAGTTCAAAGATGATTCCCTCACAGATGTTACTGTTTCCTGAAGGATTCACCAAGTTTTATTTAATTAGCCAGTAATAATAAGCATCCAGTATTTTGAAAAAGAATGACATCAGATATAATAATTAAATACAAGAACTATCCTAGAAAAAGTGCTGTATACCTCATTGCTGGATATCACCATGGTCACCTTTGAAGTACTCCTCTTGGGAAGCTATGCACTGATGCCAGTGCCTAGTCTACCCTTCAAAACAATTTTGGAACTCTTTCGGAAGTGACCATCAGATCTGTCATCATGCGGCTCATAAAAACATGAACAACAATAATGAACACCACTCAGTAAGACACCACCACATGTCCAGGCGAACACAGCTTTGAGACTGATATACCTAGGTTATGAAACCTTACTGATTTGTTTGTACAGTGCTGCCAAAGTAAGCAAGTTTGTGAATTTTAATCATCAGACCTGATACAATGACGGCTCTGATGGTCATTCCAGAAAATGAGTTCCAAAATTGCTTTGAAGAGTGGACTGGGTGCTGCACAGGTGCATAGCTTCCCAAGGGGAGGACTGTGAAGGTGACTGTAGTGATATTCAGCAATGAGAGGTATGTAGCAATTTTTCTAGGATGACTTTATGAACTTAATTGTTAGCTTGTACATTTGTGAACCAAATTGTCTAGATCCTTTTTTTTTTTTTTTTCCAGACAAGTTGCAATCCGGTTTAGCTTATTCCTATGTTTTAGCGATATCCTCCTTAGATGGCATCTTTTAAAACAACGATCTCATGTTTGTAGACCTCATCTGGGGGTCTGCTTTTACTGAGGGTCTTTTTTGCACTTACTTTGTGTTCATTTTCGAAGCTTTTCTTTTCCTCATTTTTTATTATGGAAAATTTCACATATACAAAGAGAATATAGTGAACCTCCAAGGACTCATCTCTATCAACGTTTTGCCAAACCTGTTGTAGCACACTGGCACAGATCTTAAGTTACAGTGAGCTCTTCTTCCTATCTACCCTGCCTGTCTCAGTCTAGCATTTTAGACCAAAAGAGATAGGAAAATTGAATTATCTGTGTAATTTGGTATAACTTCTTTTGTTGTTGTTCCCAGAACCCAGAACTTTATGCACTTTGTACTTGATTTAGCTTTAGGAGAGTGGTGGATGAAATTTGTGAAGGGACATTTTCTATTTTTATGCTCAATTTGTATGTAAGTTGCATCATCACAGGCTTTGTGGGAAAAGGGGGAGGAAGGGGACTGGCTGTGGACAGGGACAGATGGGGACCTTACTGATTTGTGAGTAACCTCCCCTCCGGTTTGTATGTACAGAGGGAAAGCTGTCACAGAATATTGAAATCAGCTTTTTAAATTTTTTTCCTAGGTGTTGTTAGAGATACAAAAAGAGTTATTGGACTACAAAGGAGTTGGCATTAGTGTTCTTGGTAAGATTTATTTTTGAATTCCGTGATTGTCCAGTTTTCAAAGGGAACTAACTTAAATGCATCAAGCTTAGAATTTTTACAGGGCCTTCCTGTAGTCCTTTGTAGATAAATTTTTAACCTTTGAAAACTTGAGTTGCATGTTTGATAGACATAGTTTTGAAAACAGTGTAAGACACCTCTGCCTACCCTGTCATAACTAGTTTTTGCTAACCATAGGATCTGTGATCAGAAGGTGTATATTTGCATAACAGTGCTCCCAGACTTTGACAATATTGCTTTACTTTCAATTTATGTTTTTAACAAATTTAAATATAACCCTATTGGGCTCGGCACCGGTAGCTCAGCGAGTAGGGTGCCAGCCACATACACCGAGGCTGGCGGGTTTGAGCCCTACCCAGGCCTGCTAAAGAATAACGACAAATGCAACTAAAAAAAAAACAAAAAAACCAAACAAACAGCCAGGCTTTGTGGTGGGTGCCTGTAGTCCCGGCTACTTGGGAGGCTGAGGCAAGAGAATCGCTTAAGCCCAAGAGTTGGAGGTTGTTATGAGCTGTGACTCCACGGCACTCTGCCAAGGGTGACATAGTGAAACTCTGTCTCAAAAAAAAAAAAAAATCCCTATTAAAGTTTAAAAAGTACAGAAGCCTTGGGTGGCACCTGTGGCTCAAAGGAGTAGGATGCTGGCCCCATATGCTGGAGGTGGCGGGTTCAAATCCAGCCCTGGCCAAAACTGCAAAAAAAAAAAGTATAGAAGCCTTTTCTGAAGAGCTTGCACATTAATAATTTCATTATTAAGCATCTTTCCCCAATATTATAGAGGAAGAGGACCTTTGTGTTCTAAAATATACTTTCTTTTATTTAGGATTTTTTTTTTTGGGGGGGGTAGTTCCAAATTCTGCATGGTATTAAGAAACCATAGGATGAATTGTATTGCTTATTTCTGTTAAATTTTGTTCCTGTGGATTTGGGACATATACTTTGATTTCTGTGATGTAACATCACAGCATGGAATTTTGTGCTCTTGTCGTAGAGGGTAACCATTGCACATGGATTCCTTTTGGTGAGAGAGGGATGGTAAGAAGAGTTACAGAGAACATCAAAGAACAATGAGTTAATAAACAGCTTGTTTAGTTAGGTGCCCCTGGAAAAGTCAGTCATGCCATGACTATAAGGCTTGAATGTTTGCAGTAGAAAATCAATCTAGATTATTCCCTAAACTAGTACCTTGGCCCCCAATTTGCAGAATAACTACAATTGGCCTCTATGATTTACTTGTAAATTTTATAATTATTTTCATCCATTTGGTTTTGAACTGAAACTTTAATTGTTGTTGTTTATCTCTCCTACCACAGAAATGAGCCACAGATCTTCCGATTTCGCCAAGATCATTAACAACACAGAGAATCTTGTGCGGGAATTGTTGTAAGTTTACAAAAGACAAAATTATGTTACTTTTGTTTGATAGTCCCTAAACCTAGGAGTCTGTTACATTATTTTCTATTCCAATTCTTTCAAGATTTTCCCAAATTCCCTGTTAGTACATAGTGCTTTCTATTTGTTTCTTGCCTTGTGGTATTGTTTTTGTTTTTATTTTATTTCTAAAGATTTGAAACCATTGTATCTAGGAAAGACTTTTCAGCACTGTGGAAGTTAGACTGGCTGGAAAGGATTTAAATGAGAAAAAAATAGTCATCTTTTTCAGCAGAATTGAATGTGAACTAGTTCAGAGGTCCTTAAAGTATGGGTCTCAGAACACCTGTCAGAGGCGCCTGTGGGGGGCATATTTAAAAATTCCAGTGCTGGGTTCTACCCAGACCTGCTGAATCAGAATCTCTGGAGAAAGTTTATTGTTAACAGGCTCTTTGGGTAATTTTATGTCTTCTAAGCTTCAGTACCTGCTGCATAGTTAAAACGAAGCTTCATAAGTTACCTGCACTGCCTTTCCTACCCAGAGGCCACCTTATTCTTAAATTGATTGCTATTTAAAGGAGAGGTTTTATATAGTATATAAATGTACTCACCTATACCCATGAACATAGTAAGCTTGAAAACAAACCACTTTCTTGCTGCTCTCAAAAATGCACATTCATGTTAGAAAGTTTAGGAAAAAACTGACACTCACAAACTGCAATTATCTATAGCTCCACCAGTCAGGGATAATCATTAACATGTTAGTGTCCATTCTTGCATTATTTTGTTAGCAAAGTTTGAATTGTACTGACTTTTATGTAACTTTCCTTTTCAAATTGCCTTGATAACGTGATTTGGAGGGGGCAGGCTCAGTGATAATTCTGTGGAGAGGAGAAGCCTGCTGCATTGTGAATGTTCGGAACTGGGAGTCACCTGCTTGGCTTCCCATGCCTCCCTTCCAGGGAGGAGTGATTTGGAACCTCAGCCTGGGAGAGGTGGAATTTGACACATGCCTGTGAGCCTTTTCTGATTGGAGTGCTACTTCAATTTATGAGCCTGTCCTTTCCCAGCCTTGTTCCTACCTTGTACCCAGGCCTCTGTTTAGTTTCCTTCCATTCACTTCTTGTCCTTGTTAACTGCCCTGCATCTAAGTACCATAAATCTGGAATTCTGCCTCAAAGTACTAGTCTCCCCAGCTGCTAAGAGCCTCATGATTAGAATCCCCGAGACCTGCCTGGCTGCTTCACTATCCTATTGAGCAGAGAATGTAGACCAGGCATCTTTCAGATAAGATATTTAGGTACCTACCACATGTTCCCCAAGATCCTTCCATTGCCCTCCTCTTTATTGTTTTACCTTTGTGTCTGGGAGCTCTGTTCTCCTGGTCAGGTGGTCTGCCTTGTGCATCCCTGTTCCCAAAGTCTGACCTCACCCAAAGAATCAGGTCTAGTTTCTGTGGCCTGTCCGTCTACCCCCTGTGGCCATTCTAATCATCATCTTAATTTTCCATCCTAGAGTCAAAGAATTTTGCTCTTTATCTTGATGTGTGTTGGTATGTGATTTCATGACTAGGCCTAAAACATTACCAAAAATCCCTGCCCAATGGCCATTTGTCAATAGCATGGAGCTTAACGCATAAATACTCCCAGGATTTTTGGTTTCAAGGGACAGGATTCCAACTCTTGGGCTTGACGGGAGTGTATTATCTTACCTAACAGAAAAGTTCTAGAGGAATTAGGAGATCAGATGATACCAGGAATGTCTTTTTTCCCCTATTTCCTGGCTTTGCTTTCTTCTGTGTTTGTTTCACGAGAAGGTCACCAGTGGTTGCAGGATTAGCTTCTAAATGTTTTCTTTCCCTCAGTAGAAACAGCTCTTTTTGCCCAGATGTTTGGGCAAAGGTCTCAGCATCAAATCCCATTCGCCAGCTTGGGGCAGGTGCTCACCCCCTTGAGCTGGGCTTGGCCACAATTGAACCACCGAGAAGGGCAGAGGGGTGATGTCCTATGAGAACATCAGGGGGTTGTCACTAGGCAAAAGAGGGACAGCTGGTCAAACAGTAACAGGCTTCTAACATAGTCCCTAGTGAATAGTTGTCCAAGGAATGAATAGATAAATGATTGAATTAGAGAAGCCAAAGTAGTAGTGGAACTTTATTGTATTTCTTGTCATAAATCCACCCTGGATAAAGCACTTGGCAGAGCATTGCTCCTTCGCAGTCTTTGACAATGTGTATTTACTGTCACCTGTGCTTCTGCTTAGAGCTGTCGCAGGCAACTACAAGGTGATTTTTGTACAAGGAGGTGGGTCCGGCCAGTTCAGTGCGGTTCCATTAAACCTGATTGGTCTGAAGGCAGGAAGGTGTGCTGACTATGTGGTGACAGGAGCTTGGTCAGCCAAGGCTGCAGAAGAAGCCAAGAAGTTTGGGACTGTGAATATCGTCCACCCTAAACTTGGGAGTTATACCAGTAAGTTCTGGGAGCTGAGCTGGAGAGGGAAATGTTGGCTGGTGGGTTATCCCTGCTCAGGGCAGTCAGTAGTTTTCAATTAACTTCCCTTGTCAATTGTTAATCCATTCCATTTAGATTTGGTAGCTGTACTAGTTAAGACTCCCCTGTTTCCCAGAAAATAAGACAGTGTCTTATTTTAAGGTGTGCTCCCAAAGATGCGCTAGGTCTTATTTTCAGGGGACGTCTTATCTTTCCTGTAAGTAGGTCTTATTTTCGGAGGATGTCTTATTTTCGGGGAATCAGGGTACTAACCAGATTCCGCAAAAAGAGTTATCTGTAGGTTCACTTAGCTGCAAAGCCCAGGGCTGGTTTGGCTTTAGGTGTTTAATCAGGGGTGTCTCCTTGTCTCTCCCATGGTGGCTCTACAGTCAGGGAAGCTGCTCCCCCTCTTTCTTGGAAGGTGGGTGCAGCTGCTCCCAACCTTATATCCTCCCAAGTTGCATTGCCTTTGCGGAGCATTCCCCAGAACAGTCTCCTGTCTCCTGTGCCATAATCTGAATCAGTCACTTTGGCCGTGTGTGAGTCATCTGCTGCCTCTGGGCTGTGGGTTTAATTGGCTTCACAGGAACCACATGAGCTGAGATGGGTGAGGACGGGGGTCCCAAGAAGAAAGGACTAACCCAGCTGTTCTCAACCTGTGGGTCACACCCACAGGAACTGTATTAAAGGGCTGTGGCATTAGGAAGGTTGAGAACCACTGGACTAACCCATCAGTGCATGCGGGACAGAGCGATGCTGAAAACCCCCAAACATCCCTCATGCTTTTAAAAAAAATTATTTTATTTTGAGACAAGGTTTCACTGTTGCCCAGGCTGGAGTGCAGTGGTTATTTACAGGCATAATCATAGTGCACTACAGCCTCCAAGTCTTGGGTTCAAGCGATCCTCCTGCCTCAGCCTACTCAGTAGTGGGGACTTACCAATGTGTGCCACCACACCCAGCTTCCCATGTCATTTTTGAAGATTATTTGCACCTGGTAACAGTCAAAGGGTGGGGTTGATCATCCTTTCACAATGTTGGTGGTGGTGATGGTGAGGATTAGTAGGGTGGGTGCTTTTACTCTTAAAGTGCTTTGGAGTCTTTTCACTGCTGGGGGAGGTGTCAGTCTCCTGGCCAACTGTCATCTACATAAAAAAGAGAAGTGTAAAATTGTGAAGCCTCAAACTTGTCTTCTTTGGTAGAAATTCCAGATCCAAACACCTGGAACCTCAACCCAGATGCCTCCTATGTCTATTATTGTGCAAATGAGACGGTGCATGGGGTAGAATTTGACTTTATACCTGACGTCAAGGGAGCAGTGCTGGTTTGCGACATGTCCTCAAATTTCCTGTCCAAGCCAGTGGATGTTTCCAAGGTAGAGTATGAAAGAGGGTGAGTAGGGGGGACCCAGTGATTCTGTTTCTTTAGAGGTGTATTTATTCAAGAACAGGAAGGACCATGAGTGTCTTGGGCCGGCAGAGCCCTGAGCCAGAGCAGCTGTGGGTGAGCAGGCTGAGGAAATGCTTTTAAGTCCCAGTATTCCCAGCCTCAGAATAATGACTACTTCCCAGAGTCACACTCAAGTCCTGGGGAAACTACCCGCCTTTGAGAGTGGCACATAGAAACATTTTTGGCCAACACATTGAGAGTGACATGTTCTCTTCAAGGGCAACGACAGGTTATCCAAACTTGAGGGACCTACACGGAGCCCCTTTATGTCGTAAACACCTTAATTCCAAAAGTGTCAGCAGGGCCCACAGAGTTACGAGTGGCTCACCAAGGTGGGATTCTGGGGCCAGTGCAACCAGGTGCATATATTGGGGCAGGAATGTCTGTGAAGAATTTATAAACAGTAGTTGAACCATCTCATTAGTCTGCCTTTTCATTTTTTATTTTTGAGACAGTGTTAAGCGGTTGCCCTGGGTAGAGTGCTATGGCATCATAGCTCACAGCAACCTCCAACTCTTGGGCTAAAGCCATCCTCTTGCGTCATTTTTTTTTCTATTTTTAGTAGAGATGGGGTCTTGTTTTTGCTCTGGCTGGTCTGGAACTCGTGAGCTCAAGCAATCTACGCCCCTTGGCCTCCTAGAGTGCTAGGATTATAAACGTGAGCCACCACACCCAGCCTAGTCTGCCTTTTTAATTGTGGTAAAAAATGCTTAACATGAAGTTTACCAATTTAAACCTTTTTTTGTCTTTTTTTTTTTTTTTAATTTGAGACAGGGTCTTGCTCTGTTACCCTGGGCTGAAGTGCAGTGGTGTTATCACCGCTCACTGCAGCCTCAAGCTCCTAGCTTCAAGTGATCCTCCTGCCTCAGCCTCCCGGGTAGCTGTGACTACAGGCATCAGCCACCATGCCTAGCTAACTTTCCTATTTTTTTTGTAGAGATATGGTCTGTCTGTGTTGCTCAGGTTGAACTACTGGCTTCAAGCTATCCTCCCACCTCAGCCTCCCAAAGTGCTCGGATTAAAGGTGCAAGCCAGTTTGCCTGGCCCATGTTGAACCATTTTTATGGGCACAGGTCAGTGGCATCACCACCATCCATACCCAGACGTTTTTCATTTTCACAAACTGAAATCCATTAAACGATAACTCCTTATGCTTGTACTTCCCTTGGCCCCTTGCAACCACAGTTCTCCTTCCTACCTCTATGAATTTGGCTACTCTAGGTACCCATGTAAGTGGAACTATACAATGTTTGTTGTTTTGGGACTGGTTTGTTTCACTTAGTGTAATGTCTTCAAGGTTCATCTATGCCGGTGGTTCTCAACCTTCCTAATGCCGTGGCCCTTTAATATAATTCTCATGGGTCACGACCCACAGGTTGAGAACTGCTAATCTATGCTGTCCTGTGTGTCAGAATTTCCTTTTGAAGGCTGGATAATATTTCATTGTTTGGATATACCACGTTTTGCTTCTAGTCTGCTTTTTATTATCAGCCAGGCATTACAAGTCTCAGTGATGTCCTTTGTGAAATGCTTACCTCCCTCCACCCCCGCCAGTGCCACCATTGCTTTTCCTAAAGGTTTCATAGAGAGCCATGGGAGAGGGTTTTATATCTTGCCCAACAAAATTTTCTGGAGTACCTCTAAACATCTGTTATTTGCTAAAATTTCTTCTCCCTCAGGTAGCTTGTCTCCTCTCTTCTCTTTGTCACAGAAGTCTTTTTCTCAGCACCTTCTGTCCCTTCTGTCTAAATTTGTTTCATTTATTGGTTGTCAAGGAGAGTCAGGCCCCATTGGAAAGACTGGTTTGGGTGTAGAAAGGAGGCACAGAGAGTGAGTGTGAGTATGTGTAAGGCCTTGGCCGTGATGAGCTTGGGCTGGCTCCTCCCAGCTCAGGGTCAGGCAGAGATTGTCTTGAGACCTTGGACCTCTGAGTATGGATTTGCTATCCCAGGTAATGATTCCGTTACAGCATGGATTGCTCCCTAAACAGAAGTAGGGTCAGTTGCTTGTAAAAATTGTGCTTTGGATAGAGGTTGGGAAGTTTGCATATGTTTATGAAAAAATGACCAAATGCTTCTAAAACAGCACATCTTTCTCTTTTTAAGTTTGGTGTGATTTTTGCTGGTGCCCAGAAGAATGTTGGCTCTGCTGGGGTCACCGTGGTGATCGTCCGTGATGACCTGCTGGGGTGTGCCCTCAGAGAGTGCCCCTCAGTCCTGGAGTACAAGACGCAGGCCGCAAACAACTCCTTGTACAATACACCTTCCTGTTTCAGGTAACTCTGGGACACAGCATTGAGGGGGTTTACTATTGCCCATCAAAGCAGAGGTGGCATTTTTTTTTTTTTTTAGAGACAGAGTCTCACTTTGTCACCCTTAGTAGAGTGCCGTGGCATCACAGTTCACAGCAATCTCCAACTCCTGGGCTTAGGTGAGTCTCTTGCCTCAGCCTCCTGAGTAGCTGGGACTACAAGCGTCCACCACAACGCCTGCCTATTTTTTTGTTGCAGTTTGGCCGGGACCAGGTTTGAACCCGCCACCCTCAGTATATGGGGTCGGTGCCCTACTCACTGAGCCACAGGCGCCTGGCATTTTAGAGTAGAGCGTGCTTCCATGATGCCTGACCCAACAGCCCCAGATGTCCTATTGGGATTCTCTGTCCTGCTTGTCTCTCTCTCTTGACCCTCTGTCCAATGCCTGATCAGTTTTTCTTCCTGCCCTTGTGAGGGGGTGGCGGTGGCGTTTTTTGTTTGATCTTGGTAATCCAGGCCTTGGTGGTTCACCATTAACCCAAAAGCCCTGTGTAAATGAGCTGTGGCCTCCATCTCAAACTGCTGAGGTAGCTTTGGAGAAGAGCTTTTGATGGTCTGGCCTCTTTCCTTTCTTTCCCTGCTGGGCCTGTATGAAGCTGGCCAGCTGGCTGCTTGACAACCTGCTTACTGGCTGGGAAACGCCTGTCTGTTTTTTAACCCAGTCTGCAGAGGTCCTGTCAGCCTGGTGTTCTCTTAGATGAGATAGGGGCTGCATTGCAGCGGGTCAGGGAGAGCAAGGTGGCCCTGCCACACAGTGTGACCAGGAACAATAATAGGACCCTCTTCACTGAGTTGCTGTGGAACTTAAATGAGTTGATTAATAGGCAGATAAAGACACACATTTCTTATTTTTGTGCTTTTAAAAAATTTTAATTTTTTAATCAATTTTTGTTATTGTTTTAAGAAACAGGCTATAGTGCAGAGGCATAATCATAGCTCAGTGCAACATCAAACTCCTGGGCTCAAGCAATCCTGCTTCCACCTCCTGAGTAGCTGGAACTACAGATATGTGCCTTCATGCCTGGCTAATTTTTCTGTTTTTTATTTTCAATTTTTATAGAGGTGGGGTCTTACCGTGTTTCCTAGGCTGGTCTTGAACTTTGGCCTTAGTTGATCCTCCTGCCTTAGCCACACAAAGCTGGGATTGTAGGAGTCAGCCACCATGCCCAGCCTATTTTTGCACTTGGTACCTGGCATTTGGTGATTTGTACATGTTAGTTGCTACATTATTATTATGGTGGGTTGTTAGTTCCTGCAGCAGGAATGGACACGAGGGAAGAACCGGAGTTTATGGATTTATCTTTCCAGGGCAGATAAGATGTAAAACTGTGGTACTTCATGTATGTAACCTTTTAAGCCTCCCAGTCACCCGAGGAGTAGGTACTGTTAATTATTTCAGGAAGGGGCATAGTGGGATGTGAACCCAGGCAGCCTGACTATAGATCCCGGACATGTGCGCCCTGCATTGGACACAAGCAAAAGGGTAAGCGTGGATCTGCATGAGTGAAGGGTTCTGCATTAGGATAGACGCAGTTGCAGTCCAGCTCGTCCACTCAACGGGATTCTTCTGTGATGGGTGGTATTTCTCTTAAGGAAGTGCATAAAAGGAGGGGGCGAGTGCAGGAGGTGGTTCCATCTGGGCAGGACCTTGTCAGTGCCACTCCCCTGTGTGGTCACGTGATATAGAGCAGCTTCTCACTTTGAGTTCCCTGCTTTCCTTGGGGAATAGATCAGACATTCCAGGATGAGCTCTTCTGGTCACCTTTGAACCCCACTCTCTTTCACCCAGATTTAAAGAGTTTCTGAAATGCGTGTTGGGGTGGGGCTAAATCTTGTCTCCAACTTGTCTGTCCTACCTCTGGAGTTCTGGGCAATGAGTAAACACCAGTGGTCACTCTCCAGTCATAAGAAACGGCAGGCTAAATGGTGAGCATCTGGGTGGGGACCTCAAGTGCCAGGCTCCTAGAGAAGGGCCATGGCTCCACGATGGCAGGAGGAGGGAGAAGCAGCCCTCCTTACCTGTTAGAGGGTGGGGCCAGGGCCTGCCCAGCAGTGAGGTGGGTGTTTCAGGGATGCTGAAGCTGCCACTGGCTTCAGCAGTGAGGAGGTGGGAGGAGATGGAGAAAGAGTGCTGTCTCGGAAGAACTGTCCCATGGCCTGTAGGCCTGTAAGCTGTGGTCAGGGCCCAGCCCGGCAGAGCCTGTGTCACACCCTCTAAGCGTTACCTTTAAGAAATGTAATGAACTGGCTCGGCACCAGTGGAGAGGGCGCCAGCCACATACATTGGGGCTGGTGGGTTTGAACCTGGCCAGGGCCTGCTAAACAACAATGACAACAACAACAACAAAAAATAGCCAGGCGTTAATGGTGGGTGCCTGTAGTCCCAGCTACTTAGGAGGCTGAGGCAAGAGAATTGCTTAAGCCCAAGAATTTGAGGTTGCTGTGAACTGTGACGCCACAGCACTCTACCAAGAGTGACATACTTTCTGTCTCAAAAAAAAGAGAAAGAAATGTAATGAACACCTTAACACTCTGCTTGTTAATATTGGGGTAAAAACCCCTTAGTGGTGACAGTGAGAAAGCAGGCCAGTTGGTCTAATGGGAGATGAAAATGTCTGGAGACACAAAGAAAGTTATCTCCTAGAAGAGTGACCTTCTTTTTTATTTATTTATTTATTTATTTTTTATTGTTGGGGATTCATTGAGGGTACAATAAGCCAGGTTACACTGATTGCAATTGTTAGGTAAGGTCCCTCTTGCAATCATGTCTTGCCCCCATAAAGTGCGGCCTTGGTGTGTGTCACACTTTATAGAAGAGTGACCTTCTTATACAGGCCCTTCCTTACCAGCCCCTGGGTGGGCCTTGGCCTGGCCTTGACCATTGGCTCAGCTGGTCCACTGGGAGTGTGGGCACGGGATAGGAAAAGGGCAGGAACTTTTTTTTCAGACCATTCCTGGCTGAGCCAGAAACAGCACAGAAGAGGGGCAAAGTTTCTTTCCCAGAAAAATAAAAATAGCAATAATTAAGACCAGCTCAGGGCCATTCAGGACTGATAATATTCTTAGAATCGTGTAAGTGGAGAAGATGAAGGATACTGGATTAAGTGCATTCTCACCAAGATACCCCTTGCAAGTTGCTTTGCTTTCTTTTACCTCAAAAGAACAGGGGGGAAAAAGTTTGGTATAATTCTGTATGATTAAGAAATAACCTTAAATCTGTGATGTTAAAGTTAGAAAATCACAGCCCGCCCAGTGAGAATAATCTCTAAATGGAGACAAAGATTTGTGCAAAATAACCTCCCAGTCCTTGAACGTTAAGGCTCACAAGACCCCCAGAACACTCCAGAACTTGGTAGTGTATAGTTAAGTCTTTGAAAAGGTCCCAAGTTTGAAAAGATACTGTTTTTTTTTTTTTTTTTTTTTTCAGAACCTAATGACCACAGTCCTGGGAACTTTGGTTTAACTGAGCTGGATAAAATAGCCTTCAAATAGCTTCTCTGCAGCCCTGAGCAATGCTCTGGGCTGGAATAAAGGGCCCACTGTCTTTCTCTTTAACCCTTCAGGAGAACATACTAACCTCAGTTAGTGGATAAAGAAAGAGAGGCTTACATTTTTCTTCTGACCCCACAAAAGGGTTTTTACATACCATGACTAACTCACCCACAAGCACACATTTGTTTTAGCAACAGTATGAGGTTATAGAACTAACGTAAATACAAAACATTAACTCAGGCCACCTTTGTTGAGAATGGGAGCAGCAGACTAAGGCCATGGGCCTGTTCCCAAGGATTCTCTGGCCTAGACTACTTCCCCCTGGATGGGATGGGGGAAGCCTGGGGTCCTGGAATCGTGTGTGCATGTGGGCACGTGTGTAGTGGACTCAACTTTGGGAGCTTGGTGGTTACTTGTATTTCTGAGAGAGTGGTGCCATAACATCGCCTGTGGTAGCTCATCTGCGGAGCCAGGATCTTTAGAATAGCCAGAAAATTTTCTGGGGCACTTTCTAGAGTGCTTTTATAAGGGCACACAGGGAATATTTTGTATTGCTTTAAAAATTTTTATAAAAGTGACATATTCTCTTAGTGAAGAATTCCAAGTGAGCAGAGTCCCTGGGGTAACCACTGCTAACTGTTTGCTGTGCATCCTGACAACCCGTAACTGGGCTTGTGCCAGTAGACAGAGCTGTGTGTGTAGTATTCCCGAGGTGATGGACTCTGCATAGTAAGTGACTGCACTGGAATTGGGAGCCTGTATCCTAACCCCAGAGCCACACTGCCTCTGCCACGGGGAGGCTCTGAGCTGGGGCTGTGGGTAGAAAAGGCTTCCAGCCTTCCAAAACTATAGAGTCAAAACAGGCACACAGCAGTCTAATGTAAAGGAGGTGAGTGGTAAGGTCTGTGTAGGTAGTGGGCACGAGGGGCTCTGGGAGCTCAGGAGGTGAAGTGCTCACTCTGGTGCCCTGTGGTGGGGAGAGGGAAGTGCGTCCCGGGTGGCATGAAGAGTTTGGCTGGAAAAGTAACATCTGGTGAGAACTGTAACTAAGCCTCTTTTCCTGAGCAGTCCTCGGGGATCTAGAATTGGGTTGAGCCTAGTTCTTCCTGATAATGCTCTTGTTCACATGTACCCTGCTTTCATCTTGTCTATTCTAATGATGTCTTTAAGTCTTTTTTTTTTTTAAAGAGACAGAGTCTTTTTTTTTTTTGCAGTTTTTGGCCAGGGTCAGGTTTGAACCCGCCACCTCCAATATATGGGGCCTGTGTCCTACTTCTTGAGCCACGGGTGCTGCCCAAGAGACAGAGTCTTACTCTGTCACCCTGGGTAGAGTGCCATGTCATCATAGCTCATAGCAACCTCAAACTCTTGAGCTTAAATGATCCTCCTGCCTCAGCCTCCCAAGTAGCTGGGACTATAGGTATATGCCAAGATGCCTGGCTAGTTAATCTGTTTCTGGCAGAGATGGGTCTGGCCCTTACTCAGACTGATCTCAAACTCCTGAGCTCAAGCAATCCATCTACCTTGGCCTCTCAGAGTGCTAGAATTATAGGCGTGAGCCACTGTGCTGGGCAAGTCTGTTTTAATACAACCTAAACAATTTGCTTGAATATCTTTGGACCTTTACAAAGCTGAACTAAATGGATTTTTTTTTTTTTTTAATCTTCATTTTAGCATCTATGTCATGGGTGTGGTCCTGGAGTGGATTAAGAATAATGGAGGTGCCTCAGCCATGGAGAAGCTTAGTTCCATCAAATCTCAAATGATCTATGAGATTATTGATAATTCTCAAGGATTCTATGTGTAAGTTGATGGATTTTGTTTCACATTTAGTATCTTGTGAGTTTAAAACTGTACTGTGTATTTTTTAAAAATGGACACATCATTTTTCTTTGACCTTGAAGTTCTGGCATGCCTGGGTGGTCCTTAGCCCCATGAGCAGGGGATGAGTTGCTCCCTTCTGCACCCCACCTTGGCACGTCCTGGCTTTGAGACCTGTGTCCCAGTGGGTGGTGACATTTCTCACACTAAAGACATTACCCTGGGGAACATTCTCAGTTCACCCTCTAGGGTAGGTCTCCTGTGTGTCTCTTGGGAGAAAATATATGTACTTTCTGGAAGGTCTCAACTGAAGGGCTGTTGTTAGAGACCTTGGGTATAAACACCTGCTCCTGGCCCCCTTCTCCACATTATTTCCCTTGTTAAGAAAGTTTATGGCTTCCTTCTAATAGGACAAATGTTCCCATTCCAAACCTGCAGTCTCTGAACGGAATTGGCAGTGGCCTGGTTGACGCTTGTAAATATTTTCATGACCAAATGACTAATGAACATGTCTTGACCACTGGACCCATATCTGGGAGGGCTACAGAAAATGTGTGGGTCTTGTGTTTGTTTCCTAGGGCTGCCATAACAAAGTACTGTAGACGTGGTGGCTTAAAACAACAGAAGCTTGAAAGCAAGGTGTCAGCATGGTTTTGCTCCCTCCAGTGTCTCAGGAATCCCTTCCTTGCTTCTGGCTTCTGCCAGCTCCAGGTGGTCCTTGGCTTGTGGCTCCATCACCCAGTGTCCACCTGTCTTCACATGGTCTTTCCTTTCGTCTTGTAGAATGACAGATCTTTGGATTTAGGGTCCACCCAGGTAATTCAGGATGATTACATCTCAAAATCCTTAAAACACCTTTTTGTTCTAAATAGGTCCTAGTCACAGATTTGGGGGGTTAGGACACGGGCATTCCTTTTCAGGGGCCACCCACAACAATGGTCCCTTCAATGCCAGAGGTAAAGCCAGGGCTACAGAAGTGTAAGAGATCATCATCTTCATTTGCTTTCCTTTTCCCTCAAGGTGGGTATAACTTTACGTTGTGTGCATGTATGTGGGCATATGTATACATGTAAATACACACATACATAAACACTTGTTTAACACGCTGGGACATTATTCCCTGCCCCCATAACCCCTATTTTAGGGTTCAATTTGTTGTAACTAAAATACCTGCCTTACAGTAACTGGGGAATTTGTACTGTCTTTGAGAATTCAGGGTCCACACGAGACAAACAAAATGATGCCTCACTCCTAAGTTAGAATTCTGGTTTTTAGCCAAGACTTGCTAACAGATGTCCATAACCACCCATGGGCAGGGCATGATGGTGCCCCCTCTACCCCTAAATGCTTGCTTCCTGCGCCTGTGAGTCCTTGGTGTGTGATGGCCCTCCAGCCACAAGCCCTGGGGGAGTCAGGTTTGGCTGGGCTCCCTGGCCTTTGGGCTGCTCTCCCAGGTGCCATCTGGAGGAAGGGTGCACAACTGTATGTTACCGCCTGCTCTGTGGTTCTGTGCAACAGGAAGCAAATACAGGCTAGGGTTGGGGGCTGGTCCTGCAGAGCTTCCACTCTCTACCCTGATATGTTGTGGGGGAGGCTCCTAAGCACCTGCTCCAGGCTGGCCCTGTGCTAGGCTCCTGGGACACCCAGAAGAATAAGCCATCTGCCCTGGCTCCATCTGTTTCTCAAGAGATATTTACACATGAAACTGGAGGTCAGAAGGAATGGTGATACCTCCAGGGAAAATCCAGGGAATTAGAAAGCAGAAGGAGCTCTGGGAATCTCCTGAGGTCCCCACCCCCACCCCTGGGCCTTTAACTCCCAACATCCAACCTGGTCGCCCCTTCCCTGCTGACAGCCTGCAGAGCTCACACTGCAACCAGGTCACCTCCTGGAGAAGCTGATCACCCTTTGCACCCACGGGGGCCTCACTCACTTGTGAATAGCCTTGACCCAGGACTTGTAACCTCTGTAGTATAAAGCTCTCTGGGAACTTCCATCACCTCCTCGGCTGCCTGCCTAGAAAATGTCATGCAGGGCTCGTGATGTCCTGTGGGACCTCGTTACTCTTTCCTCTATTTACAGTTGGAAGAGTCACTAGCTGTTCCTGAATGTACTTGGGTTTTCAGGAAATTCTTCACTTTGGAAGAATGGAGATAGTTCATTTCACTATGGAAATAGTTCAGCAACAGGGCCCCAAAGGGGAAGCAGGCAATTTAAAAGAGGAGTGACCTAGAATTAGAATTTGCATGTTATCACTGCCTTTAGGCCTTTCTCTTGTTTTCTCACTTCTCTCCCACCCTCCATGCCCCACTCATAGGCTGCTCCTTCCCTGAGTACAGTCTGGGCAGTTTGCTGGGGATTGCACCTGCTAGTGACTTGGCAGGGAACTCTGAGACTAGATAAGACAGGCATTGAAGCCCTAAGTTTATTCCACAGCCTGACCACTCACACAGTGCTGGCTGACCCCAGGTTGAGTCCCCATGGACAATTGCCACTTATTGGCATGTGACTGTGGGCAAATGACCTATTCTAAGCCTCAGTTTCCTCATCTGTACAATGGATATAATAATGGCACATGCTTCTTAATGACTGTCACAAGGATTAAGTGGAAATGCATGTGAATAAAGAGTATGTAATACAGGAATTGAGAGCATAGGCTCTCGTACTGGTTAATTTGTATGAAGTGCTATAAACAGTTCTTGGCACAAACGGAGCCTTCCTTGGGTATTAGCTCTTATAATTTGTAGTTATTATTATGAACAGCAATTAAAATGTTCCTGACACAGAATACTTAATATATAGTAGTAGATATTAATTTTATTCTTATAAGAATGTCCAAGTGACAGATTCCATATCTGGATCTGAGGGCACCTTTGTCACCTAGTCCCGGGATTAGACATCTGGTTCTGCACCCACCTGGGCCTCAGTCAGTTGGCCCCTTCTGCTCCCTCACGCCTTAGAGGAAAGAGGGAGGCATGTGATGGGTCTGATTATGACCCTGAAGTGAAATGAAGCAGCCAGGGCCCCAGGCCTTTCCACATACGCATACGTCTTGTCATCACATCACATTCCTGTGAAGTGGACACCCTGTGTGGCAGGCACAGCTGGGAAGTGGGATCAGCCAGGATGTGAATGTGGGGGGTGGGGGGTATCACAGGAGGCTCGTTCTGGAGCCCGTGCTGTACAACTCTAGGAGAGCAGGAGGCCTTCCTAAAGCAGCCATAAAACTCAGAAGCCATGCAGTAAAAGGTGGCATATTTAACTACATGAAAACGTGAAGCTTTTTATACAGATAGGACATTTTAAACAGAATTAAAATAAAAACATGACAGATAAGAGAAAGATATTTTTATTAAGACGTAAAAGTTACTATCCAACAAATGAAGAAGGATCATCAAATAAAAGTGGGGACGGGGGGTGAGGGTTGCTGAGGGTCTGAGCAAACAGCTAAATAGACAAAAAGATGCCTAACTTCATTCATTCTTTGGGAAATGTAACACCATGAGGTATTTTTTCCTTTGATTTGCAGACATAAAAATGATAACGTCTGGTGTTGCAAAGGGACTGCGCTTTTGGTGGGATTATAAATCTGGACAAACTTGGGGCAAAGTTTGCAGCACTCATTAAAATTTACAACTCAGATGCTCTTTGACCAAGGATTTTTATGTCAAGGCGCCTGCCCTCCCCCAGTACTCTGGGTGCAGTGGTGTACACAAAATCAGGCACAAGCACGTCCAGTGTGGGATGTAAGCGTGACAACCTGGAGACAACCCACCTGCACGTCAGGAGGGGTCCAATGAAAGAATTGAGAATCGTTGGCGGTACAGAATCATGTGTACACAGAGAAGAATGGAACAGGTCTCTGAGCAGACCTAGGAAGAGGTCTGTTACTGGTGTGTTAATCAGGTCAAGAGGAGAAAGAGCAATTGTAGAAAAGACTTAGCTACTATTAAAACCCCACAACGGTTCTGTGTACACACACACAGACATGTATGTACCCACACGTCTTGTGTATATAAAGTGAGCTTGAAGCACTCACACCAGACTTAACCGTAGCCGCCTCTAAGGGAAGAGGATGATAGATCTTCATATTTTTCCTCTAGATTTTTGTAATTCTGTACAAATTTAATGTTTTATTAACAAAACCAAGCAGTAAGAGCCCTGTGATTATATTTGGTGGGCTTCTCTTTCCATGCGCTCTTATTCTTCATTTCCTTTGTTTCTGGCACATCCTTTCGGGGGGACAGATTATGACATGAATGTCTCATCATTAGTCACCTAATTCCTATGGCTTACTCGCCTGCCCTTCCGACCCTCGCCACCTTCCTGAGGTGAATGTCTCTGAAGCCGTACTTTTCCTCGCATTCCTCTCCTGATATCTTGGGAGGTCCTGGTGCTTCTCAGAGGAGGATCTCTGGAACACCATTCCCTGCAGCAGGAGGGGTTTCCAGCCACCTGTGTTCCAGGAAATCTGCGTTCCTGTCTGACCTCCAGTGGTTCATTATTTACACCAGCACGAGAGGCTGCAGAAAGTCAGGAGTAAAGAAACCTCCCAGCCTTGTTACTGCAGGGCTTCCTAATTTTCTCTGGCTGTGTGATCACTTTTCCAGTGATGCTTATTGGCACCTTCCACGTCAGCTCCCCATTTAGACTTTGGGAAGCACCGCCTTTGCTCTGGCTCCCACGCAGACTGTCTCCTTAAATCTCTGTAGTCCTAGCATTACCCATCTGGTTTTGCACCCACCTGGGCCTCGGTCAGTTGGCCCCATCTGCACCCTCACACCGGGATCTTGCTGCCTCTGAGATTTAGTGTTCACCTCAGAGGTTGCAAACTGGGAGTGTGGCCAGATTCAGTCCACAGTGACATTGGACGTGGCTCACCCAGTGTTTTTAAATGCAATTTAAGCCAATATAAAGATACTGAGAGATATTTAAAAGTCCAGCTTTGTTATTTAATAATCTGTTTCGTCTCTGAAAATGGGTAATAGAGACTTTGATAAGGAGGACCATATGTTTCAAGAAAAAGGGAGCTCCTCCTTCCCTGTGAAAGTAAGGAATAGTTCTCTGTATGTAACAGAGGGAGCTGGTGTGGAGCCTTCCTGTTCTCCTGATTTATGTGAGTGTTGAGGGGCCCTTCTCACCTTGAAAGTTCTCTGTAAGAACAGGTGTCTCAGCCTCCCAGTTTCTTCACCCCACAATCTCTCCTTTGTGTGCCACAGTTAGGTTTCTAAAACAGCCCCCATTTGCTGGTGTAGACCTGACAGCTCCTCTCTCAAGGGTCCAGCCTGGTCAGCAGCAGAGCACATCCACAGGGCCCTCTACAGCCCCGTCCATCTTCTCAGCTATTCTGGCTGGAGAAGCCAGCACCCCTGTTAAGGCAGCAAACTTGCGGGGGCCTCTGCACCTCTGCAGGTGCAGTTCTCTGCCGGATGGCCTTCCTTATTCTCATCCATCCTAAGTACTCACATTACTGCCTCTGAAACCTGTCAACCTTCTCCCACAGAATCACTCACCTGACTCTGCCTTTGCAGCCCTTTGCTGTTAGGACCCTTCTCCTGTGGAGTTGTGATTCCCTATAGAGTCAATCGCTCACTGAATTAGGAGCAGTTAATTCTCCTTATGCTTGTTCTCTCTCCTTTTTTCCTCAGCCCAGTTCTAGAGACATATTATTGTGAGTTACTGTGCACATATCTGTGGCGTGGTGGTATAATCTTTCCTATCTAGGTTTTATGACAGTATTGCTTCACGGTATCTTCTGTCTTCATGATGGGATGAGTAAACTAAGGGGGAGTGAATTGTCAATGCAGATTCTTAATTTTTTCTCTTTGGTAAATGTAATTTTTGTTGCTCTGCCTCTGTGGTTGGACCCTCACGTTGGGAGCCTGAGACAGCAGAATAGCAAAGAGGGTCGCAGTTGAACGTTTAAGTATCAGCCATGAAAACAACCACCTGGTGGAAAAGGAGGGTCTGGAATTCAGACTCAGTTTATTCCAGATGGTTGGTCCCCTGTTTGCCTCTTTTCTGCCGGAAGGTGTGAGGTGTGTGTTTGACTCCCATTAACTCGAGCAGGAATTATGGATGTGCCTTCAAGGGACTTCTCACACTGCTTTTATTTGCAGTTTAACTTAAATGAATCCCATTTGTAAAGTGTAAGAATAAAATAGGATGTAGTTGAGAAAAGGGGAAGAGAGAGGGTTTTTACATGTGCTTTTTAAAAATTCCAGAGTATCAGGGCGGTGCCTGTGGCTCAAAGGAGTAGGGCGCTGGCCCCATATGCCGGAGGTGGCGGGTTCAAACCCAGCCCGGCCAAAAACCACAAAAATAAATACTAACCCTTTCTTAGAGAAAAATTCAGTCATCATCCTTTTTTTTTTTTTTTTTTTTCTTTGTGTCAGTCTCACTGTCACCTTGGGTAGAGTACTACGGCATCACAGCTCACAGCAATCTCAAACTCCTGGGCTCAGGCCATCCTCTTGCCTCAGCCTCCTCAGCAGCTGGGACTTCAGGTGCCCACCACAAGGCCTGGCTAGTTTCTCTATTTTTAGTAGAGACAGGGTCTCACTCTTGCTCAGGCTGGTCTCAAATCCCTGAACTCAGGTGATCCACCCACCTTAGCCTCCTAGAGGGCTGGGATTACAGGTGTTAGCCACTGTGCCTGGCCCGTCACCCACTTTTGAGAGTCTGTATGTGCCTTATGCAAGGTTTTGGAAATTAAAAAAAGAACAAACCCTGAATTTATTGCACTTAATAGGTATTTATATGACATTTAAAATGTACCCCATACTGCTTTAAATTTTATCAGTTTTCTATTTCTTTATCATAGACTATCCCAAAACTTGGGCGGCGCCTGTGGCTCAGTGAGTAGGGCGCCGGCCCCATATACCGAGCGTGGTGGGTTCAAACCCAGCCCTGGCCAAACTGCAACAATAAAAAAATAGCCGGGCGTTGTGGCGGGCGCCTGTAGTCCCAGCTGCTCGGGAGGCTGAGGCAAGACAATCACATAAGCACAAGAGGTTGCTGTGAGCCGTGTGATGCCAGGGCACTCTACTGAGGGCAGTAAAGTGAGACTCTGTCTCTACAAAAAAAAAAAAAAAAAAAAAAAGAATATCCCAAAACTTAATGACTTAACCACCATTTTCTTTGCTCATGATTCTCTGGGTAGCGGGTTATGCTGAACTCAGCTATGTGGTTCTTCTGCTGATCTCAGGATCCCTTATTCAACTGAAGTCAGCTGATGGCTCATTTGAAGCCATATGGTCTAAAATGGTTTCACGTGTCTGGCAGTTGGTGCTGGCTCTTAGCTGGGACAATTAGCCCACTAGCTCAGACTTGTGCTAGTAATATTTTGTGGCAGCAATATTTTAAGGGAACAAAAAGAATAGCTGAACGGCCTCTTGAGGTCACTGTGTAGAAGTTACAATCACTTTTGTTCTAGTCTCTTGGCTAAAGCAAGTCACAAGGCCAGCCCAGATTTAAAAGTAAAAGAACTAGACTCTACCTCTTTTAAAAACCTTAAATGGGCCACAAAAATTCTCTGTAATAGTGACTTACTTAATTCTCACAAGAATTTCAGTAAGTTCCATTATTATTTCCACTGTGCAGATGAGGAAGATGAGGCACAGCAGGAGGTTAAGTAACTTGCTCAAGGTCACACAGGTTGGCGTGTGGTGCTAAGTCCTGAAAGTTGCTGCCTCTTATTTTTGTCTTACAGCTGCAATTAAGAACAACTTATTTCTTTGTGGTGGGCGCCTATAGTCTGAGCTACTGGGGAGGCTGAGGCAAGAGAATCGCCTAAGCCCAGGAGTTGGAGATTGCTGTGAGCTGTGATGCCACGGCACTCTTCCGAGGGTGATAAAGTGAGACTTTGTCTCTTTAAAAAAAAAAAAGAACAACTTGATACTCTGCAACTTTGCATAGAAAGAGTCATTTACATTTGCTGTGTGGCTGCAGGGCTTGGAAGCTTCCTATATGTGTACCACTGAGCTGTCTCAACTAGTCTGAGATAAAAGTATTATTATTTTAAATATTCAGAGGAGGAAACTGAGGCTTAATGAAATAAAGTATAAGTTGTAGAAGAGGATGCTAGGCTACTGTTCCATGTGCAAGAGTCTGGTCTTTCTGGCAAATTATAGATGTTCTAGTTTTTTTTTTTTTTTTTTAAATCTGCCTGTCTGCATCTAGAAAATGTTTTTTAATAAATTGGTTAATTTGTTAATGACAACCTGTACATTTCTGAAAAGTAGCTAAAATAATAAAAATGTTTTTCAGATGTCCAGTGGAACCCCCATATAGAAGCAAGATGAACATTCCATTCCGCATTGGCAGTGCCAAAGGAGATGACGCTTTAGAAAAAAGATTTCTTGATAAAGCTCTTGAACTCAATATGATCTCCTTGAAAGGGCATAGGTGAGTGTACCTCCAATCCACAAGCTCGTCAGAGAATCGGCTTAGGTTTTCATATGTGGAAAGAAACAAATCTAGGAGCCTGTTTAACTTGGAGTAGCAGTTATGTAACTTGTTGGGCAAAGCCTCCTGTGACAGGCGTGCCTCTTCCTCTTGTAATGGAACCCTTCACAAGATTCCCCAACTGAGGGTACAGTGGAGCCGCGTCTGCCATGGGAGTGTAGTCAGAATTACCTCTGAAAACCTAAAGTGCTCATATGGCACAGAGGTTACCAGCCCATCTCTGATAAGGCTGGTGTCACCCCATTCTCATGTTAGAACATCACTGTTTTGTTTTTTTTTTTTTTTTTTTTTTTTTTTTGCAGAGACAGAGTCTCACTTTATGGCCCTCTGTAGAGTGCCATGGCCTCACACAGCTCACAGCAACCTCCAACTCCTGGGCTTAAGCGATTCTCTTGCCTCAGCCTCCGGAGTAGCTGGGACTACAGGCGCCCGCCACAACGCCCGGCTATTTTTTGGTTGCAGTTTGGCCGGGGCCGGGTTTGAACCCACCACGCTCGGTATATGGGGCCGGCGCCCTACTGACTGAGCCACAGGCGCCACCCTAGAACATCACTGTTACTCCAGCTGAACATCGGACTAGTTAATCTTGCATTATCTATGAAAAATAAATGTCCTCACACCTGAGAATAGCGCAGTGAGATGCTTACCGCACCAACATACTGTGCATGGCAGGCTCATGAATGGTGTGGTGAGCAAAGCTGCCATCTTCATCCCACTAGTCTTTTCTTCCCCCGATCTTGTTTGTTTATTTTATTTTTTATTTTTTTGCCAAGTGTCTATAGGTTGAATGGATCTAAGTTAAATGTTAGCATGGTGAGTCTTCACTGCATTAAGGAGAATTTTCTAGTGGCTGAGATGTGGGAAGCTCTTTTCCACTTGTCAAGGATTTTCAGCTGGGAAATTGGACACGATGGTCTCGGACACTATAATTCTTAAGAGCTGGTGACTAGAAAAAGAGTCATTTTGGTGCTAAATTAGATGTTTTTGTTTTTAATGGTTGGATCTTTGTTCATTCTAGGTCTGTGGGAGGCATCCGGGCCTCTTTGTATAACGCTGTCACAATTGAAGATGTTCAGAAGCTGGCTGCCTTCATGAAAAATTTTCTGGAAATGCATCATCTATGAACACATCCTATCCGGTCTATACTCTTGCCCTTGAATGACATATAAAATTTAGAGTATCTTGGGAATGGCTACAAAAAAGTTAACAAATACAGTATTTTTCTCAAGTGAACATGCTTATTCTAGATTCCTTTTTTTCAAAGAACAACAGCAGAACATCCACAGCTCTGCAGAGCTGGTGGGACCTAATGGCCACTTTAATTATGACTTGAACTGGAAGCATTTTTAAAAATTGCTTTTCTAGTGAATTGCAGCTTATTTTGTCTCTGTTGCTGCTTTTTCTAGCTAGATCTCAGAATTTAAAGGTACCTGTGGACTTAATGCAAGTTGCAATTAATTATTTTTGGAATTGTGGAAACAGACAGCATGGAGGGTGGGTGGGGCCCTCTAGGTGCTAAATCTAGACAGCAGCGGGGTCTTCTGGGTTCTGCAGCTGTTGATTAAGGTCAACACTGATCATTCAGTGAGTGTTTGGGAGTACCAGACAAAAGGGCAAACTGTAGATCTTTATACTGTTATTCACGTAAAGAGAGAAAAGTGACATCTGATAGGGTGTCCCAAATGTCACCATACATACATATGTGCATAGGGAAAATGGGAAATTATAGCTAAATGTAACCTTTATTCACAAAATATTCATTAGGAAATTTTACAAAATATTTCTTTGCATGTTGATATATAAATGTAAAAGGATTAAAAATATGAGTTTTTAAATTTTTCCTATATATGGCAGCCCGTGGGACACCCTGTCGGATTAT
Organism: Nycticebus coucang; assembly: GCF_027406575.1. Taxonomy (NCBI): domain Eukaryota; kingdom Metazoa; phylum Chordata; class Mammalia; order Primates; family Lorisidae; genus Nycticebus; species Nycticebus coucang. The sequence continues at coordinate 89,818,077 of NC_069781.1, forward strand.
ATAACAAGGTCTGTTTTTAATGCCATGTACTTTATATCTCTATGTGTTTATATTTCTAATAATACATTTCTCAGCGATACATGCATGAGTCTTGTAGAATTTAAGTCCTTAACTTTGTGCATTGTAACATCCCATTAGCAAGTCCTTTTTTTAAAGCTGTTCCATGGACAAGATCTAGAAGTTCTTGAGTCATTTTTATTCTTCTTTCAATAGGTAGAAGAGAAGGTTGGTTTATGGCTTATTCTTGTTTGTTTAAGTACGCTGTTAAACTAAAAATCTCTGTTAAACTTCCCTATCTTTTGTTAGCTTGACTGTTTTCTTTGTAGTATTTGACCAGAGTGATACTTTGAGTTCTAGATCTTTGCTGAAATGTATTTTCCCCTCTTGTTTATCAGTTGTCAGTATTTTATGTTGAATATCTGAAGAAGATTAAAGTCTTAAAACATCTAAGCCCACGTTAATGAATTTTTCTACAAATTATTTTTTTTAAACTCTATGATTGGGAAACTTGAGTCTAAAAATAGTATCTAACAAGGGTAATTTAGTTCAACCCCAGGTGTAAGTCTTGTACATTCATTTTTTAAAGGTGATTCAGCGCAGCGTGGTAGATTTCCATTTGCTCTTGGAATGTACTTTATCAGCAAGCCACCTTCCATCACAGTTCAAGGTATAAAGTTATGTGAACTCTGTCCCACTTATCTCAGAAACACCAGCAGGACAGTTCTGAGCTATCTTCCCGGTGGGTTTGTATAATGAGGACTCCACTGTTTTCTTTTCCTATCTCTGCACTGATTAGTTGGGTCCCCTGGTCAGGTCTCCGCCTCCCAGGCTTTATTCTCTTATCTGTAAGTGGAGGGTTGAAATAATTCCCTCACTTGTCTCAGGGATGTTAAGAGATTCTTTTTTAATTTTTTTAAACTTTAAGCTCATGTCATCAGAAAAAGATATTTAAAAATTTAAAACAAGGGCTTGATGTAGGATGTGAATAATAACCACAACCCTTAAATAGCAGAAGCCACATCTGATAATGCTCAGCATCAGCCTCCCCTCCCTCCTTACCCCTTCCTATGTGGTTGCATGTCCCTGTCTGCACCAGACCCCTGCTTCTGGAATCTCTGCTTATTTCCATTCCCATTGCTGCAGCAATCCTGCTGTGTCAGTCCTCCGTGGATTATTTGAGCAGCCTCATCTCTGCCCCATCCCCTTTCCTACCACAGCCAATGGACTTACCCTCATGCTCCTTGCTGATGCATTAAAAGCCCAGTACTGTTAGCCCTGCAGCCAGAGCTTTGTAGCATCTGGCCTGGCCTCTCCTCTCCTATGTTTATGGGTCTTGGAATGTGGTGTGCATTTGCCAATTCTACCATGTCAGCCTGGAGTTCCTGCCCCAGTCAGGAAGACCAGCCTTCATGACTCCTGCCAACCTCTTCATGACCTTGAGAGTGTCGTTTGCATTAGGACAGTGTTCCTTTTCTTTGTTCTCACCAGGGCAACCCTTCATCCCATCACGACATTTCCATTTTGCCCCTTACTGTGCTGAGGTGGCTGTGTGTCTGCCTTCCCCATACTGCAGCGTGGAAGGAACCAGGGTTCCCCACCTCCAGCACCTGGACTCCCGCCTTGCCCGGGTGAGGTGCCGAATAATTGCTTACTGAATGAAAAGGCTTAACATGGGTCCTATTGGTCTTCCCTATTATTGTAAACTAGGCTTAGCATCAAGGGGGGTGAGAATAATCTCTCACATACATGGATTTTTCTTTTTAATATTTTTAGAAGCTTATTATACAGTACAATTTCACTTTCTACTAATAGTCAAGTGCAATTCTATCTTTGGGGAAATTTAAAGTCTTGAAAGTTCCCCTAAACCATCTTCATAAACCTGAAAGTGTTTGGAAAATAGTTAACAACTGCATAGAAAAAAGGGGTCATCACCATTGGCCACATGGGGAGGTTCTGAAACCCAGATTGCTGGAAAATACTCATCAGAGCAGAAAACTTGACCTTTGTATGTCTCAAAGGAAATAAATTTATGCCAATCTGCTGACAATGCGGAGAAGTGGAGGGGAGATGAAGGATGCTGGCTTCTAGGTCAGCGGGCTGGGGAGCCAGACCAGCTGGTCTTCCTGCAGGTTAAAAGCAAGGTAGATAAACAGGTGTCTCTGGGGCCTTGCAGAGGCTGCCTTATGTTCCTTTGGGCCCACTAAATTCTTCACTAACTTCGAAACTTTATTTTTCTCTTCTGCAATTCTTCACCACACAAACATTTCTAATGCAATCCAACTGAGAAAAAACAAATTTGTTCCCATGTTCCTTATGTTTACCTCCACACTTTGCTTTGTCTCCAACAATACAATTCTGTTCTTCGTCTGCGCAAGAAACATGATTGTATCCTGTCCCTAACTTCTCAGTCGCCTGCTAGTCTCTGTTTATTGAAATACCTAATGCTGTCTCATCACAATTTAGCTGATGCTGGAAGGTTTGGTATGCTCTTAGGTGAACTATGTTAGGTAACAAATAATTAGTTCCTCCTTCCCCACCTTTAAAGCTGAAGGAACCTCTAAGACCCATAAAAATGAATAAGACACTTTGATATATTAGATGTCCAATTCTGCCAAAGGCATTACCCATTCTGGCCTTGTATCACTCCGTGATTAATGTTTGTTATATCATGTTCTTTGGAAGGAAAATAAAATGAAGAAGAATTTTTCCACATTTGATGGGAATGAACATAATTAAAAAGTGAAATGGTACTGAGTCTGCTAAGAAATCAATCACTTTAATTGGAATGAAGATTCCTAGCCTCTGTCGGTAATTGGGCTCTTGGTAATTTAGAATCAGAATCCATGACATTTTGTGATAAATTGGCTCCTTTTGGGCTAAAGAAGGTAAGAAGTTCTAATTACCCCTGGATTATTCCAGAGTGGATGGAAAGTCTTGATCTAAGAGATATACTGAGAGAAAAAGAAAAGCTAGCAATGAGCAAAAGTTTATTGAATTGAAGAAGCTAAAGAATAAAATTGTTCATTTGACATGACAGAAATAAGAACTTGTGATATTTGAAATACTAGAGATGTAAATTGAATTTTCTAAGAAAATAAGGAACTGGGCATATTAGAAGAAGTTTTCATATGTTGAGTTAGGTTATGAGGAAGACCTGCTTTGAGTGTGCACGAAAATACTGACAACCTGGGATCCTGTTTGGGGAAAAGTATGACTTTGTTCTTTGTTCAAACATACAAGTAGTCTACATTAAGTTTAAGGAAATGTAAAACGTTTTAGTCAAGTTAAAAAATAACAATATGGGCAGGGCTCTGATGAATAAATCCCTTGGCCCTCTCTGGCTGGGTATCCTAACCTTTGTTTCTATGCATATTGCCAAAGAGCACCAGAGGAATAGGTTGAATTTTAGGTTGGTGCACTGGATTGTAAACTTGCTTTGAATTGTGTGTATTTTATATGTTCATATCTATGTATATCTATATATTACATATCAAAATAGATGTAATTTCAAACTTAACAGAAAATGTTTAAGGTTGGTACAAGGGTGGCAGCGCCTATAGCTCAGTGGGTAGGGCGCCAGCCACCACAGGGATGGTGGGTTTGAACCCAGCCCCGGCCTGCTAAAAACAAAAAAACAGCCAGGCATTGTGGTGGACGCCTGTAGTCCCAGCTACATGGGAGGCTGAGGCAAGAGAATCACTTAAGCCCAAGAGTTGGAGGTTGCTGTGAGCTGTGATGCAACAGCACTCTACAGAGGGCAACAGACTGAGACTCTGTCTAAAAAAAAAGGATTGGTAGAAGGGACTCCTGTATAAGCTTTACCCAGATTGACTAGTTATTGACATTTAGCTTTGTTGGCTGTGGCATTTACTCTTTTCATTATATATAGTTTATTTTCCTGCACTGTTTAAGTTGGCTGTATTGTGTCCCTTTATCTCTAGTATTTACTTCCTAGGAATAAGGACAGTCACTTGTATAATCACTGCACACTTATCTAAATCAGAAATTTAACACTGATACATTTAACTATACACTGATACATTTAATCTATAGTCCACATTCAAAATCTGCCAGTTATGTCGGTAACATCTTTTGCAGCTATATTTTTCATCATCTAGCCCACAATCGTGTATTGCACTTAGCTGTCACACCTCTTAGTCAAAATATTAATTAGTTCTTCAGCCTCTTTATTCTTCATGTTATCAGTTTAATGAGAAGGACAGGCCAGTTGTATAGAATGTCCCTCAATTTAGGTTTGTCCAAATTTGTTTCCTCATAATTGTTTTGGGTTATGCATTTCTGGCGGGGGTACAGTAGAAGTGATATGGTGTTTTCTCAGCACATACCAGCAGGAGGCAATTAATGTCAATTTGTTTTATTGGTGATAGTATCTCTCGTATCTTGGTTAAGGTGGTGTTTAGGAGGTTTCTCCACCGTCATGTTATTACTTGTCTCTTTGTAATTAATAAGTAAATATGGGGAGGTATTTTGAGACTCTGTAAGTATCTTGATCGATCATTCCATACAAAGGATAATTAATACAGTTGGAATTATTGGATGGGGACGACGAGTGATTTATTCCTTATTTTCCACTAGTATTTTTACAGCCCATCCCTCCTCCCCTCAAAAAGCAAAACTCTTTAAAATATATAAGCAAAGGTGTGCAAAAGAGTACATTGGGAAGTCAAAACCCAGTAGTTGGAGGATATATTTTCCAGAGCTCTGAGAATAACAGACATATTTTGTGAATATAAATAGTATGGGCAAATGGGCTTTTTGGTGAACGAGGAAAGGAAGGAAAGAATTCCCTGATCAAAATATGGGGAATTCAATTTATAGAGTTTTCCTTCTTTGTCCAGTCAAGTTTGTTTATCTGTCAATATTTTTTAAGGGTGCAGCCCTTTGGCAAACACACACCTTTTTTAGCAGATCATGAACCATGCAGCACGAATATACTTTGAAAGATGCCATATAACAACCTAAAGTAAAAGTTGCCTCTGATGACTGTAGCTCAGCAGAACGGTCCCTGAGAGAATAATAAAATCTTGGCCTCCATCTAGCCAGGCAAAAAACCAAAGGCATCTTAAATGCCTGGGAAATGAAACTTGAAGTTGAAATGTAAGAAGTTACAGGTCACTGGGGATGGGAGAAGATTATCTTTCCCTGCAAATAAAAGATAGCTAGAGGTTGAATCATTCCTTCTACTCCCTCCCCGTTTAAAAACATAGCCTCTTGAGGTTGAAAGTCCAGAGTTGAAGTAGAAATCTTTAGGAGTTGGGCAGCGCCTATAGCTCAGTGGGTAGGGCGCCAGCCCCACATACCAAGGGTGGCAGGTTTGAACTCCTCCCCAGCCAAACTGCAACAAAAAAATAGCTGGGCGTTCTGGTGGGAGGCTGAGCCAAGAGAATTGCCTGAGCCCAGGAGTTTGGAGGTTGCTGTGAGCTGTGATGCCATGGCACTCTACTCAGGGCAATAAAGTGAGACCCTGTCTCTAAAAAGAAAGAAAGAAAGAAATCTCTAGGAATTACTGGGAAATGACAGGTGAGCTGGTTAATAACTCCAGGCAGCAAACATTCTGCTATAAAATACACGGGGGAAAATACTTTTGAAGTTCTGATGCATTTAAAGCTAGGGCAATATTAAACATTTTCTAAAGAAATACATTCACATGAAGGCTCTGGCTGTTATCTCCTCCATTAAGCCATTCCCAGTTCTCTCAGCCTCACACTATTCAAGGGATGCAGTAGTTACTTAGTATCTTTTATGAGCAAGGTTCTTGTGGATACAGGGGCAAGCAAACCAATCAAGGTTTTGTATTCACTAAGATTTTGGTGGCCATAATAGAAACCTTGATCCAAACTGGCTAAAGCATAAAAGAAATTTATCGGTTGTTGTGACCTGCTCTGGCAGTAGTTAATCCATTCCCACACAGTGAGAACCCACTCACTCTTGAGAGACTGCATTCATCCCTTGCGAGGGTGGATCCATTATGACATAAATGCTTCTTGGAGGTCTCACCACTTCTCAACACCCTTAAATTGGCAATTACATTTCAACATGAGTTTGAGCAGTGACATCTATAGCACTGGCTGGCTCAGGTCTGGTTTGCTCCAGAGGGTCCACCTATCAAGGGTTCTGCAACCCTGACCTCCTTCACATCTTGCCCTCTTTCATTTCAAACAGGGCAGCCACACTTCCTGAGATTGTCTCTTTAAGTTAGGTTGCCCAGGTGACCAAAATTGGTTTGTATCTCAGCTTTCCCAGGGAGAGCTTCAAGGCTTGCTCTAATTGGGCCATTTTAGGTCAGAGTCTCACCCCTGAACCAATGAGGAAGGGGCTATGCTACTTCGAGGGAGTAAGTCTTGGGTTTTCTTGGAGCTGGGCAGGGATCTAAGCCCACCTAAACCATAGGGAAGCCTAGATAGTTTGCTATACAAGTTCTGCCTTCTGTTGCTCTTATGGAGCCCATAGCCTAGTTGGGGAGGCAGCCAATAAACAAATACATGAAGTAAAGGCACACACAGCCGTGAGACTCCTATGTCAGAGGGGCACGGTTCAGAGTGGGAGGTATCAGGTGGCGTTTGAGCTAGGATCTTCATGGTAGGGCAGGCGTTAATTATTTTAAAAAAGGATTAAGGAGAAACAAAAGTAATCTGGACATCTTCGAAGGGACATTTTTCACTTGACTTTTTTCTTTTCTTTATTTTTTTATTGTTGGAGATTGATTGAGGGTACAAGAAACCAGGTTACACTGATTGCATTTGTTAGGTAGAGTCCCTCTTACAATCGTGTCTTGCTACTGTTGCTTTTCTGCAGGCGCCCTCATGTGGCCACCTGCGAGAACTGCATCCATTCCAGGGTACCATTATTGGTTGTATCACACACCAACTCCCCTAAAAGAAAGTCAAATGAAAAAAGTCAAATGATAGGGAGGGGGGTGGGATCTTGGTGTGTACCACACCTTTTGGGGGCAAGACACGATTGTAAAAAATATAAATTTATGGGCGGCGCCTGGGGCTCAGTCGGTAGGGCGCCGGCCCCATGTGCCGAGGGTGGCCGGTTCAAACTTGGCCCCGGCCAAACTGCAACCAAAAAATAGCCGGGCGTTGTGGCGGGCGCCTGTAGTCCCAGCTACTCGGGAGGCTGGGGCAAGAGAATTGCTTGAGCCCAGGAGTTGGAGGTTGCTGTGAGCTGTGTGAGGCCACGGCTCTCTACCTAGGGCCATAAAGTGAGACAATGTCTCTACAAAAAAAAAAAAAAAAAAATATATATATATATATATATGTATATAAATTTATAAATGTATACATTTATATTTTATAAAATATAAATAGCTGCTAGGCTACACACTTATACAGCATGCTACTGTACTGAATATTGTGGGCAATCGTAAGACAATGGTATTTGAGTATGTAAACAGTGAAAAAGATTATGCATTGTGCTACATTGTCACCCATGGCTACAACACCACCAGGTGGTAGGAATTTTTCAGCTCCACTATGCTCCTATGGGACCACCATAGTATATGCCATCAGTCAAAACGTGTTATGTGGCATATGACTGTCCTTGCTGGATTACATCACTTCTTCCCACTTTCTACAGACCACCAAGCCTTAAGTATGTGATCATCGATAAATCTTGACTAACATACAGGCGAGAATATTGATAGCCATGGAAAATTAATTTATATTCATGATTGATAAGAAGATTTTGTCCCAGAGCCGATCAGCAAATGCTTCCCTTGATCACCTCTCCCTGCTCCCCGAGGTTAGGTGTTGATTTTGCTACTAGAGGCTTCTTAAGAGTTGAATCAACATTTGCTTGAGGTCTTCAGGGTGAGGGGATCTCAACCTGGAGATAAATGTTGATTCTATGGTACAGTAGAATGAATTCATCTAATGTTTGTTACATTTCAGACGAGTGGGCACATTAAAAATTCATGAGGTAAAGGATTGACATGTGGATTCCTGTCTTTCCTTGAAGGGGTAGGTAATTTGGGCCTGTACTGCAAGGCTGCTTCTTTGGACAGAGTGTGGTATAATTTGTCTTTCCTTTATTCTGCTTGCTTCTCTCCCATCTGTTATCTACCTGACCCTTAGGTACTGGATCTGCAAATAGCAAGATTGATGCTTTCTACAGAAAACTGTCCCAAGGTTAAAAAGAGTAAGACACATTATCATCCCTGGTGCCAGCCTTCTTGCCATTTCTGCCATTTTAACCTCTGCAGCGGGAGGGCAAATAGACAGTACAGCTGTGTGAAGGACTCCCACAACTGTGAACCAGTGAGTGATCCCACAAACTTGTTAGTCCATTAGCTTCATGCAAGTTTAAAGCATTGCATAATCATTGCTGGTGACATTCTCTTGTCATTTCCTCTGTCACAGCCCAAAGCCTGGTGAGAACTAACCCTCTCCAGCTTGAATGAGTAATTATCATTACCCTCCTGTTTGGTCTCTGAAGCATCTCTCCTGCTTAGGTCTGAAGTTCAGTCCTATAAGACTTCAAGCAAAAACTCCCATCAACAGTCGCTCACATGGCTCGTAAGTCTCTTACACATATACTTATTCATTTGGCAAACTGGGGAATGACACTGGCAAGATCATTATTCTTAAGGGATTGGAACCTAGTGGGAAACTAAAATGTGAACCTGCAATTGCAGTACTCAGGGACAAATGCCCATCAGATGGGCTTGCCAGGTTAAGATACAGGAAGCCCAGCAAACTCCTGTGCTTTAACTGTAAAACTGTTACTGTTTAACTGTCCACTAGGGGGAGTATCAGGTGCAAGGGCATCTGAGGAGGGCTGGGGATGTTGTCCTGGAAGAACTGACACCTGGGTCAACATGAATAGGAGTGTGTCAGAAGAGGGAGGAGGACAGGGGACTAGGAGAGTGTTCCATGCTGGAAGAGAACAGCACTTTTGAAGGCCCAGACACAAGAGCTGTCCCAGGACATTCGAGGGAATGAAGTGGAGGGAGGCTGAAGCACAGGGCATGATGGAATGTGTCTGAGAGGGGCGGCTGCAAGGCTATAAGGTTCTGCAATGGCATCTGGACTCAGCCCTGAGCGAAATGGAAAGCCATTGCAGGAGTATAAGCAGCAGAGCGCTGGAAGGTAAGCTTTTGAGAGCACTTCGAGCTGGAGTTTTCTCAAACTGATTAGAGGGTCACCTGGAGACAGGAGGACAGAGGATGCCCCCCATTACAGTAATAATGGCGCTTGATGGTGGAGGCTGGGAGGGAGAGAAAGGGAAGAGCTATTCGGCAGATAGATGAGAAGTGGGAAATGAGGGAGAGAGGAAGGTCAAGTGTGAATTACGTGAGTGGAGGTCCAGTCACTGGGGTAGGGAACACAGGAAGAAGTGGGCATCATAGGTCATTTTCCCATTTGATTCAGATGCACTCCCTGGATTTCCTCTGCTCTGCTTGGTGTCACAGGGGCTGACCCTCCAAACTCCACCTCTTGCAACTCTTCTCTAGGTGAGTTGGGCCAGTGGAATCATTGGCAAGAGTCTGGAGGGCAGCAGGGAGAGTGGAGCCAGGGCTCCTCCCTCTCTGCTCAGCTGTCCCGCAGCTGTGGCGGGGCTGGTGGCCACATTGCCTCTGTAGTCCCTGCCTCTGCCGGGCAGCTCCCTCCCCCAGCCCCATGGGTCATGGTCACACCACCTCCTCTGCCCCTGCAGCCATGTGGTGGCTGTGGCTTCTGGCTTTTACAACTCTCAGTGCTGTCTTACCCTCCTGTGTGGCCTTTTGCTTTTCATCACCAGAGGAAATGTGCCTTATAGAATGACCTCTCATGGGCTCTTCTGTCTGGACAATCCGGGCAAGTGGAGTTTGAGGTGCCTGCATGAGACCTTTAAGGGAGTTGTTTCCCAGGGAGTCACAGGTAAGGGCCTCAGCTGCAGGGAGCGGTTGTAGATGAGACAGATCTTGATGGTAAATGAGGTGAGGAGTGGATGAGAGAGAGGCAGCAGAGAAGAGCAGAGGATGTAACGCAGAGCCCGAGGAACGCCGAAAGGCAAGAGCAGCCCAGACAGTGGCTGAGACGGCACCGTGAGAGGGAGAGGACTCCCGGGAGGACAGTGGCATGGAGACCAAGGAGAGAGATTTTCAAGCTAGTGGCATTGCCTAAGACGGTCAACTCTGCTTGGGGTCACATAAGATACCGACTGAGGAGTATTTCTTTTGATTTATCAACAAAGAAGTCGTTGGAGCTTCCAGGCCTCTCACCGTGAGGCACAGGCCGGCCTGCAGCAGGCTGGCAGGGAGAAGGTGGGGCCACAGCTGATGGGTCCTCTGCAGGTTGCCCTTCACTACTTGGCTCCACACCCTCTTCTCCCTCATCACATCTGGGTCATATGTTATGGGGAACTTAGGTTCTTTTTTAAAATTTGATTTATTCTTTTTTTTTTTTTTTGTAGAGACAGAGTCTTACTTTATGGCCCTCGGTAGAGTGCTATGGCCTCAACAGCTCACAGCAACCTCCAACTCCTGGGCTTAAGCAATTCTCTTGCCTCAGCCTCCCAAGTAGCTGGGACTACAGGCACCTGCCACAACGCCCAGCTATTTTTTGGTTGCAGTTTGGCCGGGGCCGGGTTTGAACCCGCCACCCTCGGTATATGGGTCCGGCACCTTACCGACTGAGCCACAGGCGCCGCCCCTGATTTATTCTTTTATTTTTTAATTTTTGAGACAGGGTCTCACTTTGTCTCTCTGAGTAGAGTGCCATGGTGTCATCATAGCTCACAGCAACCTCAAACTCCTGGGCCCAAGCTGTCCTCTTGCCTCAGCTTCCCAAGTAGCTGGGACTACAGCACCGGTCATAGTGCCTGGCTAGTTTTTTCTATTGCTAATAGTGACGGGGTTTCACTCTTGCTCAGGTTGGTTTTGAACTCCTGAGCTTCTACAATCCACCGCCTTGGCCTTCCAGAATGCTAGGATTAAAGGTGTGAGCCACAGTGCCTGGCCTAATTTTATTTTTTTACCTTGACAGATAATAATTGTATGTATTTATGGGGAAGGCAAGTGCTGTTTTAATACATGTAATGTATAATGATCAGATCGGGGTAATCAGCGCATCCATCAGCTCAGATTTTATCTTTTTTTCTTTTTTTGTGCTGGGAATGTTCAATATCCTTCTTATAGCTGTTTGAAACTCTATACTGTTAACTTTGTTAACTATGGTCATCTTACAGTGGTACAGAGCACTAGAACTTATTCCTACTATGGAGCTGTAATTTTGTATACTGTAACAAATCTCTCCTATCTCCCCCTTTCTCCCATGGGAAGGATATCTTCTTGAATTAGTGCATCAGACCAAAAACCCCATCAGTTATTTTTTTTTTTAAATCCCCTAGACATATGCCATATAGACGGAAAACACATAGTGGATACAATGTTTCTTAAAAAGTGAAAGTAGCCAGTATTTCCTCTAGAATGGAGACAGACTGACTTTGCTTTGAGAACTGGTTGAAGGGCTCGCTTGCCCTTAGGAACAATGTCACTTGTGAGAGGAGGCAGAGCTTCACCTCTACCCTCTTAGGGTCTTGGCTGGAGCTGAGGATTCAATAATAAAAGATAGATTAACAGGAGAAAGGCGTTTCAGTTTTATGTGACATGGGAGCCCTTCTTAATGGAGACTCAAAGAAATGGCCAGACCCAAATGCATTTAAATTAGGTTGAACAAAGAGCAACAACTGTTGAAAGTGACTAGATTATGTGGGGAGGCTGAAGGAAGATTTTTAACAAAGTCTGTGCTGAATTCTCTGGGCTGGGACTCCCCATCGAAGTGTTTCTTTCCTCTTGCTTCATCTTTTACCTGGGCATTTTCATCTCCTGTTTTCAGGGAAACAAAGGGGAGATCAGAATGTCCCTCTTGAATTTGTTTTTGTTTTTGTTTTTTGGAGACAGAGTCTCAAGCTGTCGCCCTGGGTAGAGTGCCGTGGCATCACAGCTCACAGCAACCTCAAACTCTTGGGCTTAAGTGATTCCGTGCCTCAGCTTCCCAAGTAGCTGGAACTACAGGCGCCTGCCACAACGCCTGGCTAGTTTTTGGTTGTGGTTGTCATTGTTGTTTAGCAGGCCCGGGCTGGATTTGAACCCGCCAGCTCCAGTGTATGTGGCTAGCACCCTAGCCGCTGAACTGCAGGCACTAAGCCTATTTGTTGTTTTTGAAATACCTTTGCCTCAAAATAATTCTTATGCCAAGGTGCCATATTTTGGGATGGATGTTCTGCCACTTTTCACTTGAGAAATATGAAAGTGAGATGCTTCTGCAGTGAGAGGCACCTGAGGACTGAGATTCCCCAAGAGATCAGCAGATTTAAACCTTTTGGCACTGGGCTTGGGGCTCTCTGAGTGGAATGAATGGTTGGTAAAATCACTGACTTGGCTTAAATAATCACTTTTTACATCTCTTTTTTATTGAAAGAAAATTGGAATTATAAAATATATAAATTAAGTATCCACATTATGGGGCTCAACTATATCCTTGCGGTCGCCCTTCCCTTTTTCTTTTCCTACCTCTACCCTCTCTGGGTCTTCAGAGTTCAACCCCATGTCATCAGGCTGTGTCTCCCGGTGAGTCCTCCTCTTCCTCCTCCTCCTCCCCCTCCTCTGGGTGTTGTTGACAAATTGCATCCCCCACCACACACACAGCTGGTGTTCTCACCCCTCTGCAGTGGCTGGAAGGCCCAGGGAGGTGAATTCTCTTTGAGTCTGTGTCTTTCGACTCCTGTGAACAGGTGGAAGTGACGAGGCAAGCTGAGTAAGCCAACGCTGGCTCACGTTATACTGTTGGGTGTCAAGGTGCTGGGAATAAATAGTAGCTCTGTTGTGCCCCAGCGGTTCTGAGACGTGTGTGCCCGGATCCACCCATCGTTACACACGCAGCCTTCCCTGCCTCTGTTCTCTCTTTTGACTCCACTCAGGTTTCTGCTCTCCTTGTTCCTTGGAGAGGCCAGTACCAGCCCAGGGAGTGTCCCCAAATGCTTCCTGCCCCAAGCCCTAGTTAGACTGCAGAGCCACCTCCTTGAGTTGCCCCGTCAATCATTCCCTGCCCTCAATTACCTTGCTGGTATCTCTTCTTGTTGATAATCTCAATGCTTTGTTTTCTTTCAAGTATGTACAACTCGTATAATGCATTTGTTATCAAAATTATACAAAGAACCAAACATAAATTTTCCATTATACCCTAGAAGCACTAGTTTGTGTTACATTGTTTTTTCACTGTTCTTATTCCTTGGATTTTTTTTTCCAATAGAAGTCTATTTTCCTTTAGATGATCATCTACTAATATAGAAAATATGTGAATGTGGATATACTAATGTATTTTACTCTCCATTTCAATTTGCATTGTTTACTCTGCAATATTCATTGCGGTGAAATTTTCAATATGTTTCTTTAGATCTTAGGCCAGGTGTGGTGGCTCACACCTGTAATCCTAGCACTCTGGGAGGCCGAAGTGGGCAGATTGCTTGAGCTCAGGAGTTCAAGACCAGCCTGAGCAAGAATGATACCCCTTCTGTAAAACTAGCAGGGCATTGCGGCAGGAGCTTGTAGTCCCAGCTACTGGGGAGGTTGAGGCAACAGGATCGCTTGCGCCCAAGACTGAGGTTGCTGTGAGCTACCATGCTATGGCACTCTACTGAGGGTGACAAAGTAGACCCTGTCTCAAAAAAGTAAAAAAAAGAAAAATAATATCTTGGCCATGCATGGTGGTTCACACTTGTAAACTCAGCACTTTGGTAATCACATACCCTTAATTCTTCCTCAAGAATTAAGAATCACTTTTAAATCTCTTTTTTATTGAAAGAAAATTTGAATTATATAAAATATATAAATTAAGTATCAGGTATCTTCCTCAAGAATTAAGTCAAGCTGATTCCTGCTGGAATTGCTATTGCATCTGGGTGGGGAAATAGATGCCACCTCTTGAAGGAAGAAGCTGTAAAGTCATCTTGCCAAGTCGGGAAATCTAGGAGACTAGCTGGAGCCATGTTTGCAATTTTGGAAGATAACTGGTGCCTTACTCAAGGAGGTCATCAAAAGCCTACTTTTCAGACATATATCTCCATCTCTGGTTTGGGGGTCCCTAGTGATGAGTGAGTAGTCCTATTATGGGCATTCCATTCCTAACTTATCCATTATTTATGAGGTTGCCTGTATGTATGTGCAATTATATTTCTGTGTATATTTTGAGAAATGAATTATATAGGCCTCTTTTCTTTCTCACCCCCTAGAGCTGTTACAGAGGCAGTAAAAACATCCAAATTTGTGAGAAATTGCAATAATCAAGAGTTACCTGGATGGAATGCTATTAGGATGGCAATTCACGCTAGATACCTTTCATCTCAGACACTCAGGGTCTGTTAGCAGATTAAAAGTACTAAAAGACACCGATCTAGAGAATTTTCATTATCTTGTGCTCTGAAAACTCAGAATTTCATGGTTTGAATGGGCCTGAAAATACATTTTTATTACTAGGGGCATAGAAGCCTCTAGCAGTGTTCTTAATAAAGCAAGGTGAGTTATAAGCAATCATCTCATGAAGGGTAAATGTACTGTACTCCATTTTAAGAAAAATACAATATAAAAGTCTTACCATGGAAGAAAATCTTTATATGACCTTTTAAGAAAGCTTCAAGAAAAATAAAGACGTGACACTATATTAAATTTAAAGCCGGTGACTTATAAGCAAAGAAAAGCAAAGGCAGTCTGATGAAGGCTGTTGCGTTGTTCTGGCATTTTTTATGTCTCACCCATTTCTCTGGCCTTTTTAGATCATAAGCTTTTAGGGCGCATAGAACAACTCCGTCTTGATATAGTACTGAGCAAATGCACCAAGAAGTTCTCAATAAATAGGCATTAAATTCTAAGTCCAGAAGGGACCTTGAGACGCCCTCTGTTCACTCCCTACTATTTCTGGTGGTACTGTGTTTTAACTAGCCCAGAAAAACATCTTTTTTTTCCTTTAAATCTCCAAATTCAGAGATGCTATAATATTAACTTTTTACCTTTGTCTTGGGTTTTTTAAAATGTCAATTTTTTAAAACATGTAAAAAACACAACAAGATTTTATCATCTTAAAAAATAAGATTTATCATCTTAACTATTTTTTTTTTTTTTTTTTGTAGAGACAGAGTCTTACTTTACTGCCCTCGGTAGAGTGCTGTGGTGTCACACGGCTCACAGCAACCTCCAGCTCTTGGGCTTACGTGATTCTCTTGCCTCAGCCTCCCGAGCAGCTGGGACTACAGGCGCCCGCCACAACGCCCGGCTATTTTTTTGGTTGCAGTTTGGCCGGGGCTGGGTTTGAACCCGCCACCCTCGGTATATGGGGCCGGCGCCCTACTCACTGAGCCACAGGCGCCACCTGCATCTTAACTATTTTTAAGTGGCTAGTAGAATATCATTACCAGTATGCACATGGTTGTACAATAGGTCTCTGGAACTTTTTCATCTTGCTAAGCTGAAACTTTATACCCATTGTAAAATTATTGCTCTTTCCTCCTCTTCTCCTTGGCCTCCAGCCCCTGGCAACCAACATTCTACTTTGTATTTTGAAGAGTTTGAATACTTTAGATAGTCATCTAAGTGGAATCAGGCAGTATTTGCCTTTCTGTAACTGGCTTATTTCACTTAGCATAATGTCCTCAAGGTTCATCTTGTTTTAGCATGGGACAGAATTCCTCTCCCTTTCAAGGAGCTATAATCCATCATATATATAGAAAATGTTTCACCTGTTTGCCCACTGATGGGACATTTAAGTTCCTTCCACCTCTTGGCTATTCTGATGATGCTGATATAAATTATCTCTTCAAAATCCTCATTTCGGCTGGGCGCAGTGGCTCACGCCTATAATCCTAGCACTCTGGGAGGCCAAGGCGGGTCGATTGCTTGAGTTTACAGAGTTTGAGACCAACTCTGAGCAAGAGCAAAACACCGTTTCTTTATTTATTTTTTATTTTTTTGCTTTATTTTATTTTATTATTGATAGAATAATTTCTTCCAAAAAAGGTCCAGATATATAAATGCCTTATGACATAAAAACATTACAGGTCAATGGGGAAATATAATATCACTCAAGATTCCCAGTCTTAAGATTTGGGGTATTGACTAACGTAAAAAACCACTGATATCAAAGAGATTCATAGTCTCAAAAGTAAAGAAGCTCCTTAAGAAATCTAAAGTAAAACAAAATTCCCAAGTAACTGTTTATTTGAAGTTATTAAGTGGCAATCAATGAAACTGAACCGGATGTTTACGCAAACGGGCGGCACCTGTGGCTCAAAGGGGTAGGGCGCCGGCCCCATGTGCTGGAAGTGGTGGGTTCGAATCCAGCCCCAGCCAAAAAAAAAAAAATAAATAAAAAAACACCGTCTCTTTAGAAGAGAAACTAGAAATAGAAAAACTAGTGTGGTGTCGTGGCAGGTACCTGTAGTCTCAGCTACTCAGGAGGCTGAGGCAAGAGGACTGTTTGAGCCCAAGAGACTGAGGTTGCTGTGAGCTGTGATGATGTCATGGCACTCTACCCAGGGCTACAGAGTGAGACTGGACTCTGTCTCAAAACAAAACAGAGATCAGTGTAACCTGGCTTATTGTACCCTCAATGAATCCCCAACAATAAAAAAACAAAAAACAAAAAACAGAACAACCCCTCCTTTCAATTATATTGGATATACACACAGAAGTGAAATTGGTGGATCACATGGTAATTCCATTTTTAATTTTTTGAGAAATTACTATACTATTTTCCACAGCAGCTGCACTGTTTTCTGTTCCCCCAGTGGACAAGGGTTCCATTGTTCCCGCATTATCTCCACCACTCGTCATTTCCTGGTCGTTTTGGTAGTGGCGATCCTAATGGGTGTGCAGTGACATCTCATCAGAGTTTACATTTGCATTTCCTGATGACCAGTGATGCTGAGCACTTTTTCATATGCTTGTTGCTGATTTGTGTATCTTCTTTGGAGAAAATGTCTGTTGAAGTTATTTGCCCATTTTTAAATTGGGTTATTTGTTTTTTAGTTGTTGAGTTGCAGTTCTTTAAATATCTTGGGGATTAACCCAGATACTTTTCATATTATACAGCTTGCAATATTTTCTCCCATTCTGTTGGTTGCCTTTTCACTCTGTTGGCTGTTTTCTTTGATGAGCAGAAGTTTTTAATTTTGATGGAATCTCGTTTATCTATTTTTACCTTTGTTACCTGTCCTTTGGTGTTATGTTCAAAAAATCATGCCAAAACAAATTCAGGGTCATCAAGCTTTTCCCCTGTTGTTTTCTTTTCCTAGAAGTTATATAGTTTTCAAGTCTTATGTTTTGTTCTTTTTGATGTAATTTTTAATGAGTTTGTTTTCTTAATTTCCCTTTTTAGCTTATTTATTGTTACTGTGTAGAAATGCAACTAATTTTTGTGTGTTGATGCTGCATCCTGCAACTTCACTGAATTCGTTTATTGTAGGCAATAAATAGAGTTGGCATATATACATGCATAGGGAAAATGGGCAATTGTAGCTAAATGTACCTTTATTTACAAAACATTCATACAAAATTTTACAAAATATTTCTCTATGTGTTGATAAATGAAAATATAAGTTTCTTAATGTTTCCTATTTATGATGACATTTGGGATACCTTGTAGGAATTTTCTTTTTAAAAAAAATCTTGGGGTGGTGCCTGTGGCTCAAAGGAGTAGGGTGCTGGCCCCATATGCTGGAGATGGTGGGTTCAAACCGAGCCCCAGCCAAACACTGCAAAAAAAATAAAATAAAAATAAATAAATAAAAAGTGAAAAAATCTTAGGGTTTTCTACTTATAAAATTATGTTATCTGAGAACAGAGATACTTTAACTTTTCCATGTTGGTTATGATGCTTTTTCTTTCTTTTTCTTGCCTAATTGCTCTGGCTAGGACTTTCAGTACTGTGTTAATCGGAAAAGCCTGCTTGCCTTGTTCCTTGTCTCAGAGGAAAAGCTTTCAGTTTTTCACTATTAAGATGTTTTTGATATTGTGGCCCTGGGGTTAGCTGCATAGTGGCGCAAACTCTGCTTGGAGACAGACCCTGGCCAGATGAGCTACAGCATGGGCTGTGTGGTGTGTGCCTAAGGGCCTTTCTGATGGGCTCTGGGCTTGTATGAAGCCTCAGTGTCATGTTCTTTTATGGAAACTTTGGTTTATTTGTCTACTCTGGGCCTCAGTATTATTGCAGTTCAGGCAACAAGTAAATGAATTAGTGTCCTACCAAAGCAACTGAGGCAAAGTCAATGCTAAATGAACCTTTTGCCTCCTTTTAACTAGTTGCAGAAAAGAATAGCACCCTAGGAATGAGATTTTTGAACTCCAGCTCTATGTTTTTCACTTTAACATGCATATGAATTTCCTGCAGATCTTGTTAAAATGCAGGTTCTGAGGCTGTAGATCTAGAGCAGGGGATTTTTGTTTGTTTGTTTGCTTTTAATTTGAGACAGAGTCTCACTATGTTGCCCTCGGTAGAGTGTCCTGGCATCACAGCTCACAGCAACCTCAAACTCTTGGGCTTAAGCGATTCTCTTGTCTCAGCCTCCCAAGTAGCTGGGACTACAGGCTCCCGCCACAACGCCCGGCTATTTTTTGGTTGTAGTTGTCATAGTTGTCATAGGCCTGGGCTGGGTTCGAACCTGCTAGCTCCGGTGTATGTGGCTGGTGCCCTAGCTGCTGAGCTACAGATGCCGAGCCAGAGCAGGGGATTTTTCTTTTCTTTTTCTTTTTTCTTTATTTCTTTTCTTTTCTTTTCTTTTTTTTTGAGATAGAGTCTCACTCTGTCACCCTGGGCTAGAGTGCCATGGTGTCAGCCTAGCTCTTTGCAACCTCAAACTCTTGGGCTCAAGCAATCCTCCTGTCCTAGCCTCCTGAATAGCTGGGACTATAGGCACTCCCGTACAATGCCTGGCTAGTTTTTTTCTATTTTTAGTAGAGATGGGGTTTCACACTTGTTCAGGCTGGTCTCCAACTCCTGAGTTGAAGAGCACCTCCTTCCTTGGCTTCCCAGGGTTTTAGAAGTATAGGCGTGAACCCCTGTGGCCAGGAGTTTGCATTTCTAACAAGCTCCCAGGTGTTGGTGATGCTGCTGGGTCCCGGGCCATACTTTGAATCATAGTCTCCGGCTCCTCTCTTTCTAACTACCTCCTGGAAGAGCAACACACCCACCCCCAGAAAGAGAAAATGTGAACACTGTAAGCTACTTCCTTCATGGGCAGTGGCCCGTGATGCCCAGTCAAGGTGAGCAGCAGAGACCTACAGGCCTTGCTCCAGCTCCATCCAGGCTGCTGGAATTAGAAGGGGATGGCCTGGATTTTAAAACTCCTACTCCCTGGGCGGTGCCTGTGGCTCAGTGGGTAGGGCACCAGCCCCATATACTGACGGTGGCAGGTTCAAACCTGGCCATGGCCAAACTGCAACAAAAAAATAGCCGAGCATTGTGGGGGGCGCCTGTAGTCCCAGCTACTTGGGAGATTGAGGCAAGAGAATTGGCTAAGCCCGGGAGTTGGAGGTTGTTGTGAGCTGTGATGCCACAGCACTCTACCGAGGATGATAAAGTGAGACTCTGTTTCTACAAAAGAACAAAACAAAACAAAAAACTCCTACTCCCTAGGTATGTGATCTGAGTAAATTATTTGATCTTTCTGTGTCTATTTCTTCATCATGGGGCTAAAAATAGTCCTTGAGGTTGTGATGGGGATTTAGTGAGATAATAGATGCATATGTCCACGGCAGCACCAGAACAAGGAAGCACTCAGTGTATGTTACTTGGGTTTTTATTTATTTTTTATTTTTTATTTTTTTTGTGGTTTTTGGCCAGGGCTGGGTTTGAACCCACCACCTCCGGCATATGGGACCGGCGCCCTACTCACTGAGCCACAGGCGCCGCCCATGGGTTTTTATTTTTATTAGGAGATGGGTATTATTAGAAGACAAGCTGTAAAAAGGACTAAATACAGTGAAACCTCTGTAAGTTGACCACCCAAGACACTGTAACAAACTGGCCGACTGTACTGATACGTACATGTGGTGCATGTCCAGTCAGTGAAAATTAGGTTAACTTAAGGGGGTAGTCAGTGTAGGGAGGTGGCCAGCTACGGAGTTTCTACTATAGTCCAAAACAAAAGCTCCTACAAAAGCGTCAGTCTCCGTTCCTCCTGCAGCTAGACAAATAAGAAAGAATGGGAGGGTAAATAACTCTGGGCTTCTCTAGTCTCCAGCAAGGTCAAAGAATCGCTTCCAGGGTTGGTAGGTCAGTCCCTGCCACATCAGGCCTTTCCTTTTATTCCATCCTCTCTTCCTCTGTGGGTGGACTTCCCTTTTATTGCAAGAAGCGAGAAGGACTGTGCGTTAGAACTAAACCTATGCTTACTTGGAAAGTGCATGAGTTTTTAAATTGAAAAAACTCCTGACCAAGAGGGAGGAGTTGATTCAGGATGGGCTTTAATTGGCTATTAGAGGACTTGCTGGGTGGTGGAAATAGCTCGGCCTTTAGCTCCAGGCTGTGCTGGCACCCACGGCAGGCATTAATAGCCCATTAACACACACCCTGTCACTGCTTTATTCCCTAATTAATACTGCCTGCTTTAGGGATAGCAGAACACAGCTATAAAATTGTTTTATCTATTGCTTTAGCAATGAGGGAGAAAAAATGTTATTACCATTTCATGCCTGTCCCACATGTATGGCAGGACTAGAAAATCAGAAGGATCAGCATGGGTTTTATTTTCTTAAGGTTAAACCCACACCCAACCTCAGGCTTAATTAGGGGAACTTGAATTTTGTTGGTGTTCTCAGCTCCTAGGTTCCAATAAGCATCTTAGAAGTTTGTGAAAAAGAAAGGAATGATCAAAGGTAGGTGGATTAGCCTCATTCTACCATCAGGCTGTGAGAAGAGAAAGAAGGCAAGGAGGACTGCCATGTGCAGTTGGGTAGGTTGTGCACTGTACAAGGGAGGCCTCCTCTAATGCAACTCAATTCACATCATAAAGACCATTTGTGTATCTTAGTAGGACAACTTTCTGACAGATGGAAATAAGTGTCTTTAAAAAAAATTTTAACTTAATATGAAGGTACAAATTTTTAGGTTACACTGTTCTCTCTTCCAAGGTAAAGTTCAAGTTGTAGTGGAAATAAGTGTCTTAAAAGTAGTATTTTTTTCTGTATCTCTTGTAAGATAGAAAAGTGCTTCTCAACAGAAGTATGTGTAATTTTGTCCCCCAGGGGATATCTGGCAATGTCTGGAGACATTTTTGGTTGTCACAGTAGGCACTGTGCTACTGGCATCTAGTGGGTAGAGGCCAGAGGGGGCTGCTAAACATCTCAGAGTGCACATGGCAACTTCTGACAACAAAGAACTGTGCAGTTCAAATGACACTTGTGCTGAGGTTGAGAGGCCCTGGGCCTGAAGATGAAGGCAAGCCCCTCAGTCTGGCATCTTTTCTCTGCTCTTCCTGGAGAAGTGACTGCTAGAGAGAATGAGCCATTTCTGACATTATGCCCCAGTAGCCCATAGCGTACCCTAAGTGCCCACAGGGGCCAAAATCCCCAGAGGAACATAAGGCCACCTGACAGCAGACCCATGTTCCTGGCAGGGCTGCGAATCCAGGTGGCAGCCTCCTGCCCACACTTCCTGCCTCTGGGCCTTGGTGAACCAGGCTAAGTGTTTCTCCCTTTCATCTTATGGTCTGCGAGGTGAACTAGCTTTCCTTGTCTCTCCCAAACTTCCCGACTTGCGATTCCTTCACTGACAGGGATGGAGCACAGTGCCCTCATTTTGACTTCCACGCTGCCTCTGAGACTAGTTTGGAAGGTTTTGTGGAAGATCTATTGGATGACACAGGTAGTCATTTTGAGACAGGACAGAGAATTCTCAGGCTGGGGATAGGCTTCCAACCCCAGTTTTCCCGCATGCTGGATGTATGATCTTGGGCAAGTCACTG
Source organism: Nycticebus coucang (assembly GCF_027406575.1). Lineage (NCBI taxonomy): Eukaryota > Metazoa > Chordata > Mammalia > Primates > Lorisidae > Nycticebus > Nycticebus coucang. The sequence continues at coordinate 89,840,037 of NC_069781.1, forward strand.
AACCTTTCTGCACTTCAGTTTTCTCATCTGTAAACTAGTGACCCCTTCATAGGGTGATAGTGAGGAATGAGTTAAATCAGGGCTGTGTTCATAGCAGCTTTTGGCAGGTAGCAAACACCATGTGGGTATCAGCTATTCTAGGCCGCCTCCTACATTTGTTTTTTGGGTACTTTCATTAGTTATCTAGGGCTGCCATAACAAAATGCCAGAGATGTTAAGCTGTTTGGCTTAAACAGAACAAATTTATCTCCTGGCTCTGGAGGCTGGCGGGTGTGATTTCCTGAGGCCTCTCTCCTCGGCTTGCAGATGGCCGCCTTCTGGCTGTGTGAAGACATTGTCATCTCTCTGTGTGTGTCTGTCTCAGGTGTCTCTTTGGATGTCCGAATGCCTTCTTCTTCTTTACATACAGTCACATTCTGAGGTCCTGGGAGTTAGGTCTTCAATATATGAATTTTGGCAGGGGGCCAGGGAGTGGGGGGAAAGCAAATTCAGCCCATAACAAACCACTACTCCACTTTCTACTCCACTCCAGTCCCTGGATCACACAGCAGGAAAGTGTGAGACACCGAGAGAGATCTTAGGGTCTGGTGGAAGGCAAAAGATGAACAAATGAGTAACTCTATTTTAACCCTTCTATGATTAAGGCACTATCTGGTGTCTGTGGTTCTCAAAGTGTGGTCCTTGGACCAGCAGCAGCTGCCTCGCCTGGAAACTTACTGAAACATGTTCATTTTGGGGCTAGATCCCTGTCCCACTGAATATAAAGTTCTGGGGCTGCAGAAGGACCCGATCATGCTCTATGAAGCAGTCTAGGCTATTCTGATGCTTGCTGAAGTTTGAGACTCATTGCTGGAGAGGATATAAAAATGGGTCAGACCTGGTCTGCCAGATCCCCAGCACCTGGACTTGGGGATCAGACACTTGTGGATTCCTGTTCCAAGCCAGAGAGACTGGAGTTCGAATCCCTGCTCTAGTTAGGTGTCAATCTAAATAACAGAGATAGGCTTTCTAAAACAAAATGTCTCTTTGGGAAGAGGACATTGCAATGAGAAACTGTGTGCCATAGTAAACTATGTCAGGATTCGGGGAGGTCAAGGACTACAAGGGTTATGTTGTGGTATTTGCAGTCTTACGATAGTTCTTGTTACCAGGCATTAGTGCATGAGAACCCTGCCTTCATGGCCTTCCCCAGCTCCGTTACTCAGGATTTCCCTCCCTCCCTTACTTTCTCTTTCTCTCTTTCTTTCTTAATGATTCCATTTTAATTCTGACAACTTTCATGCTGGCTTGCTCTATTAGCTTAGACACTTACACTGAACATCTCTTCCTGTGTATAGATAGGATAATAGTCCCTGCCTGGAAGAGTTGTGGACAATTTTAAAAGATAACTCACATAAATCACTTAGTGCAGAGCTTGGCACAAGGTCTGAACCTGATTGCGGAGCTGTCCTAATGGGCTGGTGATGTGATAGATGGACAGAGGCCAGCAGCAGGAGATTCGAATTGCTTTAGAGTAGGCAGAGAAAAGAATGGACACAGGTTGACTGATTTGCAAGTGCAGGAGGCTTAGCCAAACTCCCCATCAGAAAGGGCTTCAAGTCCCATGGCAACTTCCAGGTGGGGATAACACTGTCCTATCAGGGAGAAGATGCTTGCAAGTCCTTGAGATACTCCCAATCCCCACTTAAAAAATATCTTCCTGGGCGGCGCCTGTGGCTCAGTTGGTAAGGCGCCGGCCCCATATACCGAGGGTGACGGGTTCAAACCCGGCCCCGGCCAAACTGCAACCAAAAAATAGCCGGGTGTTGTGGCGGGCGCCTGTAGTCCCAGCTACTTGGGAGGCTGAGGCAAGAGAATCGCTTAAGCCCAGGAGTTGGAGGTTGCTGTGAGCTGTGTGAGGCCACGGCACTCTACCGAGGGCCATAAAGTGAGACTCTGTCTCTACAAAAAAAAAAAAAAAAAATCTTCCTGTCCCCTCCCAACTACTGTGGAGTCTTTAGCTGCTTACCTGGTATCAGCTCCCTGGGCTGACATAACAAAATACTTGAAATTGGGCAGCTTAAACAAGAGATATTTACCTCTCACAGTTGGTAAGATTTTATTTCTCCTGTGGCCTCTCTCCTTGACTTGCAGATGACCATCTTCTCTCTGTGTCATCATGTGGCTTTCCCCTGTGCACCTCTGGGCTGTCTTCCTCTTTTTATAAGGACACCAGTCATGTGGGATTAAGGCCCACTCTAAAGGCCTCATTTTAATTTAAGTACCTCTTTAAAGGTTCTATCTTCAAATACAGTCACATTCTGAGGTGTTGAGGGTTAAGGCTTCAACATATGCATTTTTTGAGGGGGAGGAAAAATTTAATCTATAACATCTGGCAAGGACTTGGGAACAATGCCAGCATAGTCCTTAATTGTTTAAGTGTCATACCAAGTGAAATGAAAGTCAGACTCTCAGGTATAAAACTCGTCCCTTCTCCTTCCCCTGTAGGTTCAAGGTAAACGTCTGGCCCAGTCTGACACCTGCCTTAATTATGTCCTTGTGTCAGTAAACAGTAGATGCTTCCCTTGTGTCAGTAAACAGTAGGCGCTTCCCTTCCCTCGCCTTCCTTTGCTAGCACTTTGGGGATATGTTCAAGCCACACTTTTAGAGTGATCACCTAGCTTAGATTTTTTTTCCAGATACTCATGGTTTCAATCCTTTTTGTCTGACTGTCCACTTAAGAATCACAACCAAATGTGGTTTAGAAATTATGGCCACTGTGCCTACCTTAAGATGGCAACTTGGGATAGGCATGGTGGCTCACGCCCATAATCCTAGCATTCTGAGGAGGATTACTTGAGGTCAGGAGTTTAAGACCAGCCTGAGTAAGACTGAAACCTTGGATCTACAAAAAAGGGAAAAATTAGCCAGGCGTGGTGGTGTGTACCTGTAGTCCCAGCTACTCAGAAAGCTAGGGAAGGAGGATCACTTGGGCCCAGGAGTTTGAGGCTACAGTGAGCCATGATGATGCTACTGCACTCTAGCTAGAGTGAGACTCTGTCTCAAAAAAAAAAAAAAAAAGGAAATTGGAGGGTTAGGAGGTGGTAGGTGACAGGAGGCAGTGCCACAGCCAGGAGGAGGAGCAGAATGCAGACCGGTAGAACCAGGCCCACGTGACCATAGTTTACTGTAGCAGCAAGTACCAGCCTCTAGTTTACTGACAAATCTATTCCACAAAGAGCAGGCTAGTAGGAACATTCAATCCAAATTTCCCCAGCTGTAAACAGAAATTGTAAGACTACTTGTTGTGTTCAAAGACCATTTCAAGAAGTAATGCTAACATCAATAAAGACCTTTAAAAATGAACTAAACTAACTTGAAAAGTATTAACTTTTCTTCTCAACCACTCTTCATAGTTTCTGAACAGTGGCTCTATTTGTACTGAATCGTGGAGTGTCTCTGAATCCTGGAAGTATGAAATGATCCTTTTCATACCTGCAAAATATTCGTGCGCAATGTGTGCAAATGATCACGGCCCAGGTCTGGGGCGCGTCTGGGAGCCACTGCTGAAGAGGATGAAATGGACTCACATTACAGCATCCTCGAGGGTCTTTGGCAAAAGCCTATAGATTACTCTGCTGAAGGCATTTGTTAATTGGACAGCGGACCCTGAGTGGCAGATGCAATGTGCTTGGCAGCTGGGAAAAGCCCCTCTGAAGAGCAACAGATGCAGGCACGCCAGTCTTGATGGTGAAGGCCGATTAGAATGTGGCTTGTATTTTGGACAATAAACTGTATTTATGGTAGTCTCCTGGTCATTAACTATCGCTGCTGTTGGAGAAAACTGAGGCTATTATCTTCTTCAGTTAGAACTTGAGGGAAGAGTGAACATTTCTTTTATAAGCAGAAGGGAAGGTTCTGCTCAATAAAGATCAATTAAACATCTCTGTTAAAAGGCTGCTTGGGAGCTGGTGCCAATCGAAATTCCACTGTGCTAAGCCGCTTTCTGTCATTCCCTCCAGCCCTCCCCACCTTTCATGCTCTGGGGAAAATTTTTTAAGAGGACACTGGCTATTGTAAGCACTGTCAGGTGACAGAGGCTCTCACATCCATGGCTGAATGATCTTTGATGTTGAGTGACTTTTCATGCATTCAGCAGTGGCAAATCAAACACATCTTCACATTCAGCAGCGCATTGGCCATCTTCGTGAAGGAGTAAAGAAGAGTATAGTAATAGGTCCCCCCAAACTGCTTAGTGCTCAGAGCTATTAATTCCTAGGATTCAGGGAGAGTTTCAGAGCCTCTGGGTGGTTCATGGCATAAAGAGCATAGTTCAAAGTCCTCTGTCATCTCTGCCAACATTTTTCACTTGAAAACTCATTCTAGCCCTTTGTCAATTGCAACTTTTGTTCAGAATTAACTGCCCTGTTTTCTGAGCTCTGGTATGATCTTCCTACACTTCAATTATAATGCTTGACTAGGAGTTAATTTTTCAAGTATCTGTCTGTTATCCAAGATGTAAACTCCTTATCTTTTCATCCCCTCTTACCCATTCATCCCTGCTATCTGGTTTGAGGCTTTACACAGAACAGGCGTGTTGTAATAAGCTTGCAAGTTGGTCTTGGATAAACCTCGTCTTGGTATCTTGATGATCACATTCCTAAGAAGGGGGCTTGCACACTGGCTGGAGTTACTGAGCATCCAGGTGGAATGAATGAATATGGCTTTGGGTGGGGGACACATCAATCTACATTTAAAAAGCCAGAAATTGTTGGATTTAATCATCCCCACTAGTAATTCAGACATCAAAATTCTAGCCTCTCTATATTAGTTTTCTATGGCTGCTTACAAAATCACCACAGACTTAGCAGTTTACCATGACTTGAGTTCTAGAGTTTCTAGAGGTCAGAAGGCTGGGCAGGGCGAGCCTGGATGCTCTGATCTGGGCTGGGTCTCACGGGGCTGATGTCAAGGCATTGGCCAGGGCTCTGGTTCTCATGGGGGATTTGGGGACCTTTTCCAAGTTCACTAGTTGTTGGCAGAACACATTTCTTTATGTTTGTAGGACTAGAGCCCCTTTTCTCTCTGCCTATCAACTGGGGTACTCTCATGGTCTCTTTCATCCCTAAACCAGCAGTAGAATCTTAGCCCTACATCAAATCCTCCCTCCACTGTGATTCTCTCTGACTCATCTGTCTCTGCCTCTAGCTCAAGTTTAAAGCACTCAATTGATTAGAACACGCCCATGGGGTAATTTCCCTACCCTAAGGTCAACTGCTTTGGGACCTTAATTACATCTGCAAAATCCCTTCAGAGTAGCACTTAAATCAGTGTGATTGAATAACTGGAAGGAGGTGTGTACCCCAGGCCATGCCCATCTTGGAAGCTCTCCCGATGTGATGAGTTTCAAGCTTTGCTCATCTGTCTGTGCCCAGCTCACCGGTCTCCTCCCCTTACATCATGCAGTGGTGTAGACAGAGGAGGTCACAGACCTCAGTCTGACATTAAAAGCGCTGCTCTGGAGAGGTAGGGAAGATCCAACCTTGTCTTTATTGCTTTATTCCTTGATGAGTGCTGTTTTATGGCATTTAGAAGATGCTCGTAGAGATCAATGGCCTCATTGAGACAGCTTTCATGAGGCAACAAATGATGAGCATTAATGTCTTTTTTATTAATGGTATTATGAACGGTCTAAGATAGGGGTCGGCAAACTCCAGCTAGCTTCTTGATTTTGCAAACAAGGCACTGGACCATGGCCATGCCCACTCATTTGCAGATCATCTCTGGCCACTTTTCTGCTGTATGGTGCAGAATGGAATAGTTGGATGGAGATTTCTTGGCTCACGATGTTGAGTTACTGTTTGGCTCTCTAACCTGCTGCCCCCCATCTAAGACCTGATGATGATAATCATCTGGATCATTTGTTTAAAAGATGATTTCTGGGCTCCATCCAGACTGACTGTCAGAATCTCCAGGGTAGGGGGTTTGGGAAGCTGTGCTGAACAAGCTTTCCAGGTGATTCTCATTATCATAGAGGTATTGGTCTCGGGTGTGCCTTCCTGCCAGGTGGAGGAAGAGCCTTTAGAAGAGGTATAGCCATCAGGAGAACAGATTTTGAATTTCTACCATCTGGGTTGGCATCTCAGCACTGCCTCTCCAGAGCTCATCATCTCTGCTAAGTTACTTTTAACCCTCGGTTTCTTTACTTGAGAAATTGGGAAAATGGTAACTCATTGTCAACATGTATGTAGGTGGAGGGTACATAATACCAGGTGAGTGCCCAAGAGTGGTGGCCCCTGTTAGAAACAGCAGCACAGAGTACACATCCGATGGTCCTACCAGGGAAGCAGCTCACAGCAGACAAGGTGAGCCCAGCAGGGCTTTGCAACAATGGTGCACAGGCATCTTCTTCAGGAAGAAAAACTTTCTGTAAAGCAATCTCATTACAGAGTGCATTCAGGACAGCATAAAGACCTTTAGATTTTCAAAATTCCCTGCAGACCGCTGAATATTGCAAGAGGTCATAATTGATTAGGGTATAACTGAGTTTGCAAAGGAATATTTAATATTATGATTGAGAACCTGGGTACTTAGCAGGAAACCTTCCCTCCCATTTCTAAGGTTAATGCTTTTAGAAGTCATTGCCTGATGAGATCATGCAAATTCAGCCATCTGTATAGCTGCTGAAAGAAAGTTTTTTAGACAAATTGCTGTGCCTTTGCCACATAAATCCTCATAAGATAAAGGACTCCAATAATATTTCGAGTTACCAGGGAATTTCATATTTTACTAAAAGGGGGAAAAAAATCAATCTTAAATCTCTTAGTCCAATGACCAAAGAATCACTCCATTGATTTTGTTCAGCTATTTAGGTGGGTGTGCAATTTATCCTGATCCAATCTTATCTGATTTAAAGTTTACTTTTTCTGGGAAGTATTAATTTAAGTGTTATATGGATAGCACTGTAACACCGGATCCTCTTTAAAGCCACTTTACACAACTTATGTAAACATCCTGGGGTAAAGTTTCCTGTTAGCGTTTTTTCTCAAATTTAGAGTCTGTATTTGCTGTGGGTTATTCCTCTTCTGAACAGAAGAGGGAAGCAAAGGCTTGGCTAAGTCGTGTTCCTGAGCCCCGGGCCAGAGGAAAAGGGATCGCACTCTTGTTACAGAATCAGGTAAACAAAAACAAGATAGATTCTGCCAGGTGTAATTTAGACTTGCAATTTTTTTTAAACCCAAACCCACTAAAAATCCCCAAAACGAAACTAGTGGAAATCAAGTGTGTTTTGCCAATTTAATTTTTTACTTTCAGTTTTTAAAAAAGTACCGATGGAGAACATTCTCCTAAGTATCACAAGATTGGAAAAACAAGCATCACATGTACTCAATACCAATTTGAAACTAGGAAATTAATCACAGACCCAAGTGAGAGAAAATTTCAATTAAATTCAAGAAGGGGAGAAGGGGTTCAGTAGCTTTCCATGCGGATATATGCCACTCTCTCTGGGTCTTAGTGATGCAGGACAAGGCAGCACCACGACCTGCTGCCTTAGCCCTGGTGGTGTTGACAGCTCCTGCAAATGGAGGAACAAGCTTGCTGGAAGGGCCAGACACCTGTGGGAGAGATGCTGGCGCCTTGCTGTCTCCTCCACTGCACTTCTAACTGGTGGATTTCCTGTCGGTTTCCAAGGCCTGAGAGTTTATTGGACAGCTGGCTGTAACTGACAGGACCCATGCCCTAGCAGAACAACGCCCCCCCTGCCACTATATAAACCCCTGAGCAGAGAGCCCGAAGAGGGAGCAGGAGAGCTTGTTACCCTCCTAGGTTCTCTCTGCCAGGTTTGGTTTTTGTAGTCGTAATTTTTGGTTTCTGTAAATAAATCCTGACTTACCACTGATCCTGTGCTCTGTTGATTTATTCTTCAAATCACCGAGACCAAGAACCTGAAATTCTGGTATCATTAGGACAGACACACCTGAGAGAAAATTTCAGTTAAATTCAAGAAGGGGAGAGGGGGTTCAGTAGCTTTCCACGTGGATATATGCCACGTTCTCTGGGTGTAGGACACAGCTACAACTCTGACTTTAAGCTTCTATGTGTAAATTATATAACCTAATGGTTTGTACACTCATATTAATCTGTAATAAGTTTTTTCCCAAAAATGCACTCATTGGCTTGGCGCCCATAGCACAGTGGTTACGGGGCCAGCCACATGCACTGAGGCTGGTGGGTTTGAGCCCGGCCTGGGCCAGCTAACCAACAATGACAACTGCAACAAAAAAATAGGGTGTTGTGGCAGGTGCCTGTAGTTCCAGCTATTTAGGAGGCTGAGGCAAGAGAATCGCTTAAGCCTAAGAGTTTGAGGTTGCTGTGAGCTGTGATGCTGCGACACTCTACTGAGGGCGATGTAGTGAGACTCTGTCTCAAAAATAAAAAATAAAAATGCACCCATTGAAAGCTGGAAAAACAAATCTGCTACTAATCAGGCAAAACCCTAAGGGTGTGTGCCTCCTTAAGTTTATCTCACCCAACCTACCTAGTCCTGGTCCTGAATATAAGTAACAGGTGTTAAAATAAAAATGCAATAGGTATTCATTGTAACCAAGTTCACCAGTGTCTAATTTAATTTGCAAAAATACCCACTGGGTCAATTACTTAGGTCTCCTTCCTTGCATTTTTCATGCATTTGCAACTTTAGGCTTCTTCCTCTCACCTCATAGGCAGCCAGAAACATGCAAAAGAAACATGCAAAAGATCCTCAGACCGCACTGGGTGTTCTAGATCATTAAGGGTTTCTAGATCACTTGTGGGTTCTGTGAAAGGGTCACATGGTACATAACACAGCAAAACATACTTAAACCCTGCTTTACACAGCTCTCTCCCCCCTGCTCTGTCTGTGGCATCTGCTCCAGTATTTTCATCCTCTCTCTCCTTCTAGAAGCTCCAGGTACCACTTTTCTCCCACCTCCTAGAAGCTGCCTCCTTTCATCTGCTACTTTTTCCTCTTGACTCTCCTGTCAAACGATTTGGCCAATTGAGGATTCTAACACTTGCCTCGATTTCCCACATCAGTGCCCTAATGGATCTGAGGGATGGGGAAGATAGAAGAAAGCTTGCCAGTCCTTCAGGAGATTTTGTTTTGGAGATGGACATGGGTATTTCCCCCACCATTTTTTTTTTTTTTTTTTACATGGGGCTGCGCTACACCTAATGTCCTCTGATTAGCTTGTTTCACTCAACCATATCTTACAGATCTTCTATAGCAATATTTATTAAAAGGGGCGGCCTTGCAAAAATTACAAAAATAGCAGGAAAATGCCTAAACCTACAATTTGCTAGTAACAGTTAAAGATCAATCCTTATAGATTAGATTCTCTTGCTGGGCACCCTGTGAAGTTCCCTTTTCACACACCACTGAGAAGTCCAGCAGACAAAAAGGAAATGTAAATTTGCCTTATAATTGCTAGACCTATTGGCTAAATCTGCCTTTTAGAATTTTTTCCCCATAGCTTCAAATGGTTACTCCGTGTCTTGGAAAAACAATGTGGTATGACCATCAGTCTTCAGGATCAGACACACCTGGAAAAATGTCTATCTTCAACCTTGTTGAGGAAAAACAGATACAACGTTCACCTGCACAATACCTTGTGTATTTGGCTGCAATGACCCTTATTTCTTATCCTCCTTAAATTCAGCTACACACTGAATCTCAGGAGTGCATTCTTCTTTCTTTTTCTTTGAGATGCCAAAGTGCTCCCTCTTTCTCTTTCCCCACTCTCTTCCCTTCCCTCTCTCTTTCTAAAAGATAAAATAAATTTAAACTTTTTTTTTTTTTTTTGTAGAGACAGAGTCTCACTTTATGGCCCTCGGTAGAGTGCCGTGGCCTCACACAGCTCACAGCAACCTCCAACTCCTGGGCTTAAGCGATTCTCCTGCCTCAGCCTCCCGAGTAGCTGGGACTACAGGCGCCCACCACAACGCCCGGCTATTTTTTGGTTGCAGTTTGGCTGGGGCTGGGTTTGAACCCGCCACCCAAGGTATATGGGGCCGGCGCCCTACCGACTGAGCCACAGGTGCCGCCCCAATAAATTTAAACTTTTATATCCCAACCTTGGTCTAGAGAAATTCTTTTCTCATCTCTTGCGTGAAAAGAGAATTCTTTCCACCCAGCAGATACAAGCAACTTCGTTATTTTTAATATCTGCCTATATTCTAGAATTAACTATTCCTGTACTAGTAGACGTTTATGTTGTTTCTCCTTTTTCACTCTTGCAAATAATCTGCAGTGAACATCCTTCTGTACTTTTCTTTGCGTATCTATTTTAATTGGCTAGGTCAAAGAGGATGCACATTTTGACAGCAGATTGTGGAAGGGGCGATGGTGAGAATAGGTCTGTCCCTGCGAGGATAGGGATCTGTCCCTGGTGGTTATTTTTGTTTGTCTATTTGTTTTTCCCCCGACCAACCTCTATTGGATTCATGTTCAAATACAGTTTTCATTTATAGCTTAAGGGCTGTAAGTAAAAACTGGAAGAGCTATTTTTCTAAAGGAAAAAAAATCCTCAGTAATATATTGTAGCACAAATATTACTGTTTGGGGAGTAGTAGCTGAAAAGAGCAAGGAGGAGTTTCCATGTACTGTGCCATGTAAACCATCCTGCAGATTTGGGTTGCGCGTGAAGCTGTGCAGATGCAGCGCCGCCCAGTGGCCGATTGAAGAGGATGGACTTATTTTCAGGCGCACGTGCACAACCACTGCAAATAAATGCTCCAGGGGGCAATTTACCCGAGGCTGAAGCCCTGCATGAACAGCAGAGGAAATTGGAGCCAGTGACATTTGGGTTATTGTTAAAGTGACTTCATGTGTAGCCACAGGCTGGTGCCTGGGGCAACTCAGGTTATTGTTGCTTTTGAATGTATTTGCATTTTATGTCTCACACACAGTATCTGCATATATTAGAACAAAATAGTGGCACAGTACGGGAGCAAGTTCTTCCTGGCTCTCCGGGGAAGTACTTACATGACTTCAGGGACCTCTGCCATGACTCTGTGGTCCATAAATTGGGAACCACTGAGATGGGATATTGAAAAGCTGAGTGCAAATGAAATCATTAACTCAATGTCAGGAGAGCATGCTCTTTAGAGGAATCCTGGGGTGAATTCTCAGCACACCGAAGGAACTCACGGTCACTTCTGTTTAGCATCCTGGGATGACTCCTCTATGTAACAAATCAACTTCTCAGGCAGCTTGTTATCCTTGTTTCCATGTGGAGGCCCCACCCTAGCAGGAGCCCTGTTTCCTACAGCTCGGGATCGGGACAGGTGCTATTGTCATTGCTCTCAGCAAACACAATGCTTATTTCCGCTTCCGAATCTTAGTTTCTGTTTCTCTACCCATCTGGAATGTCACCTCCAGCCCTCTAATAAACCAAAGCCTACCATATTTCCAATGTCTTTCTTAAAGTTCCCAAAAGTGCTCTCCAGCCCGCGTGGGCCCGAAGTGAACTTTCCTTCTGCAAGTGCCTCATTCTTTGACCTTTGGTGTCATACATTTGACATGTTGTCTGTTCTGGGCAGGTTTACTTGTCTTCTCAGATAGACCACAAATTCTCTGATTTCTGTGGTATTCAATGTCTTCATAGCTCCCTGAGGCAAGGGGCTTAGATGCCAGCTAGTGTAACAGTATTTACCTTGCTGCATAATGAAAAATGGTAAAGCCTAAAGCTTTTTCTGGTACATTTCAATCTTCATGTATTGGACCTGCTTCAGGCAGATTTTAAAAAATCTTTATTATGTCTCTCACTCTCTGTTATCCATGCAGCCATTCATATATATGAAGTGCTGGGTACATGACAGGCCCATTGCTATTTGACAGAAAATGGAAAAAAACCTTGGTTTTCTGGAACTGTGATAAATGGTCAGCCTGTGCTGCATGGACAGAGCCCGTATGACTCTCCAGCCTGTTTCCCCAGTTGTGATTGTCCTCTCTCTATACTCTTGTTCTTGGAATTTTCCCTCTGTGTTCTTACCTGTGCCCTATAGACCCACATTAAATGCTTATATGGAGCTGGAGAAGGATCCAGGGCAGAGCCTCTCACTCACGATGGAGATGTGCTCCTGTGAAAAACTGGCCAACCAATGTGGAAAATTGAACCAGTTGCTTATAAAAACCAAGCTACTCTGCCTGGATGAGAGATTGAAAATCCAGATGACATATAAGCTTTGATCATATAGCTCCACAGTCCCGGGTCTTCTGCACTGCCCAGAAAACATCTATGGAATGAGTGGTGTTCACACTACTGTTGGGGATGACTGTGCTTGCTCTGCTTTGGGTTGACTTTTTCTACATGAACAATGTTTTGTAGGTTAAGAGTAGTTATTTAATGCACACAGACCAATGGGCGACTGCTAACTGTTAGTTTAGGAGATGTGATATCTTTGTGGATTTATACCAATTACTTAACAGCCTGAATACCGACTCCTTCATTTTTAGCTTCATAATCAGGTAAGCCAAGTCTCACATTTATCCTAAGGATTCAGGCTTATACAAATCATCTATATTTTAGCAAGCAGTACCAACCTTCAAGTCTCCAACACATTTTAAATAATTCTCGGCATGCTATATATTTTAAGTATCATTAAAAAGCCATTTCTTTTAAAAATGTGTGCAATATATTTTATGAAACTTATAACAAGTCTATGAAAAATTGATTATTTTTTCCACAGGGATAAGTTCAAATGATTTTCATTCTGCTCACTAAATGAAAAATCTAGCATGCATTATGTCCTTTATCTTATTTACTCCCTCTCACGTGTATAACCACTGTGTTTCCAAACAAAGAGAAATGGGTTACTGTCTTTGGGTAGCCCCCAACATTTTCCTGTGTGGGCAAAGAAGTTGGTGCAGATCTAAACTAGAAAGTGTGGCTTTTCCTCTCAAATGCCTTCTTTTCCTGTCCTGTACCTCCTGCCCATCAACTCAGGTGTACTGGGTCAGAGTTTGGTACAATGAGCGAGTGGTGGGCAACCGTGGTAGCTAGGTGCTGGTGGGTTGTACGTGTGATCATCCTCTGTAGGATCCAAGGGAGATGCAAAGAGCTTCACAGGCAAAGATGACAATTGTTCTGTTCTTTAGTCAGGGGTCTATTTTAAAGTTAAAAATGTGTGCCAACACACCATTTGCTTCTTCCTTCTAGTTCTCTGGTGCTTCCTGCTATAGGCTGGATATGGTTGAGACCACCTTCCCCAGCACCCACTCCTTTTCTGTACCTTGGGATCAGAACTGTGGCTGGAGTTGTCATCAACGCTCCTCTGTGCCTGTATCTCTTCCTGGCTGTGCCTCACCAATTCTTTTATCTGAGAGTCTTGGATACTTATGAAACTCTGGGAAACAAAAGTTGCCTTCTGAGCTGGCATACTGGGTGAGCACACCACTCTTGTTTCACAAAGAGGGATGAGAGACCGTCATGGTTAATGCTGAGGGTAGGGGAGTAAGAGGGGGAAGTAGGATTTACCCAGCTGAGGGAGCAGGAAGTGGGATATCATGATGTTTGTGTGTCTGCGCCTGACTGGATAAGAAAAAGAAAAATCAGATGCGGCTGGAGTAAAAGGGGTGGGGGCGTGGGGGAGGTGGGACACTTAAACTGGGGCCACATCCTGGAAGATCTCAAGGACCATGAGGGGCCGGGGGAGGACGGTGGGAGAGCAGTCTGTGTGTGGAGGGGCTGTGGTGATTTTAGAGATAGTTTTTTGAGAGTGTGATTTGACCTGCAGCTTTTGGGATCATCCTAGAGAGGATTTAGAAGTCCTGTCTAGTGGTTTTAAAATGTATTCTGAGGAACATGCTTGGGGGATACCCTGGTGGAGGCAATGGGAGGGTCTGGGACAAGAAGCCATGAGGCTGGGATAATGGGCCTCTGAATTTGCTAAATCAGGCAGCTCCACCCCTGCCTTACTTAGTGAGCTGCCAGGTAAAATTTCTTTCTTTTCCTTGTGGTAAAAACCATACAATATAAAATTTACTATCTTAACCAGTTTTTATTGAGACAAGAGTCTTGCTCTGTTGTCTAGGCTAGAGTGCAGTGGCATCTTTACAGCTCCCAGCAACCTCAGACTGCTGGGCTCAAGTGATCCAACGGCCTTACTCTCCCTAGTAGCTGGGACTACAGGCACCTGCCACAACAACTGGATAATATTTTTATTTTTAGTAGAGACAAGGTCTTGCTCTTGCTCGGGCTGGTCTTGAACTCATGAGCTCAAGCAATCCTACCTTGGCCATCCAGGGCGCTAGGATTACAGGCATAATCCCCCTGGCCACCATCTAACTACTTTTAATCATGTAGTTCATTAAAGGATCTTCCCATTGCTGTGAGACAGATCTCCAGAACGTCTTCATATTACAAAACAAACTCAACACCCTTTGACTAACAGCTCCAATTTTACCCACGCCCTACCCCAAGAAACTCCTTTCTACTTTGTTCTTACAAATTTGACTAGCCAAGTAAGGTTTATTTTGAAAAAAAAAAAAAAAAAATCCTATAGCTGAGAAAGTTTGGAAGGCCTGTGGTCCATTGTCCCTTCCCCTCCACCATCCTGTGTTCTGTGAGGAGATGGGGGGTCTGGGAAGCCACAGTGGCCACACTGTAGAGATGTCATGTGTGCAGACACTTAACCCAGACTGCCACGTTCACATTCTGTTTCTGCTGCTAACGGTGTGAGACACTGAGTAGTTGATTTAACTCGGTGCCTCAGTTTTATCTGTTGTAGGGACATGGCACTAGTAGTCTCTGCCTTATGGCCTTGTTGTGAGGATTGAGTGAGGTAAAGCAAATGAAATGCTTGGAATAGGGCCTGGTACTTCTGAAAGTGTTTGCTATTATTGTGTGGCCTCCAAGCATACTTAGCTCCTTGTAAGGAGAACTATTCCTACGGCCGACCACCACCTCTTTGCCACTGTGTCCCTTGAGTTTCTCTCCTAGTATTGAATAGATGGCTTTGACTCAACCTGCCTTCCTCTTATACATCCCTGTTTACATCTGGGGTGCACCTTTGATGGCAAAGGATGCCCCATCAAGGCCTCAAGATGGAGAGACATCCTATGACATTAATTTAACAAATATTTATTGAATGATTTTAATGAGGAGGCACTGGTTTAGGTGCTGCTCAGAACAAATTTCAATGACACCATGTTTTTTTTTGATAATTCTCTCCCTTACCTAACTACTTGACCTTTTGAATTCTTTCCCAGAAATGGTGGATTTTCTGTAAGACCACAAAGAGCTGCTGTGATTCTGAAAGCCCCTCGGTGGCCGTCCTGACACCAAGATTCACTGTCCTCCACAGCCTGTCCCTGATGTGGGTAGTGCCTTGTGAGTTATGCCTGAAGGCATGTGGCCCCTCCATTAAAGCCCATGATCTCAGTTAGTTCAGTCAGAGATGGACTTGAGGCAGCTTCTCCCATTCTCCGACAGATGTCTTTTATATTAAAAATTCCTTTCTTCTTTGACAATCCTCATGGTCTCAATAATTGGATCTTTGTGTGATTGGCAACTAGACCTAGGCCAGACTCCCTTGCAGTTTGGACAACAGGGACACTGAATGAACAAACCAGGCCCAAGTCCCTGCTGCCCTGGAGCTTTGTGTTCTGGCAGGACAAGCCTTTGCAAAACAGACCTTTTAATAAATGGAATGTTTTTCTTGGTCTCACATACCCTGGGAAGATGAAAAGTTTGCATAAAAATGCTCACATTTGATAATGGAATGCTTTTGACTTATTGCTAGCGGAGCCTTTGAAAAATGGTTTGTAAAAGTAGATACTAAAAATGGTGCAGAAATACTGGCGCTCTCAGGTCGAGACAATTTTTCAGATACAAAGTTTCCAAATCAATTTATCACAAGTTCTTATTCAAGGGTTGTGTGTGTACAGCACAGTTCATCATATTTAGAACTTAGAGAGGACAGCAGAAGGCTTATCTTACTTGGGCTTCAATCAGATGTCAGGAGGAATGTGGGATTCCCCCCGCCTACACCTCTCCCGGGCTTCATCCTTTCCTCTTCAATATGAGCAGATGACATTCAGAGACCAGGGAAGCAGAAGCAGACGGTGGTGTGGGGACTAGTTTTGCTGAGGAAGAAAATAGGAATTGCCATTAGACTAGGACACATTGAAGCTCGTCTGTCACTGGCTGGGAACTCTCTAGGATGAAAAGACGGCTCTACAAGGCACGCTGCTTGCTCGTCCCCTGTGCTATGTGTCTTGCAGTCATTGGTACAGAGCATGGCATTTCCTCCCTCGGATGCTACGAATGCTTCATTTGTAGATACTTCCCAACACGCCAATTCCGGGTGCTGGGGCTGGGCCAGTCACTCACAGTTGGTGGTGATAGGCATCCCTGGGACCATCAGGACCTGGTAAAGGCACTAAACACTGTAAAGGAAAATAAAATCCCAGGACCACCTTCCTAACTCCTTATGCAAAAGGGAAGGTCAAGACTAGAGGCTGAGTCTCTCAATACCCACTTCCAAATGAGGTGCTGTCACAATGGGGTCAGCCAGATTCCCACAGGAAGGCAAAGGCCTCAGGCGTCTGTCTCCATGGGCTGCCCCCACAGGTCATTCATGAGGACATTCCTTGCTGCCTTGCCACAAGGGACGCACAACCTGTAATTCTGTTTTTGCAGGTGAAGACTAGCTCCTAAAACTAAAGTCTGATTCCACACTAATACGTGTTGGCTACAGGATCCAATGTACTTTCACCTGCCCAGAGACACCCACATAAGCGATGCTTCCTTCGCTCCCTGTTTCTCTTCTAGCATTCAGCATTATTTTATGCAAAATATAGATTTCCTAGGCCGCACAGAATATAACTCCTTAGTTCACCCTGCCCCCTCTTTTATTTTTCTTTCCTCTCTGTAAGCCTTTTCTTAAATACTGAAGTTCTCAAATTCCCCTTTGAAAAAAACAGATTTTTTTCCCTAGCTTGTGTTTTTCCTGGGTACAGACTGGAACTTTGGCTTAATAGACCACCCCTGACTGGCTCTTTCCCTCAGGCACTTATTTGGGGTTGTCAGCACAATCGCTGGCAGCCTGTCATTACCCCCACTGCTTTCCCACTAAGAGACTCCTATTCTGTTCAGGTAGAGGTGGAGATCCCTTGACTTTAGGGAATGGAGGTGCCTCCTCCAGCTCTAGAGCATGGCCTAGAAAGGTCAAGGCCTGCCGTAATAACCCCATTTCCTTTTGCCAGCCTTCCTTGCAGCTCTAAGTGGCCACCTTCCTTGCAGCTCTAAGTGGCCACATGGCTGATGAGTATGTTGGCAGTTTCCAGGGAACAATTTTTTATTTTTCAGATAAAAAGATAGAGCTTTATGAAGAGAAGGCTTTTCTGCCTACCCCTTCCTTCTAGTGTGGGACACTGTTGTGATGATACAACGTCTAAAGCATAGTGGCCAGTTTATAACTGAGTTTAAAGTAATAAAATAAAATTAGACAGGAGCCGTTTGGATCCCTGATAGTGGTGAGTTGCTGCTGGCTCCTGTGTTTCTTGTCATGATAAAATTAAATGTCTGTATCACCAAAATGGCTCTCTGGTGCTGGAGACTGGATGGGTTCTAACTGCCAGAGCAGTTTTATTTCTTGCCTCTGAGGTCAGATGCCCACATGACATATGGGTGTCTATAATGAGGACTGTTGTGCCACCAAGAGAGCAAGTTGTCTAAATGTCCTGACTTGCTATGATTTTGACTTGGGCTCATTAAGCTTAGGTGATTTGGAGGAGGGGAACCATTAGACAAAATCTAACCCTAGGCTGCCCACTATAGGCTCTGCTGAATTACAGGCCTATCAGACACTTCCACCCCAAAGGGTTCCATGGACGGTTATGCCTCCGACAGGTCCCTCTCAGAGGAACAGGTGCTGTGTCTGCAGATCCATCTATTCTGCCTGTCTCTGTGTTCAGAGACCCTTCTTGCTGGTTTGAACCTATGTGGCAGCCTTGCTTCTGGTGTCCCCAAGTCCCATTATTCCTTATCTGCTTTGATTCAGCCCAGAATGTTTGAAGAAGAGCAGGGAAATGAGAATGGCCAAGTGAGAGTCACTTGCAGGGACTCATAAAGAGGCACAGTCGTGTGATGCTTCTACAGCATTGCAGGAATGTGGCTGTGCTCCGAGGGACAGGGGACACCCGAGGGAAGTTCAAGCAGGCCACTGATGTAACAGACACATGTTTTCAAAGGCTCCACTTGCTTCCTGGGATAAAAACAGACCGTGGGATAGGGCAGGCAGGGGAGAGAGGCGACCTGTTAGCAGGTCTCCACCATAATCTTGGCAAGAGGTAATGGGCTGGGCCAGGGTGGTTGCAAGGAGTGAAGTGAGAACTGGTTGGATTCTGGATGTGTTTTGAGAGCAGAGCAGGGTGTCATGACAAATTAGATATAGGTATGTGAGAAAGAGTAGAATCGAGGGTGACTCCAGGCTTTTGTTTCTAACTAAGCAGCGAGAAGGATGGAGTTACCATTTCCTAAGGAGAAGAACATGGGGAAAGCAGGTCTGACAGGGTGTGGGGAACTCAGTCTTGACATATTACATTTGCGATGCCTGTTAGACACTCAAGTGTGAATGTTTCTTAATCAGTTGGATACAACCTATTATAATGTATGTCTACGGTTCAGGAAAAAGGTAGAAGCTACTGATACGCATTTGGAGGTAGTCAGCAAATATGTTGTAGTCAATGCAGTGAGACTAGGGCTGCGTGTAGGTGGAGGGGAGAGGTGTGAGAGCTGAGTCCCGGGATGCCCCCGTGTGCCCAGGCTAGGGGGTGAGTAGGAGCCCGAGAAGGAGCAGCTGGAGGTAAGATGAGTACAAAGTGCTGGAAGCTGGAGATGGTGTTTCCGGGAGGATGGAGCAATCACCTGGTTACCTGCTGCTGATTGGCCAGGTGGGATGGGGACAAAGATGTGATCATTTGGTAAGGGGAGGTCACTGATGGGATTGGCAGGGCAGTTTTGGTCCGCAGTGGCGCTGAGAGGACAAACCTTGAAAGGGATTTTGGTAAAAGTCTTGGAAGTAATTTTGCTGAAGGGAAATGCAGGGTCTCAGAAGGGAGACTATTTTGTTTTTTTTTCAACCCCAAACCCTGTGCTGGATAAAGTTAAATGGGCAAGGAAGGTTTTATTCGAAGCTGTTGCAATAGGAAAGAGACGTTAGGGCTAAGCCGAACTCAACTCTGCTGAAGCAGGGGTGGTAGGATCTTTAGGGCTAGGGTGAGCAGGAGACCACAGACAACTGGGTTTGCTAATTGGCTTTCCCCTAAGGAAAATGAGCTTCTCACATCTTCATGACAGATGATTTGCATGACTTGGAGCAAGGTACCCACCAAAGTTAGCCTCCCACAAGTCCTAGGAGATAGAGGTACTGTCTCCTTTGCTGACTGCATTTCAACGGGATTGAGAGATTCCTGGATTGTAAAAGCCAGCAAGCAGCTTCTCAAAAGATTTATGCAGCTTTGTTTACATGTACTCCAAAGGAGTAGAGAAAGAATTTTCAGTTTCAAGTTTTCTAAAGAAAATGCTCCAGGAAAAGGGAAGTGTGTGTGTGTATGTGTGTGTGTGTGTGTGTGTGTGTGTGTGTGTTGGGGGAGCTAGGGTCAGGAAGAAGCTTTCACAGAGATTAGTCAAACTGGGGTGACGTTAAGGCCATCTTGATTATTTCCAAAAGAATTACAACATCTTTGTACTTAAAATTTCTGCTGTGTACAGGATAATCATGACTCTTTCCTTCCTCCTCAGGCCCACTTTTGGCTGTACCGTGACAATTCCATAAAGCATCCTGCTGCCTTCCCCTTCCTCAGCAATTCCTTCCTCTCCAGGCTCCTGCAGGACAGGGCGCAGCTCACGTTTCAACTTCTCTGTGGGACTCTCCTTGACCTTCACCCTGGGCAGAATCGATGGCTGCCTCTTCTCAGGACCCCTAGAGTCCTTACCTCTTTTATGGTACTGCCTCAGGTTTTAGGGCCTCTGTTGATTTTTTAGTTTCTCAAGGGCAAAAGCATGCCATATTGACCACAGTGGTTCTACCTAAAGAATAATATTTGGCTCTTGGTAGTCATGCAGGGTGAGGGTACCATTATGCAATGTTGGTAAGTCAAAGAATCTGTCATTCTCTCCTCCTAAAACATACATCTCATCAGCTAGAGAAAAGGCCTAGGGTACTTATTTATAATATTTTGCATGTTATGTACTAGTGTTTTTACTGAGTAAAGATCTTACAGAAGTTTCTACTGCTGAAGAAGTATGCCTGGTATAAATGGGAGTAATTACCTATGTTTCTGCTTTAATGGCAAGAATTTGATTTTGAGTACGTAAGCCCTACTAGGAATATATTTAATAATTCTGCCACTGTAGAATGCACTTGCTGAGATCTCATGTGACTATGAGGCCTCACCTACCGTAGGACTTCTGAGTAAAGCAGTTCATAAACTATTCCTATTTTAGATCGTATGGAGATGCAGACAGGTGGAGTCAGCGCCAGTCAGCTTCTATTCTTAAGCTGTATGAGACAACAAGAGGGTGGAACTCTGCAATTACAGATTGACAAGTTGGTTTAATATCAGCCAAAAGAGGATTTCAGTGATGGAGCTGCCGGATTGATTAAGTAATACAGTATCACAGCCTCTAATGGGTCTTGGTTTAGCAGGTTTCATGTGGTATGGGGCTTTAGGGTTCAACTTTGGAGCACATAAAAAGAGCTGATACTTTTACCTGTAATTGTTCTGGGGGGCTCCCTATGATTACAGCTTTAGACCTTTGAATAGGGCTGGAAAGGGGGAAAACGGCTTTAGAATTAGCAGAAGAAAATGAACATGAAGACAAAAACCAATAAGTGGTCACGGAACTGCCAAGAGTGAAGGCAGCAACGAGACAGAATTAGTTCTTACTGACAACTTGAAATT
Source organism: Nycticebus coucang (assembly GCF_027406575.1). Classification (NCBI taxonomy): domain Eukaryota; kingdom Metazoa; phylum Chordata; class Mammalia; order Primates; family Lorisidae; genus Nycticebus; species Nycticebus coucang. Next base: position 89,860,966 of record NC_069781.1, read on the forward strand.
GCCTGGAACATTATAAAAATCAATCAGCCTGTTAAAAGCAGACTCACGGGTGACCACTGGATGGTGTGATGTTTGCAATTTGTCTGGACACAAATTTAGAGAAGCCAGCAGAGATTTAGCCTAATATATAGCTTTTGGCTCGTACAAAGCTTTTGAAGAGAAGGCTTGGAATTAGCTTGAACCAGGGTTATTTTTCTCTAGCAATCTTAAAGCCAGTAGAGCTGCCTTCCGTTGATTACTCATTTCTGCAACCGAATAGCTCTTGTCGTTTTGCTGTCCTTACAATGTATTATAAAAGTAAGTTTTAGTGTTCTCTTTTTAGTCAGATATTCATTATGTTCCTCTGCTACTATTTCCCTAGTGGCTTTTAGGACTATTGTAATTTTTGTAGCCCACAAAAAATTTAAATTTGGATGGGAGAACTAGTAACCTACTAAGTTCATTCTTTTAACAGAGGCGGTGGGTGCAGAATATAGAAACCCCTCAAGGAGTCTCAGTATCTAGGAAGAGGCAGATGAGTAAACCTGCGATTACAATAGGGTAGAACAGGTGGAGAGAGGACAGTGTCTGATCGTATTGTGACAGCTACATCTTGGCAAGGCAGGGATTGTCTGGCTTATTAACCGTATCCCCAGAGGCTGGCATGTGGATGAAGCTTTGTTAAAAATTTTGTTTTAGTACCCTCAGGTAGGTGGTTGGGTTGAAGAAAAGGATGTCTAGACATAGGGAAAAGCAAATACGGAGTCCTGAGAGTATGGATATGACTTAGGTATTACATGATGGCGGGATGGAGGGATGCAGGAGGTCAAGTGCCAAGGGAGGTGGGATCAGGCCACCAAGGGGCTAAAGGGGGCCCTCTGAAGGCTGTGTGGAGCTTCTGCACATGGCAAGGGCTTATGAGTGTTTATCACTTGACCAAAGGAATGAACAGAAAGACTTTAAGCCAGGGAAGCCCTTAGTTAGTATCTTAGATTTCTCTTGCCTCTATGGGAAATTGTCTGGAAGGGGTCAGTATAGAATAGGACTCTCAACTGGGGGTTATTTGGCCCCCTGAGGGACATCTGGAACTACTGGAAATATATAAGTTGTTACAAATTGGAGGTTGTAGCCCAGGTGTGGTGGCTCACGCCTGTAATCCTAGCACTCTGGGAGGCTGAGGCAGGTGGATTGTCTGAGCTCCTGAATTCGAGACCAGCCTGAGCTAGAGTGAGACACCATTTCTAAAAGTAGCCAGGCTTTGTTGTGGGTGCCTGTAGTCCTAGCTACTTGGGAGGCCAAGTCAAGAGGATCACATGAACCCAAGAGTTTGAGGTTGCTGTGAGCTATACCGTGCCACGACACTCAACCCCAGGGTGATTGAGTGAGTCTCTGTCTCAAAAAAAAAAAAAAAAAAAAGGAAAAAAAATGGAGGCTATTATTGGCGTCTAGTATGTAGGAGCCAGGGGTGCTGGTGAATATAATGCTCTGAACAGCCCCTGCTCCATCAAAGAATTACTAGGGCGAGATAGACATTAGCAAGCATACAAAGCCACAGACTGAGTTAAGATACATTGCAAGGTACAGAGAAAATGTAGTTTCTTCAATTTGCCTAGAGCAGATGTGATAGTCCTTAAGAGCACTCACCAGTTAGATGGGAAAAAATTAACAATACTTAGTTTAATGCAGTTTAGAACTTAGTATGATCTAATAATTGTGAAAAGTTCCTTCAGAGAGGGAGTCAGTCTTTTAGGGGATAATTGCACAGACTTTTCCGTGATAACACTCCCTGCTCCCCTGCTTTTTCTGTCCTTTCCAGAGTTTATGGGTGGAGGGTGTTGGGAGCTCATGACCTTGTGGAGCCTGGAAAGTTCTTTTAACAGCTCACTGTAGTGTAGAAGGAACAGCCATTCTATGCTTCTCAACCCAGAGCAGCTCAGCAGTATTTTTGCTTCTATCAGATATTTAGGCTTCATGTAGGATTTTGAGAAAAGGTTCATTCTGCTAAACATACTGGCAAACCAATGATCTGAAACACCATCAGGGCCACCTATGCTAGCATATGAGCTAAAGGCTTACATTGGTGTCCTGTGACACAGTAGGCATTTTTATGAGTATCATGACATTTGTTTCTAGGTTTAGTTGTGAGAATTGGGCTGCCCAAATCTTTTAGTCATGTCCAATTTTGTCATCATTGTGTAGATATGGATAAAATCTTTCTATCATGGTCAATATGTTCTTTACAAATGTAGCAATTTCTCTTTGAAAACTGCTCTTCTAAGGGAACAGAATAGATTTCATGGCTCCCCACCGAAGAGGGAAGGTGTTAACTAGCTGCGTGGCTCAAAGTACATCATTACAGTAACCATCTTCCTCTGAGGAATAAAGAACTGGTTTTATAGCCTTAAAATTCCCTTTTAATACCAATAAAAAGAAATTTTCACACTTGTTCTGTGAATAAAGTTTCTTCAGTAATTCTGTCTGTGTGGCCTAAATCTTTTCAATCTAATAACTTTGCCCTTTTTTCCTGTTTCACCCGTGAGGTTTAAGGACTGTTAGATGACAGCAGGGAAAAACACAGCTGAAAAGAGTTTAGATATAAAGAACTACTACTACTACTAATGTCAGTTGTCATACATGGCCACCAATATTTATTGAGCATTTATTATCTAAGCAGTGCTCTGACCACTTGTCATTAACTCTAATCATCGCAACACTCCTAAATGCTCAGACTGGAAATTGAGACATGAAGAGGTTAAGTACCTGCTCAAGGTCACACTTGGCAGAGCCTGATTCAAACCCAGGTGATCTGGCCCCAAAGTCCAAGTTCTGAGCCAGCACACCTCATGCAGAGTGTTCTTCTTTACTCCAGTGCTGGCTTTTCTGGGCTTTGGACTGACTGTTCTCTCTGCTTTCATGCTTTTTGCGTGAGGGCCATTTATCTGATTGCATTACCAAAATAGCTCATGTCAGTGTCCTCAAGAAAAGATTTGGAGTATTTAGATCTTTAAAGAGCAAGGCAAAGTAGAGCCAGACGGGGAGGTATATTTTGTGGAGTACATGGTGAAAATTCTTCTTCTGGAGAGTGATTTGTAAGCTCCAGAATTCTTCCCGTTTATGATCATTCATGTTGTCACCGACTGGCTACCCTCGATTTGTCTGGCTCAGGGATGTGGTTCCAGTAGGGCGTTAAGCACACATTTAGCAAGTATTTATTTAAAAGGTTATGATGGGCAAAGCACCATGCCAGCATTGTAGCAGTTAGACACACATAGGCGTGTTTCTTTGTGAAGGATTTAGAATATATTTGGTAAGTAGGATGCACAGTTATTAAACTCTAGAATTTACTGAACTCTGCACTAGGTATCCTATTTTTGGTCCTCATTCTTCTAACATCTTTGGGAGGTTGGTATTCTCCCTGTTAGATAAAAAACTGAACCTCAAAGGAAATTGAAGAACTTGCTTAGGGTCACATTGTCAACAAAGGACAAGGTCAGGAATCAAACCCTGGAGTAAAAGAAAGAAAAACAATGTCAGTCGTAATAACATCTGTTTGTTAGGGTGGACCTCACAGTGACAGAACACCTGCCACTGGTTACCATCTCATTTGTGACTGGAGCCTTTTGGAGCTGTCTTGGTCGCTGAGGCAGAAGGATCAGAGCTGTGCAGTCCAAATTCCTCTCTGCAAGAAGCCATTCTGTGTGCAAAGTCATACTTGCTGCCTTTAAACAAAAAAGATTCATTATTATTATTTGGTCATAAAGCATACAATTCAGTGGTTTTTTAGTATATTCACAAGGTGAAACAACCATCACACTAATTCTGGAATGTTTTCATCACTCTGAAAAGAAAACTTGTACCTGTCCCTTGTCACCCATCCCTGCCTGGAACGACTAATCCGCTTTCTGTCTCTGGATTCACCCATTCTGGACATCTCATAGAACAGAATCACACAATGTATGGCTTTTTTATGTCTGGCTTCTTTCCCTTAATGTTTTCAAGGTTTATCTGTGTTGTAGCACATACCAGCACTTCATTCCTTATTACAGCTAAAAAATATTTCCTTGTGTGAGTCCTCCATGTTGCACTTGTGGCTTTGGAATGCAAAGTCATATGTATTAGGAGAGGACCTAGTCTCATTCCTTTTTTTTTTTTTTTTTTGAGACAAAATCTCACTCTGTCACTCTGGGTAGGGTGGCATAGTGTCATAGCTCACAACAACCTCAAATTCTGGGGTTCAATAGCTCCTCTTGCCTCCCAAGTAGCTGGGACTATAGGTGCCCACCACAATGCCTGGCTCATTTTTTTATTTGTAGTAGAGATGGGATCTTGCTCTTGCTCAGGCTGGTGTCAAACCCCTGAGCTCAGGCAATCCACCTGCTCCAGCCTCCCAGAGTGCTAGGATTATAGGTGTGAGCCACCGCAGCAGCCTCCAGTCTCATTCTGGACTAGGAAAGGGTATGAAGTGAACATCTGTTGTTTTTACCTACATTCTCCTCTGTGGAAGGTTATATGGTTTTCACAGAGTAACCTGACCCTCAGGAAGAACAGGTGAACTTGGCCTAGCTCATCAGAGGTTTGGCTGCAGTTCAGACATGTGACCCTAACAGGGCTGTCATTGAGTTTGTCAGGAAGGAGGCCTGTTCCTGGCTGGGGTTGCTGAGATGCTAGTGTGCTAACCTTTTTTGTTACCACTTACAGGGAAGCCACCTGAGAAAGGACATGACATGAAGAAACACAGAGGTCTTTGCAAACCTGCCTAAACCAATTTGGTCGTGTAAAACCTTGTATGTTGTGTCTGCCTGGTAATTGTAGCCTCTAAAATGTATATGTGCATTAAGGTTAACTACTCTATAACATAGCTATGGATTACAACAAAAGCGAGACTCACATAAATTCTATTGCATATATAGACAGTTAATAAGTAAACATTTCATTTCAAACAGGAGCCAAATAGTTCAATTAATTTGTTTTATTAGCTTTATGAATTTCAAAATCTCTTCTTTTAGGTCTTCAATGAAAAGTCTAACTTCACTTTTTTGATAACTCTCATTCTTCCTTCTTTCCTTCCTGCCCCACATCAGAGCAAGCAAGTATAAGAAGAATTTGTTGTTTCCTCCTTTGTTGTGGAGGGATATTCAAACCACATAAGCTCCTTTTCCTGTGTGAACCCTCTCCCTGGCTATACCTCTTAATGACAATAAAAACCTAGGCCAGTCTCCTTTCTTTGTTTGTGATGGTTAATTCTATGTGTCAATTTGACTGGGCTAAAGGATACTCAGATAAATGGTGAAACATTATTTGTGAATGTGTATGAGGGCATTTCTGGAAGAGATTATCATTAAAATCAGTAGACTGGCCAGGTGTGGGTGGAAATGAGGGAGAACTCGCTGAGGAGTAGAGGCAGAGGAAGCCATCCTCTTGAAGCATTTATTTAGATTGGAATTTATGAAATATTTTAGCAATTAGGGAATGTGGATTGTGAGGCAAGGGATAAAGGACAGATAGAAGATGTGGATATCTCAGAGAGTATGCGCAAGGAGACCACAATGTGCATCAGGAGCCCCAAAAGTCTGTTGAACACAACAGCACCGGCCTTGGATAAAAAGGACAAGAAATGTCTTACTCAGGCCTGACCCTTTCCCCACAGAGAGCCTGCACAATGGTCTCTAGGGACTGAATGAGCCTTGCCAGTTGTGCTGGGAACAGCAGGGCAGCTGGCTCCTTGATAAGAGAGACAATCTCTTGGGGTTAGATAAGATAAATAGTTTCTTTCTCCCCTGATCCTGGTATGGGTGTGTGTCAGCCTATCTGCCCCGCAGGGACCTGGAGACTTAATTGCCTCCTGTGGAAACTGTGTGTGTGGTCAAATCTGCAGTCTGCATCCTGCTTCTAAGCTTTGTTCTTTGCTTCAGTAACTGCATCCCAATTTTTTAGTTTAGAAATAACATAGAGTAGAAGTAGTTAAATAGCACTTTAGCTGAAATTGTTAAAAAGTAGTTAAGTTAAAATAGTAAATACTGGGCGGTGCCTGTGGCTCAGTGAGTAGGGTGGCCTGCCCCATATGCCAAGGGTGGCGGGTTCAAACCCAGCCCCGGCCAAACTGCAACAAAAAAATAGCTGGGCATTGTGGCCGGCGCCTGTAGTCCCAGCTGCTTGGGAGGCTGAGCAGGAGAATCATGTAAGCCCAAGAGTTAGAGGTTGCTGTGAGCCGTGTGACGCCACGGCACTCTACCCGAGGGCGGTACAGTGAGACTCTGTCTCTACAAAAAAAAAAAAAAATAAAAAATAAATAAAGTAGTAAATACTGTAAAGGATGATGTATAGTGCAGTTTTTTTGCTTTCCTTCATGATTATTCATTTGCTGATTTGAAGATAATGTACGTAATAAATACCGAGTTAAGGCCAGGTGCGGTGACTTGTGCCTGTAATCCCAGCACTTGGAAGGCTGAGGTGGGTGGATTGCTTGAGCTCATAGGTTTAAGACCAGCCTGAGCCAGAGTGAGACCCTGTCTCTAAGAAAAAAAAAAAAAATAGCTGGGCATTGTGGTGGGTGCCTATAGTCCCAGCTACTTGGGCAAGAGAATTGCTTGAATTTGAGGTTGCTGTGAGCTAACACATCTATCAAGGGTGACCAAGTAAGACTCTGTCTCCAAAAAAAAAAAAAAAATAATAACTAACTAAATAAAAATACTAGGTTAACCCAGAACATGGGACTTTGTGTCTCGCATTGGTGGTGCTGGTCCCCTGGGCCCACTCTTTTTTAATCTTACTTTGTCTCTTGTGTCTTTATCTTTTGTTCTCTTCTCTCTGCCAAGCACTGGGGATACCCACAGGTTGTACCTCCTACAGCCAGGCATTGTGGCTCATGCTGTAATCCTGGCATTCTTGGAGGCTGAGGCTGGTGGATTGCTTGAGATCAGGAATTCAAGATCAGCCTGAGCAAGAGCAAGATCTTATTTCTAAAAATAGCTGGGCATTGTTGAGAGCACCTCTAGTTCCAGCTACTCAGGAAGTTGAGGCAGGAGGATCTCTTGAGCCCCAAAGTTTGAGGTTTCTGTGAGCTACCAGGGGTGACAAAGTGAGACTCTGTTTCAAAAAACAAACAAACAAAAAACCAAATCAATAGACTGAGTAAAAATATGCTTTCATCAATGTGAGTGGGGATTATCTAATCTGTGGGCCTGAATAGAACAGTAAGGCAGAAGGGTGAATTCTCTGTTCTTGAGCTGGAATGTCCTTCTTTTCTTGCCCTCAGGCATTGGAGCTCTTGGTTCTTGGGCATCTGAAGTCTGGGACTTACACAAACACCAACCCTCACCCCCCTGTGGTTCTCAGGCCTTTGGCCTTGGACAGGGATCTATACCAATGACTCCCCTGGTTCTCAGAATTTCTGACTTGGACTGAATTACATCACCAGCTTTCCTAGTTCTTCAGCTTGTAGATGGCATATTATAGACTTCTTCTTCTTTTTCTTTCTTCTTTTTTTTTTTTTTTTAGAGACAGAGTCTCACTTTGTTCCCTTTGGTAGAGTGCCATGGCATCACTGCTCACAGCAACCTCCAGCTCTTGGGCTTAGGTAGTTCTCTTGTCTCAGCCTCCCAAGTAGCTGGGACTATAGGTGCCTGCCACAATGCCTGGCTATTTTTTTGTTGCAGTTTGGCTGGGGCTGGGTTCAAACCTGCTACCCTCAGTATATGGGGCTGGCGCTGAGCCACAGGCGCCGCCCATATTATAGATTTCTTGGACTCCATAATCATATAAGCCAATTCCAAATCTCTCATATCTATACACCTATATACCCTTTTGGTTCTGTTTTTCTGGAGACCTCTGACTAATACAAACTTTGGTGTTGGTTTGTTGTTTTAGAGGGACAGAATTTTAAAGATAGGTTTTCTACATTGGTTTTGTGGTTTCTGAAATTGGCTCTCTAAGAATTTAATTTAAAAATGTTAATGACTATTTTCAGTAGTAAAGAGAGCACTGATAGTCCATGATGTGAGCTATTTATAAAGAGATGCAAAACAATGGCATTAGTTACTTCCAATCAACCACTTATAAGAAGCAAGGAGCTGAGAAGTTCCATATGTCATACTTCTCAGCATTTTTTGAAAACTAAGGAATACAGTGACATTGGTTGATAGCTCTTAAAGTCAGTGGATAAACTGGTGAAAGAAAAGAATAAGCTTACGGATTGAGTTTCCAGCGTAGGTGCCACATAAATGAACTAAGGGCTTCCAGGCTCTGTGAACTAAAATAAAATCTTAAGGCTCCCCTCTGAACAACTGACTAACTGGAGCCCTTCTTGGTCAAGGGAATCCCTAAAACTTGAATTGCTAGGCATGAAAGGAGATCAGACAATCCTCCTCCCCTTCTTAGAGATGTCTTTTTATGACTTACTAACAGGCCTAAGGCTATGCAAGACCTACCTGCAGGCCCTCAATATACATAACAATCCACTTGACTGTCTGATACTTTGTGTCTCTAATTAACAGTCCCTATATCTTAAGCATTCCTTTTCACTGACTCCTGGTCTTTTAGACGGATCCTAAGTCTTTCAGCCAATTGTCAACTAAAGAATCTTTAAATCTACTTATAACCTGTAAGTTCCCACTTCCAGGTATCCCACCTTTTTGGGCCAAACTAATGTATATTTTCCAGGTATTGATTTATGACCTCACCTGTAATCGTTGTCTCCCTAAAATGTATACAACCCAACTGTAACCCTACCACCTCGAGTCCACTTGTGCAAAGCTTCTTGGGTGGCTCCAGGTCATGGTCCTCAAATTTGGCTCACAATAAACCTCTTTAAATTATTTTACAGAGTTTGGCTTCTTTTCCTTGGAGATCTGTGAGGGAAAAGCCTATTTCCTGTAACTGCAGGGCTGAAATTGCTGCAAATCAAATGCAGGACCTCACCCTGTGACTGACTGATTTACTGGGCAAGTTGACCTTCCAGCCTGACAGGGTGACTACCACGAGGTCATTGACTGGGAAAGAATGGAATCCTGTCAGTTGGGATAGGGACATGTTGGGAAGACCCTGGGCATGCTGAGCCCCTGAATTCTGATGAGCCTTCTGTGCCCACGGCAGCTGCCCCCCGTCTGAGAGGATTAACACAGTATTACCTGAGGAAATGCTCATGGATCCCCCTGAGACAATTATCTTGCAAGACTGATAGTGACTTTCTTCAGGCCCTAGTGTTGAAGGAAAGTACTACCAAATCCAAAAAGGGGGGGAGGGGACCAGCCATGTAGCAGCACCTCTTGCCCCCTACCATAAGAATGTGACCTTTTGTAACTGTTCCAGGAAATAGCCCCGAGCTAAAGCAGATACCCGGTAACCGGTTCTGAGAAAAGAGCTAAGCAAATGTTTAACTGCTGATCTTGTCTTAAGACAGATGAGTAATGAACCAGAGTTCTTCTTATCTGGAAAGCCCCTGCTATGTCTGCTGCCCCTCCCTACTTTGTGGTTTTTGCCTTTATAAGCTTGTAAAACCTGCTGTTCAGGGCTTGACTCCTCTGCTCCTGAGAGAGTTACGAGTTAAGCCCCAGCATGCTGGAACAAAATCCTCTTGCTAATTGCATCAAGTGCCGTCTCTTGCGGTTGATTGGGGTCGTCGTCGTTCAGGACAGAGTGGGGGGTCCTGTCCCAAGTCTTTCACTGTCAACCTCCTCTTTGTTTTCAGACCTTTAAGAGACTCAAGCCTAGCACTCACTGCACTGGGGGTGTATTACACTCCAGAAGAACTACTTGTGTTTTCTAATTTATACAAGCAGAAATCTAGGTAACATGTGTAGAAGTGAATATTAAAAGTGTGGGATAATGGTAGAAGGAACATAAATTTGGATGAATTTATGGATATGGGCCCTTTAAGCAGAGACTCTGAATTTAGTGTTATAGTGTGGGGAGTTAGAAAAGGCTCCAACAATTTATTTGGCTGAAACATAGATCAAAAATTGACTCACTGTGAGCTAATTGGAAATGCCCAATCTCTCTTGATTTAGATGTAGAGGAAACGATTAAATGGCTTAGGAATACTAAAATGTTAGAGTAAATTTGTCGTTTAATATCTACTCACCTATACTGGGAGGGTCCACAAATGCTGGTTTCACCAAAACTTTGAGAAATAAATTTGTGAGGGGAGTCCTGTCATCTTTGAAGCCCTCTGTGATCATTCATCTCTGTAGATCATACCTTATGGTGGGAATCAGTCATTCATGTGGAAAACACTAAATGCAATGGAATAACCTGACCCCAGGGTGACAGGAGTTAACTGGTGGCGCTGAATCACCAAAGACAAGGCAGGTATAGTCATTGTATTGGACAGCAGAATCAAAGTAGCAATCAGAATACTCCTGTTTGTATTAATTAATACAAATAAAGTAATTAATCGTGATGTTCTTAGAAGTGGAATAGATAGGAAGCCTAGTAAATTCTTGATCTGTATAAGCAGAAAAGTTTCAGGTAAAGTCTAACTCCCCAAATAAAGAGTATGATTTCCCAATTCTTGGACTTGAGCCAGTTTGCAAACCTAGAACCTGTTGAATGGAGGGGAGGCTGGGTCTCCATGAGGAAGGACCCTGGTACACTATTGAAAATTTATACTATTAACCTTTCTCCCAACCTCCCCCAAACTGACAATGATTCTAGGAGACTCAAAACGTTACTCTGGCCCTCCAGTCATTGGAGAACATAGTGAGAAGCCATTGTCTGTAAATCAGAAAGTTAATCCTTACCCAAATACTGGTTCTGCCAGTGCCTTCATCTTCAACTTCTCATCCTCTAGAACGGAGCAATACATTGCTTATAAACCACTCAGTTCATGATGTTTTGTTATAGCAGCCTGAATGGACCAAGATGTTATCTTATCAAGTAGATTAAAGCCTGCTTGAGGCCTGTCCTGCTCTCCCCAGAGAATTCAATTACGTAAGTAATAAACCTTTTCATGTCTTCTTGGTGGGTGGGTGTGGATGTGTGCTCAAGAACATCATCAATCTCAATATCCAAACCAAACTTTGTGTGGAGGTTTGTCCTATGTCTGCAAAATGGCCACACGGAGGACTTTGAATGGATTCACTTGAGGCAGAGATGATGGTATCCCAGAGCCCAGCTTCTTTTATCTCAAGTCAGTATCATCTCACCAGAAATTCTCTGAAATTGTGGCTTTGACATATGACTTTGGAGACTAAAGTAACTCCTTCTTGGATGTTAAAGCACAATGTTGACTTCTAATTAACATCAATTCCAGGAATGCCTCTAAGATTTCCACTTTGTCTACTGTTCTTGTTAAAGGGAACATACTTACCATAAATCCTGCCCTTAGGTCAAAACAACCTTGATGTTATCACACAAATTACAGGCTAATACACAGTATTCTTGTCTTTTCCTGGAAGGCCCTCTTTTGTCCTGTAAATCCCCTAAAGAGAATGAGTACCTTTTCCCTATGGTATATAAGCCCTGGGGGGTAGTGATGTAGACGTTTTGCACTTTCTCAAGACCATGCTTCTGTCTGTGGTTCTCTAGTAAATAACCCTGTATTGACAAACTGGATTTCTCTGCCTTGTTCCTTGGTTTCTTGGCTCCTTGGGTCACTTTGCATATACAGTTTCTTCATGAAACATGACTGGTTAGAGATGAAGCACTGAGAACCAGGGACTGGCTAAAAACTATACTGCAAAAATGATTTTCACAGTTCTTGCAAGGGAGAGGAGCATCTCAACAATACTTTGGCCAATCCACATATTTTGAACAGCTGTAATGTCACTATTGAGAACCTGTTCCTAACATTTGTCAAGTCCACTAACCTTTTCTGTGTTTATTGTCTAAAACCTCTGGTGTTGATGGAGATGTGGATAATAAAAATTATACAGTTGTTGCCTTTGGCTGGTTCCTTTTCTTTTCTTTTCTTTTTTTTTAGAGATAGAGTTTCATTTTGTTGCCCTCAGTAGAGTGCTATGGCATCACAGCTCACACCAACCTCCAGCTCTTGCGCTTAGGTGATTCTCTTGCCTCAGCCTCCTGAGTAGCTGGGACTACAGGCGCCCACCACAACGGCCGGCTATTTTTTTTTGTTGTTGTTGTTTTTGCAGTTTGGCCGGGACTAGGTTCGAACTTGCCACCCTTGGTATGTGGGGCCAGCACCCTACTCACTGAGCCAGAGGCACCACCCTGGTTCCTTTTCTTTCCTTTTTTTTTCTTTTTGTTGGGGATTCATTGAGGGTACAATAAGCCAGGTTACACTGATTGCATTTGTTAGGTAAAGTCCCTCTTGCAATCATGTCTTGCCCACAGAAGGTGTGGCACGGACCAAGGCCCCGCCCCCTTCCCTCCTTCCCTCTCTCTGCTTTTCCTTCTCCCCCCATAACCTTAATTGCCATTAATTGTCCTCATATCAAAATTGAGTACATAGGATTCATGCTTCTACATTCTTGTGATGCTTTACTAAGAATAATGTCTTCCACGTCCATCCAGGTTAATACAAAGGATGTAAAGTCTCCATTTTTTTAAAAAGCTGAATAGTATTCCATGGTATACATATACCACAGTTTGTTAATCCATTCCTGGGTTGGTGGGCATTTAGGCTGTTTCCACATTTTGGCGATTGTAAATTGAGCTGCAATAAACAGTCTAGTACAAGTGTCCTTATGATAAGAGGATTATTTTTCTTCTGGGTAGATGCCCAGTAATGGGATTACAGGATCAAATGGGAGGTCTAGCTTGAGTGCTTTGAGGTTTCTCCATACTTCCTTCCAGAAAGGTTGTAGTAGTTTGCAGTCCCATCAGCAGTGTAAAAGTGTTCCCTTCTCTCCACATCCACGCCAGCATCTGCAGTTTTGAGCTTTTGTGATGTGGGCCATTCTCACTGGGGTTAGATGGTATTTCAGGGTGGTTTTGATTTGCATTTCTCTAACAGATATGCATGAGGAACATTTTTTCATGTGTTTGTTAGCCATTCGTCTGTCTTCTTTAGAGAAGGTTCTATTCATGTCTCTTGCCCATTGATAAATGGGATTGTTGGCTTTTTTCATGTGGATTAATTTGAGTTCTCTATAGATCCTAGTTACCAAGCTTTTGTGTGATTCAAAATATGCAAATATTCTTTCCCATTGTGTTGGTTGTCTCTTTGCTGTGGTTGTTGTCTCATTAGCTGTACAGAAGCTTCTCAGTTTAATGAAGTCCCATTTGTTTATTTTTGTTGTTGTTGCAATTGCCATGGCAGTCTTCTTCATGAAGTCTTTCCCCAGGCCAATATCTTCCAGTGTTTGTCCTATGCTTTCTTTGAGGATTTTTATTGTTTCATGCCTTAAATTTAAGTCTTTTATCCATCTTGAATCAATTTTTGTGAGTGGGGAAAGGTGTGGGTCCAGTTTCAGTCTTTTACATGTAGATATCCAGTTCTCCCAACACCATTTATTGAATAGGGAGTCTTTCCCCCAAGGTATGTTCTCGTTTGGTTTATCGAAGATTAGGTGGTTGTAAGATGTTAGTTTCATTTCCTGGTTTTCTATTCGATTCCAAGTGTCTATGTCTCTATTTCTGTGCCAGAACCATGCTGTCTTGACCACTATGGCTTTGTAGTACAGACTAAAATCTGGTATGCTGATGCCCCCAGCTTTATTTTTATTACTAAGAACTGCCTTAGCTATACAGGGCTTTTTCTGGTTTCATACAAAATGCTGGATCATTTTTTTCCAAATCTTGAAAGTACGATGTTGGTATTTTGATAGGAATGGCATTGAATAGGTAGATTGCTTTGGGAAGTATAGACATTTTAACAATGTTGATTCTGCCCATCCATGAGCATGGTGTGTTCTTCCATTTGTTAAAATCCTCTGCTATTTCCTTTCTGAGTATTTCATAATTTTCTTTATAGAGGTCCTTCACCTCCTTTGTTAGGTATATTCCTAGGTATTTCATTTTCTTTGAAACTATGGTGAAGGGAGTTGTGTCCTTAATTAGTTCTCATCTTCACTGTTACTGGCGTAAACAAAGGTTACTGACTTGTGGACATTGATTTTACATCCTGAAACATTACTGTATTGTTTGATGACTTCTAGGAGTCTTGTGGTTGAGTCTTTGGGATTCTCTAAGTATAGGATCATATCATCAGCAAAGAGGGAGAGTTTGACCTCCTCTGCTCCCATTTGGATTCCCTTTATTTCCTTGTCTTGCCTATTTGTATTGGCTAGAACTTCCAGCACTACGTTGAATAGTAAAGGTGACAGAGGACAACCTTGTCTGGTTCCACTTCTAAGAGGAAAAGCTTTCAGTTTTACTCCATTTAGTAAAATATTGGCTGTGGGTTTGTCATAGATAGCTTCAATCAGTTTTAGAAATGTGCCACCTATGCCTATACTCTTCAGTATTCTAATTAGAAAAGGATGCTGGATTTTATCAAATGCTTTTTCTGCATCTATTGAGAGGATCATATGATTTTTATTTTTCCTCTGTTAATATGGTGGATAACGTTTATGGACTTGTGTATGTTAAACCAGCCTTGCATCCCTGGGATGAAACCTAATTGATCATGATGTATGAGTTTTTTGATGATAAGCTGTAATCTATTGGCTAGGATTTTGTTGAGAATTTTTGCATCTATATTCATGAGTGAGATTGGTCTGAAATTCTCCTTTTTGTTTGGGTCTTTTCCTGGTTTTGGTATCAGGGTGATGTTTGCTTCATAGAATGTGTTGGGGAAGATTCCTTCTTCCTCAATTTTTTGGAATAATTTCTGCAGTACAGGAATAAGCTCTTCCTTGAAGGTTTGATAAAATTCTGGTGTGAAGCCATCTGGACCAGGGCCTTTTTTGGTTGGAAGATTTTTTATTGCTTCTTTGATCTCAGTGCTTGAGATTGGTCTGTTCAGGAGCTCTATTTCTTCCTGGCTAAGTCTAGGGAGAGGGTGTGATTCCAAATATTGATCCATTTCCTTCACATTGTCAAATTCTGGGCATAGAGTTTCTGGTAGTATTCAGAGATGATCTCTTGTATCTCTGTGGGATCAGTTGTTATTTCGCCTTTATCCTTTCTGATTGAGGTTACTAGAGATTTTACTTTTCTATTTCTAATTAGTCTGGCCAATGTTTTATCTATTTTATTTATTTTTTCAAAAAACTGACTCCTTGTTTCATTAATTTTCTGAATGATTCTTTTGTTTTCAATTTCATTGATCTCTGATTTGATTTTGGGTATTTCTTTTCTTCTACTGAGTTTAGGCTTAGATTGTTCTTCTTTTTCCAAGTCCATAAGATGGCTTGTGAGTTTGTTGATGCGCTCTCTTTCTGTTTTTCGAATGTAGGCATCTAAAGCGATGAATTTTCCTCTCAAAACTGCTTTTGCAGTATCCCACAGGTTTTGGTAGCTTGTGTCTTCATTATTGTTATGCTCAAGGAAGTTAATGATTTCCTGTTTTATTTCTTCCTGCACCCATCTGTTATTCAACAGAAGATTGTTTGATTTCCATGCCTTTATGTGGGGTCGAATGTTTTTGTTAGAGTTGAGTTCCACCTTCAGTGCGTTATGGTCTGAGAAGATACAAGGTAAAATTTCAATTCTTTTGATTCTGTTGATAATTGTTTTGTGTCCCAGGATATGATCAATTTTGGAGAATGTTCCATGGGGTGATGAGAAGAATGTATATTCTTTATCTTTGGGATGGAGTGTTCTATATGCGTCTATCAAGCACAGTTGTTCTAGGGTCTCATTTGTATCTCTTATATCTTTGTTTAATTTCTGTTTAGAGGATTTGTTCAGCTCTGTAAGAGGAGTGTTAAAGTCCCCTGTTATTATGGTATTGTTGGATATCAGATTGTTCAGACTGAGTAAGATCTATTTTAAGAATCTGGGAGCATTTAAATATTTAGAATTGAAACGTCTTGTTGTATTTTTCCCTTGACCAATATAAAGTGACCATCTTTGTCTTTTTAACTTTAGTTGCTTTAAATCCACATGTTTCTGAAAATAAGATTGCAACTCCTCTTTTCTTCTGAATTCCATTTGCCTGAAAAATTGTCTTCCAACCCTTGACTCAGTGTTTTAATTTGTCTTTTGAGACCAGGTGTGTTTCTTGAAGACAGCAACTGGATAACTTGTGTTTTTTTAATCCAGTCAGCCAATCTACGTCTCTTCAGTGGGGAATTCAAGCCATTAACATTTATGGAGATAATTGATAAGTGTGGTAGTATTCTATTCGTCTTATTTAGTGAGAGTGCATTGCTTAGTTTTATCTTTTGCATCAGTGTGGAGGTTAGGTTCTGTCCTTTAATTTCTGAGTTCTTAGTTTGCTGCTGATCTATTGTGGTGGTTAGTGTGTAGAACAGATTGAAGTATTTCCTGTAGAGCTGGTCTTGTGGCGAATTTCCTCAATGTTTGTATATCCATAAATGATTTGTTTCTCTATCAATTTTAAAGCTTAGCTTAGCAGGGTACAGAATTCTGGGCTGGAAACTGTTCTGTTTAAGTAGATTAAAGGTAGATGACCATTGTCTTCTTGCTTGGAAAGTTTCATTAGAGAAGTCTTCAGTCACTCTGATGGATGTGCCCCTGTAGGTGAACTGGAGCTTACTCCTGGCAGCTTGCAGAATCTTTTCTTTTGTCTTGACTTTGGACAGGTTCATCACAATGTGTCTTGAAGAAGCTCAGTTAGGGTTGAGGCAACCTGGGGTCTGATATCCCTCTGAAAGCAGTGTGTCAGAATCTTTGGTGATATTTGGGAAATTTTCTTTTATAATATTCTCTAGTATGGCTTCCATTCCTCTGGGGCATTCTTCTTCCTTTTCTGGGATTCCTATAACTCGTATGTTGGAACGCTTCATAAAGTCCCATAATTCTGACAGTGAACATTCTGCTTTCTCTCTCTTCTTTTCTGCCTCTTTTACTATATGAGTTATCTCAAGAACTTTGTCTTCTACCTCTGAAATTCTTTCTTCTGCATGGTCTAACCTGTTGCTGATACTTTCCATTGCATCTTTAAATTTCCTAATTGACTGTTTGGGTTCCTTCAGCTCTGCTATATCCTTTTTATATTCTTCATATCATTCATCTCTTATTTGATTCTGTTTTTGGATTTCCTTTTGGTTATTTTCCACTTTATTAGCAGTTTCCTTCATTGTTTCCATCATTTCCTTCATTGTTTTCATCATGTGTATTCTAAATTCCCTTTCTGTCATTCCTAACATTTCTTTATAGGTGGAATGCTCTGTAGTAGATACCTCGTGGTCCCTTGGAAGGGTAGTTCTGGACTGGTTCTTCATGTTGCCTGGAGTTTTCTGCTGATTCTTCCTCATGAGTGATTTCTTTTATCTGTTTCCTTGCCCTAATTTTCCTTTCACTTCCTCTTGCTCTTTAAGTTCCTGTGCCTGTGGAAGTTGTCAGCAGGATTAGGCCGATTGAACACACGTGACCACTTGCCTGTTTTCCACTGTTTTTGTCCTCCTCTTGGGGTCCAGAAGTCTCTTGCTGACTCCCTGTATCCTCAAAGGGATGATTATAGGCAGATCCCACCAGCCACAGATGCCTGGAGTCTTATCTCCCCATACTCATGGTGCCCAGATGCAAGGAAGCTGTTACTCGGCCGGTTCCTTTTCTTATGTAGTGTTTCTATCAAAGCTATAGTTTGTCTCTAGAAGTGGAACTTCATCAGCACGTACAGGATATTGTGCTATCTGTGCTGAAGTATTTCAAAATTACAGATCTTATAACACCTGATCTTTGTAGAGAATCTGGATCCAACTATTACTGATGTTCTATGAACTTTTCCATAATGCCAGGCAATCAATTTCTTTGGTTTTCACTTAAGCTGGTATAAGTTGGTTTCTTGTCAGTTACTCCTAAATATTTCTGAGTGCTAGAAATGTAGAAAAGAGGTCTAACAGGCCTGTATGTGTCCCTAATACCCTGTCTCTCCATCTTTTTTCAATTAAACACTATGATACTTACATAATTCAATGTTTCTTTTTTCTTTTTTCTTTTTTTTTTTTGTGGTTTTTGGCCGGGGCTGGATTTGAACCCAGCACCTCTGGCATATGGGACTGGTGCCCTACTCCTTGAGCCACAGGCGCCACCCAATTCAATGTTTCTTAAGGAAGATAGTAAGATCTCCTTTAGTATCCTAATTTAGGCCTAGTCCTTGCTGCCAGGAAATGCAAATAGCATCTGCTGCAATGTTCATAAGTACTGTTTGAAGTTTCTAAGCTGCCTTAGTGAAATCTTCCAGCTTTATACCCCCAAGCTAAACTTCATGGGTGGGCACTTTCTTAAACAGCCCTCCTAGGAGGTTTAAGCATTGGGGCAAAAGTGGAAAACTTTGCTCAGCCTTAGAACACATTCTAACAGCCTGGTGGGTACAAGGATCCTTAAAAATAAAGATCATCACAAAAGAATGATACTTATTTGTTTTCAGGCAAATCAGCATTTCCAGAGGACTCCATCATTTTCAAAACCAATGGAGGTTAAAAGCAACTTAAGTGGTTGCCTGCAAAGTCCCTACCACTGCTCCAGGATGAAAACATGGTTTTTGCCTCTGGCTTTCTGCCTTTTTGCTTCTTTAGGTTATCAGACAGTGTTTATGACTGGAAGAAGAGCATGAGTGGTTCAGATGCCTCTAGATAAGGCAGTGCCTAACTGGAATTTATATTTTATTTATTTTTTGTGACAGAGTCTCACTATGTTGCCCTCTGTAGAGTGCTGTAGTGTCACAGCTCACAGAAACCTCAAACTCTTGGGCTTAAGCAATTCTCTTGCCTCAGCCTCCCAAGTAGCTAGGACTACAGGTGCCCGCCACAACGCCTGTCTTTTTTTTTTTTGTTTTTGTTTGCAGTTGTCAGTGTCATTTAGCAGTCCCGGGCCAGGCTTGAACCCACCAGCTTCGGTGTATATGGCTGGCGCCCTACTCACTGAGTTCAGGCCCTGAGTCTGGAATTTATATTGAATAGAAGACTAGTAGCCATCTTGACACTTAACTGCAAAGCATAGTGACCTGCATGGCTGAAGGGAGGAGGCCTGAGACAGACATGCATTCAGGGACCTCACCTTCCAAGGGGAGGGTGAACAGGAAGTGAGGAGAAGAATGACTTTCAAAATGTAAGTGGTACTAACAGTGTGTGTAGGGAGACAGCTGCGGCTTGGTGAACATAGCAGGGCTGACAGATTTCAGGGAGTGGGAGGGGGTCTTTCTATTGTGGTCAGCCTGGTGAGGTCTCTATGGGTGTAACTAAGGGGACTAGTTATCCATTTGTCCATGCACTTGAATTGTAACATGCATTCTAAGTATATGAGGTTCTATGGGGAATTTATTAGCCAGGAGAAATGTTATTGTTCATTTTACCCAAGAAAGGGGGCATGGAAATGTAACAGTAGCTTCTCCTGCTTCCACAGATACAGAAGGGTAAAACTGAGAGTGGAGAGTATGTCACAGAAGGAAAGGTCTGGAAAAAAACCCAGTAAAAATGTTTCCTGTCTCTTTATAACTTCCTCCACTCTTTTGGGGGCAAGGAAATGCCTTTTGTTCTTTGTGCTGCAGGAAATAGTTCAGCTAAACTGTGTGAGAGGGAGGTGGGGGCCACAGCTTTGTCTTCAGCTGCAGAGATGGGAAGATTAGAATCATTAACTGGAGTTGAAGGACAATAGGCCCTCTCTTTTAAAAGCTCTGTGTTTCTGCTTATGTTCGGGAAATTTGGTCTCTTGAGACAGATAGGCCATTTTCTCTTCTTTGTCGGCAAAGTAACAAACTCCTCTTTCCTTTTTCTCAAACTACTTGTTCTTGTTTTTCTGATATGGCTTTGAGGGCGAGTGCTGAGCTTTCGGCAGCAGGAAGGCCCTCATTCAAACCTTGTGTTGTGTACTGAGAATATGACGGAGACCTTGTTTAAAGGTTGCTGAGGACCTGGCTACACCAAGTGTGGTCCACTGACTGGCGACACTGGTATCCTGGGAGCCTATTAGAAATGTAGACTCTCAGGCCCCAACCTTCACGTCCAGAAATCAATCTGCTTTTATAATAAGAGCCCCGTGATTCACGATTCCCAGCACTTCAAAGTTTGAGAAGCCCTGGTGAAGTCAATGTTTGGGCTCAGAAAATGATCCCACCTTGGCATGCTGTGAACTGAAAAAGGAAGGCCTTAGAAGCTGCCTCAGATTCAAGGACTTTCTGACTTCTCCTTCTCCTCCCTCCCTCCCAGTACAGGGTGGGATTTTTCTCTGAAATTCATTCTATCTACTGTGAGACTGCACCTGCTTAAGAGCACACATTTGCCTTCCATCCCCTCCCTGAAATTTTACTACCTATTGCAGGTAGAAGACTGAGGAATGTAACTTCGCCTGGGCAGATACTTATCTGATAGGGTTAAATATACTGACCTGCCCAGGTAGCACTGACCCGCCCGGGAAGAATCAAGTGCATGTCCCACCCAGGAAATAATGTACCAATCCCTGCCCCTCCAACCCTTCAAATCCCCATTCGCCATAACCCATGTGTGGAATTCCTTTCTGATGACATGAAGGGAAATGGGAAACCTCTCTGACCCTGCCTAAAATTCACCTGTTTAATGGTGAGGTGAGCATTTGTCTAGAATTCCTTTTCTGAACTTTTAAAAAAACTTTTCTTCCCATCCTTACTCTAATTTCTCTTTACCCTTTTCCTCTCTCTCTGGACCTCTCAAGAATTCATATATAATATCTCTGTGCCTTTTTAAACTTCCTTTCCCTCTCCCTGCTCTAGGCCACAAATTCTGGTGCTCTGTGCCTAACCCAGGTGAGCCAGACTTGCCCGTCCAGTGCCTCGTATTTGGGGATGTTCTCCTGCAGGCCTGGGCCATTTTTTATGGCTGGTTCAAGGTCACACGCAGAGGCCTGGTCTCTCTGACCCCAGCCTTCAGCTACCTCCTTCCTCATCCTCGCAGGCTGTCTTCACATTCTCACTTTAACCTCATTTATTTGTTTATTGTTTACCTCCAGTTTCTGATATGGGGACCCCTCAGTTATGGATTCCCCTTTCTTCACCTTTAAGCTGCCTTGTAACTCACCTCAAGTCTCTAAAGCTCTATCCTGATCTTAATCTTAAACACATCATCTTTTAATACTGCCTGGCCTATGTACAAACTAAACAATGGCTCACACTGGCCTGAACATGGCACCTTTGATCTCTCAGTTCTCACTGATTTCAATAATTACTGTTCAAAATTAGGCAAATGGTCAGATTTTCCCCATATCCAAGTGTTTCTCCTATTCCGAAACATTCCTTCTCTATGTTTGTCTCGTGAAATCCTCTCAGATTCTCTTTGCAAGGGTAACACCAGCTTCCCTTGACCCATCGGTAAACTCCATTGTCTTTTCTCCAACCTGTTAAGCCAGCCCTCCTCCTTCTGCCCTTCCAAACCCACTCCTGTTCCCCCCAACCCCCCTCCTACATTCTCTTCATTCTCTCAATCAGAACTCCTGGGAAATTCCTCTGTGTGGGATACCTCTTTTCTATCTATAGCTTCCCATCATTCACCCATTCTCATTGCCCTCCAACCCCCACATCCATATCCTTCTCTTAAACAGTACCCCATCCCCTCCTCTCTCCACCATCCTCCACCTGATTCCTGCCAAATCATGTGGTAGAGGAACAAAAAAAGGGCGGACCCAATATCCCCCCCCACCCACACCCCCCCCTCCCCGCCCCATACTAGGTCCAGCTGTACCCTTAGGCATTCCATTCCCAGACTAACACAACCTCTATACCCCCCTCCAGGAGTTTGTGAGAACAAAAGAGGTCTTCAGAGTTCAAATCCCTTATCCCTCCTCTATACCTGCTATCCAGACCCCCCCCCCCCCAAAAAAAACTTCAAAAATCCCCTCAGGGCCCTCAGAGCCCCCCAGTGAGATCTCATTAACCTGGCCTTTTAAGGTCTTTAACAACAGAGAAAAGGGCTCTAAACAACAGCATCTCTCAGAACTCCAGGTTTTGGCTTTTGCCATTAGACAAAACTCTAGAATTTCTCGGAGCACTCCCTAAGGAAATGAAATCTTCCCTGGACTGTGTTTTGAGTACAGTGAACCAGGCCACTGGGCAAGGTAGTACCTGAATCCAAACCCTTCCCCCCAACCATGTCCAGCCTGCGGAAGTCAGAGCACTCCCTGCACAGTCATGAAATCTAAACTCTCGGTATTTTTGCTAATGGAAGATAAGCCAGTCTCTTCTCTGATAGCCTTGGAGGTCAGGCACAGTGGCTCACACCTTTAATCCTAGCCTCCCCTAATTTAACCTGCTTCAAGTAGACTTTATAAAGCCTGATTTCTGTTCCCTCAACTCACCTTTTCCCTTATCTGCTTCCTACTATACTCCTCCAGGTCCTTATTTGAGTCATGGCATCCTTAGTTACTGTTTATGATAGGGCCACTAATTATAATCTTTCTCATTCTCAGTTATGGACCAGTAATCCTCTGCCTCATCTCCCAGTTTATTGACCAGGCACTCACCCCCAAAGCAACTGCTTGTATGTGCATTCAGATTTCGAGGAAAATTTGTTAGAATTTTTCATTTGGGACAGCACTTGTGGCTCAAAGGAGTAGGGCGCCGGCCCCATATGCCGGAGGTGGTGGGTTCAAACCCAGCCATGGCCTAAAACTGCAAAAAACCAAAACAAACAAACAAGAAAAAAGCCTAGAATTTTTCATTTGGATTCCAAGTTGTTTAAATTCTGGGGTGTTCAGATTCTGAGGACAATACTGTATTAATTTGTTAGTTACCTAATTTATTTATCTTAGCAGTTTACCTAAGTTTTAGTTATCATTTTAAGTTATTTTTCTGTTAATCATTTTAACACCCTATAAATTAGATATATAAATATAGTTTTAATTACATTTATAGGGTATAACTATTTTTACACCCTGTAAATTAGATGTACAAATATAGTTTTCATTGAAACTAATAAATTCTACCAAGAAAAAACAAACCTAAGTATTTTGACCAGAATTCTTATTTTAAACCATGTAACATCATTATAATAATTCAAGGATCCATTCAAAGGCCATTTTTCTCCAGAGTCAAGATGATGCATCAGCCTGGCCATGTTACAGTCAAATTTCATTTCCTTTTTAGTTCCAGGTGGGTACCCATACTGAGATCAATCCAACAGAATATGCTCCAGTGTGCTGTCATTTGGGGTTGAGGCCTGAGCTCCTATAATACAGACTAGTTACAGAAACACTGGAGTCTCGAGAACAAAAGCAGAACTGATGAGAACTAAAGTCCTCAGTGCGCAACCATAATAAAGCAGGTGGACCTCAGTGATTAGCTACGGCAGGTGCGTGAGAGCAAGACTGAGGCCAAGACTCCCAGGAGAAATCTCCTGGCAGGCCTGCTAGTAGCATTCAAGCATTGCACTCCTGGGGCTGCTTATGCAGGCCACCGCTAGGCTTCCCCGGAACACTTATCGGAGCAGGCTAAGGGCTCTCTTACTACATGAAGAGGGTCCCACCGCCTGTCACTGTCAGCCAATATGCAGAGGGTATAGGTGATACCTGAGAACAGTGAGAGTAGCCTGTCCAAGACTGTTCTGTTCTTCATTTCCAAAATCACAGTTTTATACATAATGGTTCACAGCAAAGACCACAGTAACCCTTATTTAAATAATAAATAATTGCACAACTCAGTGATAATCTTACGACATTTCCGATTTAAAAGTTATTCCCTAAACTATTCAAGATGGGCATCTTTAGGGTGGGAGCTAAATTTACAAAACAATGAGAATGGGAGACCGGGGGTGAAGGTCAGGCAGGACCTAACTGAACCAGACCAGCTGTGTCACAAGCCTGCCTGACTACTATTCTTACTACATGGGCTTTCATGTCTCTCAGAGAGAACAAAGGATAACCACTGAAGATTGCTTCAGGCACTTAGGGGCCTGGAGATGATACCAGAGGAATGAAGGTGTATTAACTAGCTTTACTAAAGAGCCTTTTCTGTCACTTATTTGGCTTCCCTCAAGTTTGCAGGAGAGACCCAAAGTTGTTTTTCTTTGTCTTACTACTACTCTAAAAACTTACTCTTCTTGATTGAAGCTATGTAAGCTGGAATTCAAAGCCACCTCCTTGAGGACCTCTCATTCTCTGGGTGTCTTCCATATATATAAAGTTATACATGTTAATAAACTTCTATTTTTTTTTCCCTCTTGTTAATCTGTCTTTTGATACAGGGGTCCATTTCAGCTACAGACCTATGGGGATTTTTATTACTCCTCTATAAATTTAAGTAGAGAAAGGTCATAGAGTTGCGTTTGGAATACTTGGGTTTTGTGGGGTGATGGGTTGGAGAATGATGAAACAGAATCCAGGAACCCAGTTCTATTGAAACAGGATACTTGGAAAAAGTGAAGTCTAAGAGAACAGAGGTCTTCTCATGGAGACCCCAAGGATGCACCTGCAAGGACCTCCCCATGGTGACTCAGCTCTTAGGAATTTATAGAAACTTAACTTCCTGGGACCCTGAAACTAACGCTTCTTCTTCTATAAAAGCCTGTGGTTCTGTAAAAGCTGGAGCCAGCTTCTCCAGCTTGATTCAAACTGACCAGTGAGAAAGGTACCCATGGGCTAGAATCTTTTGACTGGGGATAAAAAGGAGAAGACTGAGCCAGTCAGGGAGTGTGGCCATTTTGAATTCTTCTGTGCTCTCTCTCCACAGGCTAAAATAAAGCCCTTCCTCTTTTAAACACCTAGTTTGGGTGCTCTTTCTTTCCATTGAGCCTCGTCTTCCTGCAACAGCCACTGAGATCTTGTTCCAGATGAAAAAAGCAGGACTTTTTCTTTTTGAGTGAGGTCACCTTATAATTGGATTTATCCAGACTTTGGAAGGGCTTTAGGAAGAAGCACTGCTTGAAGGTTTAATAAAAGACAGTCTGGCTAGTTCTAAAAGGCTTGGAGGTAGCACAATGTGTCCTATATACGTTCAAATTGACTTTACTAACCACACCAGATAAACCTTTGCATGAGTTTTCCTCTTCTGCAGTAATTACTGATTCTCATGAACTGGACTGCTCTCCTTCTGTGTGTAAGCATTTTGGAGGTCAGGGGTGAGGCTGTACTTGGGGAGCACTGACCCAGCTCAAAGCTAATTGTCCTGAACCAGTGGTTAGGGGACTTCATGGGGGAGGGAAAGGCAGGCTGGCTTCAATTATTGGCGAATTATCACCCCTCCACTCTACTCTTGGTTTCTTGTTCACAATATATGTAGACATTCTAAAAGTGTTGCAGAACTTTAGGTGGAAGGAATAAAAACAGTGGTATGTATTGTTAGCCAATTGGATGATTCTGTTTTTAGTAAACAGGGAGAGCAGACCTGAGATTGAATGATTGTCACCCAGGAACCAAGTCTGAATGTCTCCTTATCTTCATTTGAGAACAGTGGTTTCCAAATCTATTTTCTAAAGACAACTTTTTTTTTCCTTCTTAACACTGAGCTTTTGTGTTAAAAGTGGAGCTGCCATTGTCTGGGGGTGAGGCGGTGGTCATGATCCACCCTACACTGGGCCCCCTATCTACACCTAAGTACTATGTAAAACATGGAGCACGTTCTTGAGAAGACATTTGGAAATCTGTTTTGGTATTCACAGGTATAGGTATGGATGGCAACTTTTAACAAAACTATCTGTGTTGTCTTCATATCCTAACAGAGTAAAACTAAAAAAAAAAAACACAGATAAAAGACAAAACAACTGGCCATGGTATAAAGGCTTAACAACTTGAATTAAAAAAAAATACACAAGCTGTAAATTGGGTGTATTAAATCAGGAGGAAGCGAAAGTTCTTTTGGAAGATGGATGCTTTGTCTCTGCCGCCCATCTGATTCACCATGGCTTCCTTCGGAGTGGGTGGAGGACTCTGGGGGTGCTCCGGCCAAGGGAAGTGGGAGAGTATTCCAGTGGTCTTTTAGGGTGAATCTTCCAGGACGAGTCAGTCCTCGTCTTCAAGGCAGCAATTTGGAGGCTGTAATAGGAAATCTGTTTGTTTGCTTCTTCCTACTCCCAAGGCCCAAGCCTCCCCTCAAAGATGGACAATTAGTTAAAAAAACAAATGAAGGAAATTCCCTAAAGAACCTTCTTGGGGAACAACAGAAACATCCATTGTAAACAGCAGGCTTGTCTTCTGACAGGTTTTGTTTGCAAATGATAACAATTACAGGTAATTTTTCATTTCAATTGGAGGAGCAGGTATTAAAAAGGAGAGAGAGGAGGAAGGAAAGAATGAGAACAGTGAGCTCTCCCTAGTGCCTTATTCACTCCCAGGTCTACAACCCAACATGAGTGTGGAGGGCTAGGTAGCGTCTCCTCAATCCATTAAGTGAGATCTAATTGTGGCTGCTCGGTCTGTTGGCAGATGCAGTTTCTACATAACAACAGCCCAGAGACAGAGCTGCGTGATTAATGCCTCCAGCTGTCATATGCCCCATTATCTGTGCATTTGCATAACTTAATGGTTTAGGACAGGGGAGAGAGGATGCTTAATTTAATGTTTAGCAGGCCCTTGATAGCTGAATAATTTAAGAACTGTCAAGGGGGGTCAGTCCTACAGCGATTCAGCAAGACAGCTATGATTTCTGCATATCGTTAAAATTCTTCCTTAGGAGATTTTTTTTTTTTTTTTTTTTTTAAGGAAAAAGAAAAGAACAACAATGCCTGAAAGGAACCACTGATCTTTCTTTGTTAACCATTTCCTCCCTAAGGCAAATGGAAATTTGTTTTTGACAGCATTTAGAAGTCCACGGACATCCAGGAGGGGTAGGTTACACCCAGCCCCATCTCTCCATCTCCCCTCTGGAGCCCGTGGGACCTCTTCCCTCCTGTTCTGATTTTTGACTTCTTTTATTCTCTTTGTCCCCTCCACCATCTCATCCTTTATGCCATTTTATGACCTATTGGTGGCTCTCTCCCTGCTTTCCCTCCAACCTATCATTGCCCTGAAAGGCAGGTGGGGGAGGGACAGTGCAGGAGCTGGGGCATAATTTGCTTAAAATCAACTAACAACCCAACCTGCCTTCAATAGGAAACACCTTCAGTTTCATTAGTTGCTAATGAATATTATTAAGCTAATCTGTCATTTGTTTTCTAATTATGTGTCACTAGGCATCAAGGTGGCAGCTGAGGGGACTGCTGGAAAATAATTCCCCCCCTTTCTTTCCTTTTTTAAAATTCAGAGTAAGAACAGCCAGGAATGATTAGCAATGATTTGAACCTGAGTAAGTCCCCACCCCCTCCATCCTAGCCTTTTAATAGTAATTTTTCTCCCACACACTTATAACACAGCCAGGATCTTCCTGGCTGTGGCAGCACACTCCCTGGGTAAGATCCTGGCTCATGTCAAACTTGGGACAGACTCACTTCTGGAAAATCCAGCTCAAAATAGATCACAGCTTCTCATTATTTTCCATCACAATTCTGTGGGTGTGGAATTTGGACCTGACTCAGTGGCTCTGTGGTAGGTGGACTGGGCCACTCAGAAGTGCTCCTCTGGTCTGGAGGGTCCAGGTTGGTTTTTCTCACATGCCTGGAACCTCAGTGGGCCGGCTGGACTGCACGGCTTAGCTGGGCCCCTCTTCCTCTCTGTTCCCTCCAGCAGGATCAGTGAGCTTCTTACATGGCAGCTTAGGGCCCCAAGAATGAGTGTTCCAAAGACCAGGAATAGAAGCTGTCAGTGCTGAAGTACCTGACTTGGTAGTTCCCCGGGCATCATTTCATTTCCATCATATTCTGTTAATGCAGCTGGAGTGCACCCAGACTCAAAAGGGGGGTAGACTCCTCCTAATGGGTGGTCTGTGGCCATCTCTAATCCACCCCAATCTCACCAGGTGCTCCATCACTGGCTTCCGGTCACAGTCCTTTGGACTTCTCTTCTCCCACCCCAACCTGAACCAGGTAGTTGATTTCTTACGAGCAATTTGACTTCCCAACTTCCTTGACCTGTTGCTAAAATTCTCCTACAAATCCCCAAACATGGGCAACCTTTGCCTCTGTTCTCATATTTATTTGAACTACTGAGTGAAGCCCAGAAAAATTGCACATCCCCACAGAGTGGCCCTGTGGAGGGCCCTTATACAATGTATCCATCAGGCACAAAAACAGGATGGCGGAGGCGTACTTTAGGAAACCTGCTTGCAGGCTTCGCCCTGGCAACAACCTTGCCGCCCGTGCCCTTTGCACTCATTGGAGAGATATCTAAGTCAAGAAACTGACAACAGGAAGTGTCCTAGAGTATATATACAGAGTGCTGTAAACAAGGTTAGAGAGGGCTTTTCCATCCTGCTCTCCCCGGACAAGGTTAGAGCTTTTCCATCCTGCTCTCCCCGAACAAGCTGCTTGTACCTGATAATAAACCTGCTGAAAGCTGTCTGCCTTGGTGTGTTCGTCCCTGCTGGTCGGCGGCGGAACGACATGGCCCCAGTAAAACCTGTTCAGACCTCAACTGCATCCTCCTGGCTCAACTGTTTGGTCACCCTTCTCCTGTTTCTGATTTCTGTTTTCCTGTTGTAGCTATTAGAAATATTTACTCCCTCCTGGGATGTCCAGCCTAGGTCTTCCCTTCAAAGGACTTCATTTGATCTCACTCTTAGCATGTGGCTTTGCCTTCTGCTTCTCAGAGTCATGAACATCCTCTGTCATCTGCACTTACCTGCTTCCCTCCTTTGGGATCAGTCCCTTTTACCAACTGCATCTTTCATTTCCACTTTACCAACTGCATCTTTCATTTCCACTGTCTTTTCCTAGAAGACTGATCCACTCTTAATCATTCCTTCTCTGGGACCATTCTCTTAGTCTATAAACATGCTTGATCTCCTCATCGAAATAGCAATAGTACTATGGTTCTTGAAAGAGTTCGCATTTGTAGAATTCACTGTCTCACTTTCCATGGACTCCCCCACTCATTGCAATCAGATTCTTGAACCCTTCTGACATTGCCTTGGGAAAGGTTACCAGGACTCTGGATCTTTATCCAAAGACAAGTTTTCAGTTCTTACTTGGTTTCTTTATGCCGCTCCTGAATGCTCACACTTTCGTTTTTAGTAGTGCTGCTTTTAGTCTATCATCTCTTATGCCTTAGTCCTTTTGGGCTCCTATTAAAAAAATATACCATAAACTGGGTATATATAAATAATAGAAATTTATTTCTTAAGTTCTAGAGGCTGGGAAATCTAAGATCAAGGCATCAGCAGCTTGTCCTCATATGGTGGAAAGAGCAGACAAGTTCCCTGAAGCCTCTTTTATAAGGGCAATAATCTCATTTGTGAGGCCTCATCAGTTCCCAAAGGCTTCACCTTTATTCACCATTGCTTTGTGAGTTAGGTTTCAACACGTGAATGGGGGCCACAAATATTCATATCACATCACATCTTATTTCTTTTATTTCGCTTTAAGGGTTTTCTTAAAATGTTTGTCCCTTGACCTCTGCTCTTCCCGAATGATCCCCTGAGTCCTTAGGTGTTTTCTCTTCTCCCTCCATGATGCCATTCATGGATGTGTCAGTTGCTGTCTGTTGTGGTGGTTCAAACAAATATAGCTCAAATCTTTTTCCCGAGTAGCAAGTTTATATCTGTACACACATATATACATGTATACACATACTAAGATTGCCTAGCACATATCTGATCCGATGTCCCACAGTCACCTCAAACGTCACATATCCAAGGGAGGACTCACTTCTCAGCCTGCTCCATTTACTCTTCATTTCAAACCCGCAGTTTGTAATTTTTTTCACTCCTTTTCCTTGGTTTCTATGTTCACTTAATCACTAAATTCTATTGATTCTCTCTCCTTAAGTATCTCTTATCTTGCCTTTCTGGCCTTCCTATTGATCCCCATTATCTGATCAGAATGATGGTATCAAGTTAGGAAACCTTGTTCCTTGCTTTTAATCTCTACTCTTATCCTGTTATCAACATGGCAGCCAAAGCCATGCTTCCAAAATGCAAATTTGAATAAATCATTGCCCCACTCAAAACCTGTCAATGAATGTGTATTACCTAAAGTCCAAATTTGGAACTAGGCATATTGCACACTTTCTGCCTCTAAGCTTCACATCCCTCCCTCCCCTTCTTCAGCCCTGGGCTCCAGCTCTACTGCTGTTTTATGCTTTCATGGTTTTGCACGTGATTTCTCCACTTGGAATCCCTCCATTCCTCTTTCATTAGGCAGTTCCTACAAATACAGTAGAACCTGTAAGTTGACCAACCAAGGGGCTGCAACAAACTGCTCAACATACAGGGGTGGTCAACATAAGGAACTAGGCCGACTGCACTAATGCATACATGTAGTACACGTCCAGTCTATGAAAATTAGGTCAACTTAAGGAGGTGGGCAATGTAGGGAAGGGGTCAATATGGAGTGTCTACTGTACTTTAATTCTCAGTTTAAGTTTCATTAAGGCACTTTATTTATTTATTTTTTTACATTCAGACAGAGTCTTACTTTGTCGCCCTCAGCAGAGTGCCGCGACATCAGAGCTCACAGCAACCTCAAACTCTTGGACTTAAGTGGTTCTCTTGCCTCAGCCTCCCTAGAAGCTAGGACTACAGTGCCTGCCACAATGCCTGGCTATTTTTCTTTTTTTTATAGCAGGTCCCAAGCCGTATTCAAACCCCCCCAGCCCTGGTGCATGTGGCCGGCACCCTAACCACTGAGCTATGGGTGCCCAGCCTTATTGAGATACTTTAGATCTTGCTCCTTGGGAACAATGTCTGGAGAAATGTTTTGTTCCCACAAGTTGAGGGTGCTAATGGCCAGGGATGCTGCTAAACATCCTATGATGCATAGGAAAGCACCCCCACAATGAAGAATTATCTGCTCACAGAAGCCCAAAATGCTGCATTTGACAAACTTTGCTTTAGGACAGTTTTCATTCTACTATTTCTTTATTTTTATTTCTTATATGTATATCTACCACATGTCATTTTATTTATTTAAACTATATGTTTCTCTCTTTAGATTATGTAAACTAGAGGATTTTATTTCCTGGTATATAGAACATGTTAAGAATTATTTATTATTATTATTATTATTTTTGAGACAGAGTCTTAAGCTGGGTGAGTGCTGTGGTGTCACAGCTCACAGCAACCTCGAACTCTCGGGCTTAGTGATCCTCTTGCCTCAGCCTCCCAGGTAGCTGGGACTACGGGCGCCCGCCACAACGCCCAGCTATTTTTTGGTTATAGTTGTCATTGTTGTTTGGCAGGCCAGGCCTGGATTAGAACCCACCAGCTCCTGTGTATGTAGCTAGCGCTCTAGTCGCTTGAGCTATAGGTGCTAAGCCAAGAATTATTTATTAAAGAAATGACTTTAATTTCATGTTACTCCTAATTTCTTCTGCCTCCTGTACTGTTTGTGAGCCCATTATCAGTAATTTCCACTTAACAGTGAATGAGTCTTTGTTGGTTTCTTGAGAATAGATGAGCGCTTTAGGGAGGGAGCGTAAGGCAGACATGCGATACTCAAGGCAACACTAAAGCTGTCGCCTGTCTTGTGAGTGTGTCTCCCTGCATTCCCTGGAAGTTCAGGTTCTCTCTTTTCTTCTTTTTAGTCCTAAACACTTCTCAGAACACCTCCAGGCAGCTTTTATTTACCTTCGTTTCCTAAGACTTCTACCAGTAGAAATCTGAGGGGAGAAGTGATGCTTGTCTGTTGCTCCTCTCCCACCCTTTCTGCACTACTCTGTGTGGGAGGTCAGAGCTGGAAGTCTGCAGACTACCTTGCTCAAACTTCCTTGCTAAGCAGCTTCTAGCTGTGTTCTGCAAATGGGAGGCCCTGGCAGGCGATCAGGAGGCAGGAGGAAGGAAGAAGATAACTTCCACGCTTCTGGAAGTGCAGCAGAGGCAGTGGTGGTGGCAGGCAAGTCTAGACTCTCAGCTTCTTGCCCAGGGAACACATATCCCGCATACCTGCAACAAAGCACCTGAGGACTTTGGCTCCAGTAGCAGCAGTGAGTGCTTTGGACCACTTTAGGGTCCAAATTTCCTGCAAAGCAACCATGGTTGTGGTTCTAACAGCACCAGGAGTGGGTGCTGTGCCAGCCTCGGTGGCACAGAGATCGCAGATTCTGAGTAATGTTTCCTTTTCCCCCTTTAGTCCTGGGATGGGAGAAGCTTCTTACAATTATTAGCCTTCAGCTAAGTTCATCTGTTCCCTTTTCTCTCTACCTACTCTTCCCAGATTTTTCTATTTCCTGTATTAAATTCCCTGTGTGTAAAGTGTGTAGAGTGGTTTCTATTTTCCTGATAAGATGTGGAATGATCTGGTGTTATATGGCATATTCCCTTTCCCATGAATTTTGCATGTTTCCAGGTTATTATTATTATTATAATTTTTTTTTCTGTAGAGACAGAGTCTCACTTTATCGCCCTTGGTAGCGTGCTGTGGTGTCACACGGCTCACAGCAACCTCCAACTCCTGGGCTTAGGTGATTATCTTGCCTCAGCCTCCCTAGTAGCTGGGACCACAGGCACCCGCCACAATGCCCAGCTATTTTTTTTTTGCAGTTTTGCCAGGGCTGGGTTTGAACCCACCACACTCGGTACATGGAACTGGTGCCCTACCCACTGAGCCAAAGGCACTGCCCGTGTTTCCAGGTTATTGAGGCTTAGATTGATTTTTTAAAAATTTTACTTTCTTGGAGATTAGAGTATGAACTCAGGTAAATAGGATGTTGGAATTCTAACACAAAAAAGAGGAAAGCAGTTGCTTATAGAGGTAAGATTTTATAATTTTTCTGGTTCAGAAGGCATTTGGGATTCAAAGCAAGACTCTCGACTTCACTCCCTTAAATCTTTATAGCCTTCATTTATTGAATGAATTGATTGGTTTGATCTAATTTTCTGTTCTCTAAAATTATAAAGCAACTCCCATTTTTATTTTTTTTTTTGAAATTTTGGATGGGCTGGGTTTGAATGTGCTATTTCTGGCATAGGGGGCTGGTGCCCTACTCCTTTGAGCCACAGGTGCTACCCTCCAATTTTTTTTTCTTTCTAATTGAGGGAACACATTCCTTGGATACAACAACTCTCAATGTCAAGCACAGAAGTACCTGGTTGCTTTGACAGTCTTGCTCGTTCTATTAGCATGAAACAATTATGCAGGAGGCAGAAGAGCCTCATTTGTTCCATCACATAATCATGCACTAAGCAGGCATCTTTTCTGAGAAGCTATTTAAAACCTTCTGATGCCTTCCTATCATAATTAGAATAAAATCTAAACTGTTTACTCTTGCTAATCCAAGCCTCTATTGTTTGTTCTGCCTCCTGTCCCCATCTCACTCTCCCACTCACTCACTATGCTTTAAAACTGGCTGCTTTTCTGTTATTCAAACACTAAAAGCTTGTACCTGACTCTGGGTTTTCATGCTTGCTGTCCAGAACCCTTTCCTTATAGATGTTCTCAAGGTTAACCCCTTTTCAACATCCATTTCTCAGATGTAATGTCACTTCTTCAAGATGATTTCATTAATGGCTCTCACCCTGGGTCATTCTCCACTTTGTAATTCTCTTTAACCATAATCATTCACATCTCCATATCCTTTGGAATATATCACTTATTAGCTTACTTGTTAATTATCTACCTCTCACCCCTAAAATGTATCCTCCATAGAGTCAGGAAGTTTCACTTTTTATCATAGCTTTATTTCCCAAGTTTAAGATCTTCCCTGGAAGGTAACAGGTGCCTGACAGATAGCTGTGGAATGACTTACTTAATGGACTTATGCCTCTTGTTCCATTATTGGAATGGTCGTGACCTGGAAGTTATTTATATCCCACTGCTCAAGGTCTGATTTTTCACACGTGTCTGTCTTCTGAGGGTACATGTTATCACATGGTGCACAGAGTTAGTCCCTGCTGCAGATACTGGTGTGTTGGGTGCTTGTCACAAAGTCATGCAAAAAATTAAAAAATTTCAACCTCTGGCATAAATTGTTTCACTGTGCCTATTGATTACATTTTGTCCTCAACCCAGCAAGTACTTATTGTATATCCACTCTGTATGTGGTGAGGGGTAAAGAGATAAGTAAGATGTGGTGCTTTTTTCCACTTGTGTCCAGCTTTGGGGCAATAGGCTATGGCAACAAACATAAGCCCCATCCCCAACAACAGCCAATCTGTAGTGCACTCCAAGATATGCTGGGCACTTTGCTAAGTGTGTAAAGACTTTCTCTCATTGAAGCCTCTCAATACTTCATGCCATAGCTACTAATAAACTCATTTTACAGATGTGAAAACTAAAACTTAGAGATTTAGTAACTACCCTAAATCATGTCAGTATTAAATGACAAAGCCCAACATTGAACTTAAGTCTGTTTGATTCCAAAGCTGTGCTGGTTAACTTTTTCAGAACACCCGTGTTTTTAAAGACCTTATTTTGCTTGTCAAAATACTTGTTATGTAAGAGTGGTAGGTTCAAAATGGAATCATTAAAAGGTCAGAGTTAAAAATGCAGCCTAGGGTGGCACCTGTGGCTCAGTGGGAAGGGCGCCAGCCCCATAAACCGAGGGTGACGGATTCAAACCCGGCCCTGGCCAGCTAAATCAGCAGTGGCAACTGTAACAAAAATAGCCAGGTGTTGTGGCAGGCGCCTGTAGTCCCAGGTACTCGGGAGGCTGAGGCAAGAGAACAACCCTAGCTCAAGAGCTGGAGGTTGCTGTGAGCTGTGACGCCACAGCACTCTACTGAGGGTGACAAAAAAAAAATGCAGCCCAGTGCAAGAAAGAGGATCCCATATAATATCTTAACAGACTTTGAATATGTTTTCTAATAAAAATTTTTTTTTTTTTTTCAGTTTTTGGCCAGGGTGGGGTTTGAACCTGCTACCTCCGGTATATGGGGCTGGCGCCCTACTCTGTTGAGCCAGACGCCACCAAATGCAAAATACTTTTGTGAGACAATCTTACTCTGTTGTCCTGGGTAGAGTACTGTTGCTCACAGCAACCTCAAACTCTCAGTCTCAAACAATCCACTTGCCTCAGCCCCCCAAGTAGCTGAGGCAACAGGCTTGCACCTTTACTCCCCATTACTCTACTCTTTTTAGTAGAGACAGGGTTTTGCTCTTGCTCAGGCTGCTCTTAAACTTGTGAGCTCAAGCAATACATTTGCCTCTGCCTCCCAGACTGCTAGGATTAAAAGTGTGAGCCACCCCATTCAGTGTTCTAATGCAAATTTTTTTTTTTCTCTAATGCAAATTTTGATTGAAACTGCACATACACGCATACACACACACACAGAAACCCAGTCTCACAAAGCCAAGAAATAAAATGTTTTCTGGCACCCTTTAAATACAACCACAATCTTATTGCAACACAACCAACATCCAGACTTTGATCTTTGATACTGGTTTGAAATGTGACAAATACCCTTAAAATAGTGCATTATATTTGTAGTGAAAATTTCAGTGGTGACTTGGGAAATGGTTTGATTCTTTTATGTCACACCCCCAATTTCAAAGAGAGGTAAATGAGGGAAAGAGAACTTTATTCTCCATTGAAAGGCAATGAGATTTGTAAGCTACACAATAAAGCTTCCTCCAAACACTGAATCATCACCCTGACTTTATTACTAACTCAGAGCTTCATCCTGTTCCTGCTCTTTTAGGAAAGAATAGTGGGGAAAGGAGAGGAGAGATAAGTGGGGTATGTGTTAGGAGATGATGACAAACTGATAAAATTTAGACACTGGTCTAAAAATGTGTCTCTTCCCTATAATACCTACAAAGTTTTTTTCTGATTTGCCTCAACTTTTGCCTTTCTATTAGAAATTCATGGATGTTACCAACAGCCCATTAGCTCTAGAATGACTGTCAATCACTCACACCTCAGCCTGGTGTCTGTTGGTTGGAGGAAGGAGGGGATTTGATGAAGAATTTGGGGGAAGTGCAGTTGGGAGGGCAGGTGAAGTTTTCAGCTGTTTGGGGACTGCAGGAAGGTGCTGGATTACTGGTCTTCAGAAATGGGAGTAACAATGAGTGGGATGGAGGCAGAGAGACACCCAGGATAAATGATTTTCTAGTCTCAGAGGAGCAGAGGAGATTGGACGCCGCAGGGCAAGTGGAGGTAGCTCTTGATATCTTGTTTGCACATCCTGAGAGCAGCAATATCATCTGTCTGTGTGTACGTGTATCGGCCAACCCCTGCCCCACCCATGGCTTTCATCTTCCTTTTTACCCACTTCAATTGTTCTACTGGGAATTTACCTATTGGCCAAAGGGGGAAAGATCTTAGATTCTGCTAGGGTGACAAGGTAGTAGAGTTATTTGACATCCTTGGGATTTTTCTGATTTCCTTTGGGAAACCTCTCAACTCTGGCCAGAGTTACTTACTCCCTGGGGTGATGAAAGAAGTAAAGATAAGAGAGGAGAGTCCACATGTCAACATCAAACCTATAGAGTGACTTTTCTGAAAAATATTCTTGGTTATTTGTCCATTGTTCTAGGATGAGTGGGGTTGGCATGAGGGTAAATCTGCTTTCTTTTTCAGGGAGAGGGAGAAGGAACCTCTAGCTTTCATGAGATTTTTGTAGAAAATAGATCTGCTTCACCCTACTGGATACTATCAACTTTAAACAAACAAACTCTAGGAAGCCTCTTTGTAATGGCAGAATAAATCTACCCTTACATTTCTCTTGAAATAACAAGGAGATGAAATACAAAGAAAAAACCTTGTGCTCACTAACATAAATCAGCCCCGTTGCTGCGATCAGCGCATATGGTATGGTGACGTTGCCCACTGCTCTGAGACCTGCTAATGGAAGACCATATGTGCTTCTGCAAGATCAAAACACGAC
Source organism: Nycticebus coucang (assembly GCF_027406575.1). Classification (NCBI taxonomy): domain Eukaryota; kingdom Metazoa; phylum Chordata; class Mammalia; order Primates; family Lorisidae; genus Nycticebus; species Nycticebus coucang. The sequence continues at coordinate 89,897,726 of NC_069781.1, forward strand.
AGACCTGGTTTAAGACTCCGTGGTGGCCCTGACTTTGAACTTAACTTGTGTTTATTGGTTAGTGTTTTTGCTTTAACACTTTTCTCTTCACTGTAGTCTCTCCCTGTCCCTTCCTTTTCCTTTGCTTTCTTTCAGGAGTTTGAGGGGTCTGGATAATTTAAAAATTTGTGTTTGGACTTTGTAGAGTTCCTTTAGTGGGGAGAGGCCATTACAGAGACACAGGTGTTGGGAATATGAGGCGTTATTTATGGTGCCTTCGGGATAGGGCAATGTCTTTGTGCTTGCAGACTGGAATGTCCTGATTACAAAAGGATAGAGATTTGGGTTTAAGCAAGGAGGAAAAGAGTTTTATTTGGTTTTGTCCCCACCCTTTTATTTAAAGGTAGGAATATAGACTTAGTAAAAGAGACAGGATCCAGTTTTTACTTTTCCTGTGTAACACGACTGAATGACTCAGATTGTATAGTTTTTCTTATTGTGAGTACAAGCACACATGAAAACCAAACAAGTTATTAATAGGACCAGATTCACAGCACATCTTTCTTTTTGGGAGCTCAAGAACCTTGTGAACATAAATGCATTTATATCTGAGTTGACCCCTTGAGAATTGTGCCTGGGTAACATATTACCCTCTGATGTGTTACGGCCCTTGCTTAGCTTCTGTCTCTGTTTGCAAGAGAGCTCAGATAGGTCTGAACAAGCCTGTGATGATGAGTGCCAGACCTCATGCCAGACAAAGCTTTCTAATAGGGGAGAAAGAAGAAAAAACCATGCACACTTGTTATTGACAAAGTTTGGTTACTACTGGTATCTTTTGAATAAAAAAAAATACCCCATTTGTCATACTAAAGAGGCCCCAGGACAGTTACATTGTTTTCTGAATTCATGCCCGTAGCATCTGCCAAGACCCTTCTGTATAGACCATGTGGCACCTCACTGTCAGGAATCGACAAAGCTTTGGTTGTGAAGTCATATGTATCCGCACATACCTTTTTCCTTGGTAGTAACTCCCATGCTGTTTTAGTGTATGGAATCCTATTGATTCAAAAATCAACACTTACCCTTGAGTCCATGTTGGATTAAAAGTTGTGACTGCCCTGAAAATTATATACTATGATTAGAAAAAGTTATAGTGGTGACATGTGAGGCCATTTATTTCCCATCTCTAAAAGGGCATGATTGCTGGCTATCGTGATCTGACATGGTAGGATAAATACCAACTGTTTTAGGTGTAAGATATTGAGTGGTGGTATCATTCAGCGCAATGTTTTCTAAACCTGGGTTGATCATCAAAACAAACTGGGGGAGGTTGTTAACCTCATCAGTTCCTCTTATCTGAGGTGTCTGACTCAAGAAGTCTAGAGTGAGATCCAGGGATCTTTAAAGAAAGGTAATCCGATGAGCAATGAAGTTGGGAAACACTGGCTATACAACTTGCATCCTGAACCGCTGTTCAGGTTCCACCATTTGTCCATTCAATCAGCCAACCATCTAGCCAACCCACTGTGTTGCGTGACAGACACTGGGCTGAGCACTGGGGTATAAGTGTAACAAGACAGTCATCCATGCCAAACCATTTAATGGCTCTGGGCTCTATTTCCTCACTTTTAAATAGGATTGGATGAGATTTTAGGTCCCCCTTGGCTCTAAGGAACTGGAGCTTCTCACCTTCCAAAGTGCCTTTCAATTTCTTTTTTAGATCTTGTTGTCAAGGTGACATTTTCTCATTCTAGTTTGCTCCCTTGCCTTTGACTTATTGCCAAAGCAATAGTCTTCACTGCTTGCCTGATTGGAATGTTGAAATCAAAGATTTGCCCTCTCTTTCCAGAGGACATTGGATAAGAAGTTAACTAGGACTTCATTAGGGCTGCATTCTGATGGTCATGGTGGTATGTAAAACAACCCCATCAATTCCTATCAGAGGCCCAGTGAAAACTTGACATAAAGCTTCACAGATACTCTGTTTCCCCAAAAATAAGACAGTGTCTTATTTTAAGGTGTGCTCCCAAAGATGCGCTAGGTCTTATTGTTCCTGTAAGTAGGTCTTATTTTCGGGGAAACAGGGTAGGTACTATAAATTTGGGGCAAATCTGGATCTGCTAAATCGAAGGGGACTGAACTGAGGGTGCATTTTCTCAGCATCTCATAGGGATGAAATGAGGGGCATGTGGATGAGAGAAGATTGTCAGAGACCCAATTTGGCTGTAGGGCAGAGCAAAACATAAAACAGCAGGCTGCTTTTAAAGTCAAGGAGATTTTGGGTGGTGCCTGTGGCTCAAGGAGTAGGCCAGCCCCATATGCTGGAGGTGGCGGGTTCAAACCCGGTCCCAGCCAAAAACTGCAACAACAATGAAAAAAAAAAAAAGTCAAGGAGATTTCATAGAATGATTCTATGTGAATGTGGAACTTTATAGATCTTATTCTGTGATGGATAGAGGAGGGAAATTAAGCAATGTGATTTTCTTTAGGAATCTTATGATCCTGGAAAATCTCTGTTTATTAATAAGCAAAGCTGATGCCACTTCTTAGGATCAAGGAGATTATCCCTCAATCATGAGGGTGCAAATAGTTTCACTGCTCATCAGAGTGAACTTTAACGGTCTCTGTATCAACCAAAACCCAGTGTCTTATAGTTCAAACCTCTCCATTGGCCAAACCCAACTGGAAGGCGGTCAGTGTAGTCTGTAATGGTCAGCAGGGTGGAGATAGGTGGAGAATGGGTCTGGAGTGGTGAACAGAAGGTATTTAACACAAAGTTTTAAAATATATAGTCTGAGATGTGGTTTGATCTGGACTGTTCAGTAGAGTATAATTGCCAGCATTTTGATGCTGTGTTGTTCAAATTGAAACTTTCAACAGAAGCATTTGAATAAATACTATTAAAAGAATGACATACATTGTAAAGGATTAACTGCACAGTTGTTCATAAAATTCAACAAATATTTACTGAATCCTTACTGTGTCACTAGTATTATAATCACTATATCAATGCACCACATTGATGCTACTGTCATAGAGGACAAGATTAAATAATTTTTATACTGGGTTCAGCTGAAGCTACCTTTTCTTTGTAAACTTGTTTAGGTAAGAGATTGTCCATTTGCCCTTTAAGAATTGTAGAGAGTGATTCTTTTGTAACAACCAACCTTTGTACTATTATATTCTATAGGAGGATGATTTCTAGGAGCAGGTAAAGTAGTCTTTTTTTTTTTTTTTTTTAACAGTTCCACTATAATTGTATAAATTTTATTTATAGAACAACATTAAAACTGTATTTTTCCTTGTAAAGTGGAGATTAAATAAGATAATGCATATGCCGGATTGTCTATAAAGTCTTAATGTAATCTGATTTTGAATCTGGGTTAAGAGAAAACCCGCCAATCTCTCTACCTTTAAAATTCAATCTGTTTTCATGCCCCCTGGATGAGGGACTTTTCCACAAATGGAACTTTTCCCTGGAAGTGAGAACATTGTAACCTAAATATTGTACCCTCATATTAATTTGAATAAAGTTAAAAAAATGTAAACAAAACAACAAAAAAATTCAACCTGTTTTCATGTTTTATTATTCTCTTTTAGCCTTTATCCTTATGCATATAAAGAGGGTACCAAAAGATGTATACATGTTTTAAAAAAGGTAAAAACTGTATTAAAATTATAATACTCAATATATACCAGTAACATTTATTGTCTTATATATTATATCTTCTATCTTTTATAATTATAGAAGTCAAATATTATTTGAATGTGCTCCAATAGAAATAATATCTTTAGGATATGGTTTCCATTTCCCCAGAGGGCTCTGCTCTTCTCTAGAGGACTCCATCCTCAGGTTGATTTTTTTGGGGAGATGCTAGTGCTGCTTATGTTTCAGGCTTCACACCTTCATGCATGCTGTCTAGTCAGCTTGGGCTGTTATAATGAAATATCATAGACTGGGTGGCTTAAAAAAAAGGAATTTATTTCTCATTGTTCTGGAGAAATATTTCAAGATCAAGGTGCTTGCAGGATTGATGTCTGGTGAGGGCTCTGGCTATCTCCTTTCATTGCAGACAGCAGTCTTGCTATGTTCTTACATGGCCTTTCCTTGATGTGCAAGTGGAAAGGAGAGGAATCAAGCTCTCTCTGTCCTTTCTTAGAAGGCCACTAATCCCTTCCTGAAGGCCCCACCCTCACCATCTCATCTAAACCTAATTCTTCATTCCAAAGTTCTCATCTCCAAATACCACCATCAATCACATTGGAGGTTAGGACCTAAACATATCAATTTTGGGGGATGCAATTCAGTTTATAGCACTGGACTTTTCAGGCAGAGATCTTTGCCAGAACTATCAAACAAAAGCTCTGCTTTCACTTTGATTGGACTAACTTAATCCAGTCATTGTAGCCAGGGAATACCAGGAACTGATTAGTTGGATTTTTGCCCATGTGTAACAGAATCATTATAGAAAGGGGTGGGAGGTTCGGAGGGTGAGGGATGAGATCACACAGATTGGTTTGTATTAGCCACGGGGAAAATTCTATCCCAGCCTCTTGCTTGCTGCTCTATGGGAGAGGGAGGAAGAAAGTTATCAGTGGTGTTCATGACATTTATGACCTGTTCTCATATTGTTGGATATTTTCAGCTTCCTTTCAGAGTTTGATTCTTGTTCAGCATCACAACTAAACTCAATTTCAAAATTTCTCATGAAAACACATTAATGCTGGAGTCTCAGAATTTTTGACATACTTAGCAGTGGTTGCTGCTTAATGGAAAGAAGCTAATACAACCAAAACCAAGTATTCCAGAAAATCGATGTTACGACAAAAATGGAGCCTTAATTTCTATACAAGTCTCCCCATAAAGAAATTCAGTCTAGGTATGATTTTTGAGCTGCTTTTTCCAATTTACATTGCTCTAGAGAAATTGTTAGTAGGTCACTATCAAAGTCCAAAGCTGTAACCTTTTGTCCCCTTCTAGAAGTGATGGATATTTTAAAATATTTATGGGTTTTGAAATGATAAATCAGGTCATTGGTGCTAGCTTTTTCACAATTAAGGTTGATACTTGCTTGTGTTGAGAAAACTGGAATTTTTAATCTTTAAGTTTCTGCTTATTCCATTTTCAACATTCCATTTATGTTTTATAAATACATATAATTATCTAAACAAAACAGTTAAACTGAACCCCTGCCATGTGATCAATATTATGCTACATATGCTGGGAAGCAAAACTGATACATAGGAGATGGCTTTAAAACGGTATTTTCTAGGTGGAGGAACAAGACTGAGCCCATAGAAATGTTTAGAAGGGCTTCGCACTTATAGTTCAGCAGCCAGGGTGCCAGCCATACTTCGGAGCTGGCAGGTTCGAATCCAGCCTGGGCCTGCCAAACAACAATGACAACTACAACCTCAAAACAGCCAGGCGTTGTGGCAGGCACCCGTAGTCCCAGCTACCTGGGAGGCTGAGGCAAGAGAATTGCTTAAGCCTGAAAGTTTGAGGTTGCTGTGAGCTGTGACGTCACAGCACCCTACTGAGGGTGACATACTGAGACTCTGTCTCAAAAAAAAAAAAAAAAAAAAAAGAAAAGAAAAAGAAATGCTTAGAAAACAGCCCCAGTCTAAGTGTGTGATGAAAGATTAGAGTAATAAATTAAGAAGAAAGATCCTAGGGGGCTGAACTTCCATGGGGACATCATGGTGGAGGTGGCACTTGAACTGGGTTCTAATGGGTATGTAGGATCTGAATAGAGAAAAGATTCAGGGAGAAAAGCATTTGCAAAAGGATGGGAATAAATGCTGGCTTGGCATTTCTTGGGAATCCCTGAGAAATCAAATCAAAGTAACAATTATGCGTGGAGGCAGGTGAGAAAGGGAGATGGATGGATTATTTTTTTTATTGTATCTCTCCCATCCCTCCTCCACATTTATCTTTTTTCTAGTGAAACATCAAATAGTTTGATGTCCTTTTAGACTTTTAGAGTGCTTGTGTTAGGTAGATAGTGGGGAACTCTGGGACTAGCCTAAGGGACAAAGTGGGTGCTTTGCCTTGGTGTTGCCTCAAACAATTGCCCCACCTTAGAGCAAAACCAAGAGTGGGCCCAGTCTTGGTGCTGCTCCACTTTAATCCTATCCCAGCAACTAACTGCCACACCTAGAGGAAGGAGGAATGCCAGACAGCTCAAGCACAATAGGATTCGCAAAGTAAACTAGAGTAATTTAAGGCTAATCACTGTGTCATTAACTGTTCATCAAAGTGGTTCCATGGTAACATGGGAACCAGAAGGAGGACCCTCCCCAGACAGTGTAAGACAGGACCTCAGACCATCACTGGAGCCTGCTCTGTCATGACAAGGTGCGGTGGGTTGGTGTTCATTGTCTATGGTGAATGTATCTTGCCTGTCAACCTATGTCTCACCCTTGCTTTGTAAACTTATCTTTCTCTTCCTTAAACTTTGTTTTACCCTTGTGCTGCCTTTAGTGGGTCTGGCTTTTCTTTGACCAAGAACATACCAAGAGCTAAGAATGCTGAACACCCCCGACTTGTGCACAATGGCCATAGCCTTCTGCAACTGTCTTATGAATGACAGCCCATTTTCAGTTTTTGTGTGTTTATTCCTTAGGACATTTGTGTACGTGTTTAGAGGAATAGTTAACCTTGTCTCTTCTAGTGGGAAGCTTTGCCCTCTGCTAAAGCCCTGGGTCTGATTAAAAAAGCATGAAGAGGCTGGGTGCCTGTAGCTCAGTGGTTATGGTGCCAGCCCCATGCACTGGGGTTGGTAGGCCCTGGCCTACTGAACAAACAAACAAAATGGCCAATGGCCGGGCATTGTGGCGGGTGCCTGTGGTCCTAGCTACTGGAGAGGCTGAGGCAAGAGAATCGCTTATGCCCAAGAGTTTGAGGTTTCTGTGAGCTATGATGCCACCGCACTCTACAGAGGGTGACAAAGTGAGACTTTGTCTCAAAAAAAAAAAAAGCATGAAGACTGGCGTGGATGTGGAGAGAAAGGAACACTTTTACACTGTTGGTGGGCCTGCACAATGGGATCTTTGAAATGGTGAGGCTTTTTGGTGCCAGCTGGAGAAGCTCCTTCGTTAGCAGTGATTTTGTTTGGAGGAAGGATGTAAAGAGTGTGAATACAACCGTTTGCAAAGAAGTATGGGGAATCTTCAGAGAACTCAAATTAGACCTCCCATTTGATCCTGTAAACCCGTTACTGGGCATCTACCTTGAAGGAAAAAAAAATCCTTTTATCATAAGGACATTTGCACTAGACTGTTTGTCACAGCTCAATTTACAATGGCCAAAATATGAAAAAAACCTAAATGCCCACCAACCCAGGAATGGATTATCAAGCTGTGTATATGTATACCGTGGAATACTACATAGCCATTAAAAAGATGGAGATTTTCTACTCGGGAGGCTGAGGCAAGAGAATCGCTTAAGCCGAGGAGTTGGAGGTCGCTGTGAGCTGTGTGAGGCCACGGCACTCTACCGAGGGCCATAAAGTGAGACTCTGTCTCTACAAAAAAAAAAAAAAAAAAAAAAGATGGAGATTTTGTATCTTTTGTACTAACCTGGATTGAATTGGAATACATTCTTCTTAGTAAAGTATCACAAGAATGGAGAAGCAAAAATCCAATGTACTCAATTCTAATATTGAGTAGAATGCCAGTAGACAGTCTAATACATACCCTCAGAAGAGAAAAACTCAAATCAATTCAAGGTAGGGGACAGGGGAACAAGGGAGTGAGGAGAGGGGATGAGAGAAGTGGTTGGGGGGGTTACAGTGTATGACACAATTATAAGAGGGACTTTACTGAACAAATGTAATCAGTGTGACCTAATTCTTTGTACCCTCAATGAACCCCAAATAATAAAACAAAATAAAATATAAAAGGGTATGTAAGCATAATATTTTCAAATGTGGAGACTAATGTCACAAAAGGAATTGAGAGTGACTGCCTCTTGGAAGTGGGACTCAGAAGAGGTGAAGGGAAGAATTATTAGACTTTTTAAACCAGGTATCTGTATAAATAAAACATGTTTAAATTAAAAAAAAAAACCCAAAACCAAAAAGCATGAAGAATATAAGGCTGGAAAGGGTAGGAAATTAAAACCACAAATGAAAATGCAAACGAGGGGCTTGGCGCCCATAGCTCAGTGGTTAGGGCACTGGCCACATAAACTAGGGCTGGCGGGTTTGAACCCAGCCTGGGCCTGCTAAACAACAATGACAACTACAACAAAAAAATAGCTGGGCATTGTGGCGGGCGGCCGTAGTCGCAGCTACTTGGGAGGCTGAGGCAAGACAATCACTTAAGCCCCGGAGTTTGAGGTTGCCGTGAGCTGTGACGCCATGGCACACTACCAAGAGCAACATAGTAAGGCTCTGTCTCAACAAAACAAAACAAAACAAAAGCAAGTGAGGAAGGCAAGTGAATTCTAAAATAGTGACAAGAAATTAAAACATAGTTTTATACATTCTGAAACAAACTCATATGTACCCATAATAATTTTTAAAAAGCTATAAGTTATAAGTTTTTGAGAATGTAATATTTCCATGTGACCAGAAGTGGGTAAGCTACATGTAAAGAAAACTACACAGCCCTCAATGAAGCTGGGTATCAAGGAAGATGCCTTCAAGAAGTCCGGTGATGTTGGAGCTACACAGGTCTGGTGAAGCCTTAGTCTCCTAAAAAGACCTCGCAGTTTTTTAATTAGTCCTCAGAATTCTAGGTCTCCTTAAGTCCTGGGCAGTCCCAAATTTAGGGGAAACCTATCATTTCATAGAAATGCACAAGACTGGGTTTGAGAGATTTGGAGCTGGTAATGAGGGTGGGAATGTGAGAGTTAAATTCTTTAAAAATTCTCTCTAATGTGGTTCTCTAAGGACATAGATCTTGTATCTTAATCTTTCCCTTGTGTTCTTTTCCCCTGGGAGAGGATTGGCATCACTGTGTAAGGGGGTGGGATTACAAAAGGCAGCCCAGCACAGTTTTGCTCCTGAGAGTGAAGGCCCTGACAGTTGGAATCAATTCTCTGTCACATAGGAATGAATAATTACAGAAAGAAAGAGTGACAAAATTATCCATGGAGGTGGAGCCGGACTTCGTGTTCCAAAGGGCTGTTACCAGCTGGTAGCTGTGCATCACCTCTGGGGGCTCCCCAGTGAACCTCATTGATTAGGTATCATTAATAGTCCACCTCATCAGCGGATGACTGTAGACCACTTCTGGTGTGAAAAGAGTGGGACTGGAGGATCTTTGAAATGGTGAGGCTTTTTGGTGCCAGCTGGAGAAGCTCCTTTGTTAGTGATTTTGGTTGGAGGAAGGGTGTAAAGAGTGTGAACATTCTTTACCTGCTAGGGGAAAGGCGAGATGGAACAAGGAAAGTTGCAACAGAACTGTACTGAAAAGCAAGACACCTTGACTTGAGTATCAGTTCCTATAAGAACTTGGGCATGTCACTTCATTTCATTAGAGCTGTTTCTTTCATTAAAATAAAAATAAATGTTAGCCTGCTTATTTTGGAGGGTATATAGGAAAGGCAAATGATATGAGAAATATGCACATCCTTTAAAAGCATTAAAGTAATGGAAATTGATATTTGTCTCTTTACAAAGTGATATATTTTGTTATAAGTTTTTTTGAAAATAATGAATAAATACAAGCAAAAGTTTAATATGAAAATTATACTAAACAAAATGCCACCACATAAAAATAACTGCTGTTAGGGTAGCACCTATGGTTCAAAGGAGTAGGGCACCGGCCCCATATACGGGAGGTGGTGGGTTCAAACCCGGCCCCGGCCAAAAAAACTGCAAAAAACAGACAAACACACAAACAAAAAAACTGCTATTAACAAATGGGTGTATAAGTCTTTCAAGAGTTTAAAATATTGATACATAGTAATTGTGCATATTTATGGAATATATGTGATATTTTGATACTTGCATACAAAGTGTAATGATCAAACATTTTCATTTCATTGTATGAGGAACACTTCAAATATTCTCTTGTAGCTCTTTGGAAATATAGTATCAGTAACTAAAGTCATCTTACTGTGCTATCAGACACCAGAACTTAATCCTTTTAACTGAATGCTTGTACCCATTAACCAATCTCCTTTCATCCCAGTCTCCATCCTTCTCAGTCTCTAGTACCCGTCGTTCTACTCTCTACCTCCATGGGATCCACTATTTTAGCTTCCGTATGTATGAGTAAGGACATGTAATATTTGTCTTTTTGTGCCTGGCTTATTTCATTTAACACAATGACCTCCAGTTTCATCCAGGTTGCTACAAATGACAAGATTTCATTCCTTTTTATGGCCGACTAGTATTTTATTGTGCACATATACTACAATTTCTTTATCCATTCATCCACTGATAAACACTTAGGTTAATTCCTTATCTTGGCTATTGTAAATAGTGCTGCAATAAACATAGCAGTGCAGGTGTCCCTTTGATATACTGATTTCCTTTCCTTTGGATAAATGTCAAGTAGTGGGATTGCTGGATCATATAGTAGTTCTATTACTAATTTTGTGAGAAACCTCTATATGGTTTTCCGTAACAACTATACTAATTTATATTCCCACTAACAATGTATGAAAGTCTCCTATTCTCTGCATCCTTAACAATATCTGTTATTTTATTTTATTTTTTTGATAATAACCATTCTAACTGTGATGAGATAAAATCTCATTGTAGTTTTTTTTTTTTTTTGTAGAGACAGAGTCTCACTGTACCGCCCTCGGGTAGAGTGCCGTGGCGTCACACGGCTCACAGCAACCTCCAACTCCTGGGCTTAAGCGATTCTCTTGCCTCAGCCTCCGGAGTAGCTGGGACTACAGGCGCCCGCCACAACACCCGGCTATTTTTTGGTTGCAGTTTGGCCGGGGCTGGGTTTGAACCCGCCACCCTCGGCATATGGGGCCGGCGCCCTACTCACTGAGCCACAGGCGCCACCATCTCATTGTAGTTTTGATTTGCATTGCCCTGATAATTAGTGATGTTAAACATTTTTTCATATACCCCTTGGTCATTTTCTTTCTTTCTTTTTTTTTTTTTCGAGACAGAGTCTCACTTTGTTGCCCTTGGCAGAGTGCTGTCGTGTCACAGCTCACAGCAACCTCTAACTCTTGGGCTCAAGCGATTCTCTTGCCTCAGCCTCCTGAGTAGTTGGGACTGCAGGTGCCTGCCGCAAAGCCTGGCTATTTTTAGAGGTGAGGTCTCACTCTGGCTCAGGCTGGTCTCAAATCTGTGAGCTCAGGCAATCCATCCACCTCAGCCTCCCAGAGTTCTGGGATTACAGGTGTGAGCCCCCATGCATGGCGTGCATGGAGGAGGCCCCCTGCCCCGTGTTGGTCATTTGTATGTCTCCTTTGGAGAAGTGTCTATTCAGATTCTTTGCTCACTACTTAATGGGATTATTTATATTTTTTGGTGTTGAGTTGTTTGAGTTCCTTGCATATTTATGATGTTAGTCTCTTATCAGATAGTTTGTATTATTGTACTTATTCCTATTCTATAGATTATCTCCTTATTGATGATTCTTTTTGTTGTGCAGAGCTTTTTATTTATATTTATTTATTTATTTGAGACAGAGTCTCACTATGTCTCCCTCAGTAGAGTACTGTGGCATGACAGCAACCTCAAACTCTTGGGCTTAAGCGATTCTCTTGCCTCAGCCTCCCTAGTAGCTGGAACTATAGGCATCTGCCACAATACCCACTATTTTTTTGGTTGTAGTTGTCATAGTTGTTTGGCAGGCCCGGGCTGGATTCGAACCCGCCAGCTCCAGTGTAGGTGGCTGACAACTTAGCTGATGAGCTACAGGCACCTAGCCTGCTTTATATATCTAGTGCTCCAGTGTTGAGAGCATATATTTTTACAATTCCTTTATCTTCTTGCTGACCTTCTTAGTCTCTTTTTATTTATTGGCTTAGAGTTTGTTTTTTCTGATGTAAGGTTTGGTTTTCATTTGCATGGAATATGTTTTCCATTCCTTTACTTTCTGTCTATGTGTGTCTTTACAAGTGAAATAAGTTTGTTGTAGGCAGCATAAATTTGGACCCTGATTTTTTATACATTCAGGCAGTCTATATCTTTTAATTGGTGAATTTAAATCTTTTACACTGGAGGTTGTTATTGCTAGGTGAAGATTTACTCCTGTTTATTATTTTCTGATGGTTTTGAGTATTCTTCCTCCTTTCTTCTTTTATTGTTTGTCTTTATAATTTTATGGGTTTCTTTTTGTAGTGATAACATTTGACTCCTTTCTCTTTCTCGTTTGTGTATCTGCTCTATCAGTGTGTTTTATCCTTTCATGTATTTTTATAAGGGTGGATATTGTCCTCTCACTTCCAAATGTAGGATTCCTATAAGCATTTCTTGAAGGGCTGGTCTAAGGGCAATTAATTTCCTCAGATTTTGCTTGTCTAGGGTTTTATTTTTAAAGAATAGCTTTTCTGGCTGTACTATTATTGGCTGGCACTTCTTTCTTCCAACTCTTTCTCTCTTGACCTGTAAAACTTCTGTTCAGAAATCTGTTGTTAGTTTGACAAGGATTCCCTTAATGTGACTCGACACTTTTCTCTTGCTGTTTTTAGAATTCTCTTTTTGTTTTTTGCCTTTTGACAGTTTGACTATAATGTGCCTTGTAGAAGACCTTTTTGAGGTTGAATTTATTTGGGGATCTTTCAACTTCCTGTATCTAGATGTGTGCATCTCTTATAGGAGTTGAGACGTTTTCAGATCTCGTATGGTTAAATAGATTTTCTATGTCTTTTTTCCATCTGTTCTCCTTCTGGAATTCCCTCAAATTCAAATATTCGGTTGCATTATGGTGTCCCATATGTCATGTAGAATTTCTTCACTGCCCCTCCTTTTTTCTTCTTTTTTGATCTAATTGGGTTATCTCAAAAGACCTCAATTCAGGTTCAGAAATTCTTTCTTCTACTTGATCTAGTGTATTTTGACATTCTCAGTTGTATTTTTTATTTCAGTCATTATATTCTTCAGTTTCAGGGTTTCTGTCTGATTCTCTTTTATAGTATTTGTCTATTTTGTTGAATTTCTCATTTGGATCATTAATTATTTTCCTAATTCTTTGTATAATTTATCTGTATTCTTTTGTATTTCACTGAGTTTCTTTAATATCATTAGTTTTAATTCTTTTTCAGGCATTTCATAGATTTCCTTTTCTTTAGGGATCTATTACTAGAGAATTATTGTGTTCTTTTAAAGGTGTCATATTCCTTATTTTTTCAATTTTTGGGGGGATATGCGTCTTACATTGATATTTGCACATCTTGTGTAATAGTCACTTCTTCCAATTTTATAAATTGGCTTTTGTAGGGAAGGATTTTTTTTCAATTGATTTATCTATAGTGTTGTTTGGCTACGGTGCTTTGAGTTTGATTCTGGGTGAGTATAACAGTGTAGTCTTTGCATGGTCTATTCAGCTATAATCCAGGTCAGTGGCGTCTGTGATTTCTTTGATGGATTAGACTGTGGTTGTTTGTGGAGGCTGTGCAAGGCTTTGCTGAAGATGAGGATGACAGGCAGGCTGGTCCGTGGGAGCTAGTGGTAGTGGAGGCAGATCTGAGTGGGGTAGTTCTTGGGTCTCCAGGCAGTATGCTTTGGTGTTGATGGTGACAGTGAAAGGCTAGGTGTGGGGGTGAGAAGGGGGCCCCTGGTTGGAGGTTGTGTTATTAGCAGTGTCAGTAGTGGTGGTATGCCAACCCTTTGGCCTCTGATCAGCACATGTGGTGTGGTGGTGGTGGCAGCTATGACAGGCCAGTGTCTGGGCCCTCAGGGAGCATGTATAGACACTGGTGATGGGTGAGGTGGGTCTATTCTTATGCTCCTGGAAGGCGCACATGTGCATAGGACAGGCTATCCCCAACCCTGGGACCATATGTATGTGTAACAGTGGTAGATAGTAAAAGTCTGTCCTCAGATCCCTGACGTACATGCAGGTGCTTGCTGCATCCAGTGAGGTAGACTGATCGCTGGGCCCTCAGATGGTGAAATTGGGCACTCATGGCCCTGGGAACTAAGTGTTTTATAATGTATGCTTTATATCTAAAGCACATTCTGAACTTCATCTAATATTGTTACATGTTCTAGACAGATTTCTAGGGTTCCATGAAATAATTACATTTTAAATTATAAAACTAATGTCCTATTTATGAATATTTTGGCTGTCTTCACTTTTGTCCTCTTTTGGTGGCTATTTAGTATTTCCCTCTTTCTAAAATTTGTCAACCAAGTGGTTTAGGTGAGAACCCCTTTACCATTAGCCCTATTTAGTGATCTGTGTAACTCCATGCCCGGTGCCATAGTGATCTGTTTAGGAGTAAGTGAGCAAAACATCCATGTTAACTCAGTTAAAACAAAGCTTTAGTATTTGTATTCTAAGGTTAGGGAAAGAGAAAATCCTCTCCTTTTATGACAGCTGTAGTCATTTAAAAGAACATATGGAAATCAAGTCAAGGATAAAATCAGAACATGAGAAAGCCAGAGTGGGGTAGAACTAGCAGAAAATGAATAATGTCCAGATAAAATTATGGCAAAAACTCAAACTATTCCTGAACCCTTTGGTATGTAAACTAGCAGATTCTTTTTATATTACTGAACCCAGAATGAGTAACATTTTCTGTTGCTTGTCGCCAAAAGCATTCTAGGTGACAAACCTACTTTAAATAATGCCACAGTTAACATACTTGTAGTTAAATCTTTATACACAATATTGCCATGACTTTTTCTTTGGCATACACGTTAATTCAATTACAGAGTTAGGGTGTGTGTGCAGCAGATGATGTTGGTGCTTTCCTAGGTCCCTTTGCATTCTTATTTACATTTTTTTTTTTTTTTGTGTGTGTGTTTCTACTGGCTTTGATGGGCTTTTACTGACAATAATTGTTACCTCAGATTCCTTTTAGGAAAATTATACTTGGGATACTAGAATTTGCCTTGAACACTCAGAGAGACGAAGTGGCTGGAAATTACTCTACTGCAGCCCTTAGGCTGTGTCAGGTGGAGAAAGGAGTGAAGACACCCAGTTCCCTTTCCCCAGCTCTGAGCCATAAATTATACTTCAGAGTCCCTCTGAGGGATCTGATGAAGGTCCCATCTGTGTGACCTGCCTGGCATGACATTGCTTGGCTTCCTCCTTGTCTCTGTCCTATTTCTCCTGGTCACTTGCCAGACTCTTGTGGAAACATGAATTTAATGAACCACATGTGTGTATTATGGATTAAATGTCTTCCCTGACACATGATGGTATTTTGGAAGTAGGTCATTAGGTGATGACATTGGAGCTAATTGTTGGAATTATTGTCCTTATTAACTTGGCCAGGAGCCCTCGTGCACTTTTCACCAGGTGAAGATACAATGAGAATATGGCAATCTGCAACCTGCAAGGAGCCCAACCCTGAGGGTACCCTGATACAGACCTTTCAGTACCATGAGAAACAAATTTCTTTCTTTCTTTTTTTTTTTTGTAGAGACAGAGGCTCACTGTACTGCCCTCAGGTAGAGTGCCGTGGTGTCACACGGCTCACAGCAACCTCTGACTCTTGGGCTTACGTGATTCTCCTGCCTCAGCCTCCCGAGCAGCTGGGACTACAGGCGCCCACCACAACGCCCGGCTATTTTTTTGTTGCAGTTTGGCCGGGGCTGGGTTTGAACCCGCCACCCTCAGCATATGGGGCCGGTGCCCTACTCACTGAGCCACAGGCGCCGCCTGAGAAGCAAATTTCTTGTTAAAAGTCACTCAGTCTGTGGCACTTTGTTATAGCAGCCTGACCTGACTGAGACAGTGCACAAATCCTTAAGTCAGTATCTGCCTCTGGGGGATGCAGCCTACGCTAGGTTGAGAGTGACATTTATGTGTTTTTTTTTTTTTTTCTTTTTTCTTTTATAGCTTTCATTACAACATTTAGGTTTTTTTTCTTTTATGGCTTTCATTAGAGATTATATAATTCAAACACAGTAAAGTCAAACATACAGTATCATAGGATATCAATACATTTACTATTTTCTCATGGTTTAATCATTCTTTCTGAAAAAAGAATCCATCTTTTTCTGTTTCTTATTCTTGTTACAAACAGAAGTGGAGAAAGCACCCCGAACACTGCAATACTATTCAGCACACCCGGGCATTTTTCCACAGCAGGTAACTTCAACTGCATTATCAGATGCCTGACATCCTCTTCTTTTGGATTCTCTGCAATTTCTGCATCATCCTCAGTTGCTTCTTCCACTTTGTCAGCTGTTTAATGCACTTTTACAGTGGCCTGTACTTCAGTCAATATCTCTTGGAAAACTGCTTCTGTATCAGGTTCACTACAGGGGGCCACCTCATCATCTATTGCAACAAAATCTTCAAAATCTACTCCTTTGAACCCTTCCATGGGAGATGGACTTTCTTATGGGGGCCAAAAAATTGTGCTCTTGGGTTGTGACAAACCCAACTTTCTTGAAACACTTCTGTATAGTTTCTGGCTAAACTTTATTCAAAGCAGGACTGATCCAGAGGAAAGCATTCAGAGTATTAACTGATGCAGCAAAGTTGCTTTCACAGGCAAACCACAGGACCCATTGCAGGAGCTGGGCTTGTAGTGCATTTTACATGTTTTGATGATATCTTGATTAAGAGGTTGGATTTTTGAAGTTATGTTTAGAAGTAGAAATTTCAGCATCACATTTGTAAAATGATTCATTGCAGGTGGCCGGGACAATTGTCTACTATCATTAGAACAGACAATTTCTTCTTCATTTCTCAGCTGATTCCCCTTACCCACTCCTGAAATAGAGCATCAGTCATCCACGCGCATTTATTTGATCTCCCAGTGACAGGAAGGTCTTCAGACTTCAGGTTCTTAAATGTGTGTGGCTTTGCTGATTTATCAGTCACCAGGGATTTTAGTTTCTCTCCAATTGAGCTAGTGCAAAGCAGAACTGTGAAATATTCTTTAGAAAGTTTTCTACTCTTACATTGTCACCTTTCATGATGAGGCTCCTGTCAGGCATCGCCTTAAAAAAGAGTCCACAGTTGTCATTGTTAAAGATGTTGTCATCTTTGAAGCTCTAGTGAAGTATGAGAATTATTATTTTTTTTTAGGAGAAGAAAAGAGAAATTTATTAATTTGCCAGTAAATGGGGAGGCTGGCAGACTCCTGTCTCAAAAAATACCAGCATTCCCAACATTTAGTTTTTTGACTGAATTATCTTTTATTTTAAATGATTAAGAGCTACAACAACTACAGTTGGAAAATTTCAATGGTCTGACTAATGACTTTGGATCTCAGGAACCTCAGTAATGAGATGGGAAAGGAAGGGGCTTCAGGACTTCTGACAGTGGTTTGCTTAATACATTTCTGTGCAATTTTGAAATTGGCTTTGGGTTGCTGAATGAATGCTGTGGCTCTTACTTCATTTGGGAAACTGAATATTATCCTGTCCAACAGAATTCAATATTATGGTCTTTTTTGGTTGAAGTCTAAATCTCCCTCATTTAATTTCATCCCATTTTCCCTAGTTATAGTCCCTTGAAGAACTCTAAAAACTCTTTATACTTGGTACTAACAATTCTAATATAATAAAAGAACAGGCTGTTCTTGCATTGGAATATACATGAGTCATCCTGCAGGAAGGAGGAGAGGGGGGATAATAGCATATTAAGCCCTGCAAGGGGGGTGTTTCTGTTCTGGGAGGCACCTCCGTCCCTCTGTGCCTTTGGGTTGATAATGTTAGCATTATCTTTGGTTCTTCTTTATTCTTCATAAATATTTTCCATCTGTCCTTCCAAAGTCTCTTTTATTTGTTCCTTCTCTTGCATTTCCATTGTGACTATGTCACTCCAAGTTCATATCATTTGTTACTGACTGAATTGTGTTCTCCTCCCATCCCAAATTTGCATGTTCAAGCCCTAAACCCCACTGTGACTCTATTTGGAGGTAATTAAAATTAAATGAGGTCATCAGGGTGGGACCTTCATTCCATAGAAATGATGTCTTTGTGAGACGAGGAAGACGTACCAGTGAGCTCTCTCTGTGATCCTAAAAGATCACAGAAGAAAGGCCTCAGAAGAACGTGGCTGTCTGCTTGTCAGGAGGAGAGGCCTCAGAAGAAAGCAGCCCACTGGCACATTGACCTTGGAGTTTGAGATTCCAGGACTATGAGACAATATGTTTCTGTTGTTTAAAATGTCCAATCTCCATTACTCGGTAATGGCAGCTCTGGTAGAATAAGATGCCACTGTACATTGGGGTTCCCCCAACAAGTAGCCCCTGTACTAGTATTATGGTCTCCAGTGCATTCTGTTTCAAATTAATTTCTTGAGGATCACTTAACATCTTACACTGAGATGAATCCCCGTGTAGCACATCAGTGCCTCAGAATAAAGCTTAAATGCTGAAGCCAGACATTCAAGGTTGCTGTAATCCATTCTCTTAATCCCCCTTGCAGTGTTTCCTCTTTCTACTTCCCAGTCCATACTCCATGCTCTGCTGTCTTCCCCCGCCCCAACAGTCCCCAAATAATGCCCAATCTTTTCTTAGGCTGGTTGGAGTATTCTCCAGTTTCTTTCCAGATGCCTCAATCCCATCTGTTCTTTAGGTTCTTCTTAGATCTCACTTCACCCATGAAGCCTCTTCTCTTGGTTCTAGCCACTTCTAACTTGCTCTCATAGTTTTTGCCTTTATCAGTGGGATGTGCACTTAATCAACATTTGGATTTTAAGTGTTTCATTTGTCTTCCTAGTTTGACAACTAGCATGTGTTGCTTTGAGATTGCCCTGGTGCTTGACACATATATAATAGACACAATAATGTGGGTGGATGAATGAGTTGACACATTGCAGACAGGAGTAGTGTGATTTACACAGGCTGAGAGGGGCTTAGTGTAGAACTAGGCCTACTAAATACTTGGTAGCTGAAAGCCCCAAGAATATTAGGGGCTACTGAAATTGAAATCCTTAAATTCCCCTCCCATTTTATGAGATATTTATGTGTTGGCGTGCTCTTCCCCCCACCTACCTGTTATGTCCTACTTTTCTCCTTTGCTATTGCTACTGCAAAGTAGACTCAGTACTTTGCAGAAACTTCACAAAGATAGGGATAGTGATGGAGACCACTAGTGCCTAGAGTCTCAGGTAGGTGAGACTCTTCCCCTAGGCCTCACATTAGGCTGTAAACAGTAACTTTGAAGCCTAATCTGAGAATATATGTGTGTGTATGTTTGTTTGAACCCATGTATGTAAGTCTGTGTTCTTTATGTAAAGGCCCATTCATTTAGAGAAAAATGAGTCTGCTCCAAATTTCTCCTCTGGAACTAGAAGTTTTGTCCTTGATGAGAGCAACACAGGTAGTGTTGTACTGATATGCAGAAGGAATGGAACACGGTGCATTTTTAGAAGTATATTATGGGTCATAGACTCTTAAGGGTGGGAGGAACCTCAGAATCAAGTGTTGGATTTCCCAAACTGCAATCATTTATCAGAGTAATCAATCATTTAAAAATCTTTCACCTGGGGGGCTGAGACAAGATGGCTGACTGAAGCCAGCTTTCCACAGAGGCTCCCATCGAGAAGGAGAGTTAAAGGACAGAAATTTAGCAAGTAACGTGGTGGATTAGAGCTGCACCAAGAGAGAAGGTTGAAGAATACACATCAACCCCGCTGAGGTGAGCTGCGACCCCAAGGATACAAACAAGAGGTACAAAATCCATCACCAAGCGGATGGGAGTCCCCTCCCCCATGAGAATGGCTCGGAGTGCCCCACAAACAAACGAGCAGTCTTCAAAGGTCCTCCCACTACACTCCACGGGAGAGACCCTCTAAAAACTGGACCTACCTCCCCTATTAGGGTGCCACAGCATTCTCCTGCCCGGCATAAAACTGTATAAAACTGTATATATTCTCTACCTGCAATTCTGAGCTCCCAGCACTCCCCTCCACTCTCACTCTGAGGTCTGGAGGCCTGTCCCCCAGGAGTCCAGATTCTTGTCTGTTTTCTGGAGAGGTGTGGACATGGGGCTGAACTGCTGCTGGTCAGTGCTGATTCTGCGGCATGGGAATGAGGAGAGGACAGTTGGCTGAGAGGGAACCACACCAGAGCGGCGGTGCCCCAGGGTGCAGAGCAGCAGCCATTTTTTGGCAAAAATAGGGCTCACTCCCAGATATTCCGAAGCCACACCCCCTGTCTCCCTGGGCAACCAGAGGAGGCCGGGCATCTTCCCAGGTGGCAACCACCGCGGAACAGATCTGGGATGGAAATGCAGGACCCGTGAGTAAAGGGTTTGCCTGAGGCGGTACTGGACTGGGTGGAGCGTGGGGACTAGAAAACAGATGCGCAGAGCCGGGAAATTTCCAGGGTGGGGCTTACACAGAGGACCACTTTACTGAGCCTAAGACGCACCCGGCCCTCAGGGGATCATCAGCCTATAGACAGGGGAAGGCAGGAGGCTAGAACTGATAGCTAACCAAATGCAAACCTGCAGGAACAAAGACAGGGCCTGAGGCGCAGGCTCTGGGAACTCAAAATAGCTTCTCTTCTGCAGGGCAATTTAGCAGGGACAGAAAGAAATTCCCACAAAGTTGTTCTGTTCTGTTCTGTCAGTAACATCAATCAGGGGTGGGGGTGGAACTGAGTGAACACCCCCCAGCCTCCATCAAGTGTCCAAGGTTGTCAGGCCTCACCTCCCCCTGCTGGATAGAGGCAGAGCACAGTGGCCTGGCTGAGCAAAAATAGATTTCCTTGTGATTTAGGCAGGTGCAAACACCTGGAGTATCTGTTCACTAGAGGCAACTGGGTGACAGCCCTGCAGGGCTATCGGTGACTGGGTGTGACAGAGGTGCAAGGTGGGGAAGGAGGCATCAACTTTCCCAGACTAATCTATTTGCTGGGTGGGTCCTCCTGACTTCACGGAGCACTGGAGCAAGTCATATCTGAGTTGTCACCAGACGCCTGTGATCCAGCTGCCAGAAACCTTTTAAAATCTCCCACCTGAGATAGGTGCTGACTGAGACAATTGATTTGGACCTTTTGAACTGAGCCAATAGCCTGAGGACTATTCAGGTGGTGCCCTGGGTGTGTGGTTATAGGAAGGTTTGATTTTCCTTTTCCAATTGTTGCCTGGGGTGGGCAGGGTGACATAATTGCTGGTATTTCTCCAAAGCTGAAACTTCAACCCAGAGTGACTGTTTCACTAAGGTTGAACAGAGACCAGCTGAAAACAAGACAGAACCACTTAGCCCCACCACACCAAACAGGTCCCCAGTTTCTCAGGCCATAGAACTGTACAGGCCCTTGACAAAGCTCCAGGGGAAAAACCAAATGGTGTAAAACAATCATGGGGTGGAATCAGTGGAAAAACTCTGGTAATATGAATAACCAGAATAGATCAACCCCCCCAAGGAAAGATATGGCAGATGTAACTGAAGATCCCATTCATAAACAGCTGGCCGAGATGTCAGAAATCGAATTCAGAATTTGGATTGCAAACACGATTAATAGAATGGAGTGAGTTTGGAATTAAAAAATTGGAATTAGAAATTCGAGGAGACATTCAAAAGTTGTCTCAAGAATTTAATGAATTTACAGACAAAAACCAACAAAGACTTTGATGCACTGAAGCAAGAATTTGCAGCCCTTAAACATCTGAAAAATACAGTAGAATCCCTCAGTAACAGAGTGGAGCAAGCAGAAGAAAGGATTTCTGACATTGAAGACAAGCCTTTGAACACTTCCAAACTCTCAAAGAAGAAGAGAAATGGAGAGCAAAAATAGATCATTCTCTCCCAAAGCTCTGGGATAATTTGAAGAAGGCTAATATCCGCCTCATTGGAATCCCTGGAAGTGATGAAGTGGCCTCGCAAGGCACAGAGGCCCTTCTCCATGAAATTATAAAAGAGAATTTTTTCAGACATGTCAAGAGATTCTGAAATTCAGATAGCAGACAGTTTGAGAACCCCAGCATGACTCAATCCGAGTAAGACATTCCCAGACATATCATAATTAACTTCACTAAAGTTAATATGAAGGAGAAAATTCTGAAAGCAGCCAGACGTAAGAAATCCATTACCTACAAAGGGAAGAATATTAGAATGACTTCAGATCTCTCTGCTGAAACTTTTCAAGCCAGAAGAGGGTGGTTATCGACTTTTAATCTCCTAAAGCAAAATAACTTTCAACCCTGGAGCCTGTATCCAGCTAAACCGAGTTTCACTTATGATGGAGAAATTAAATACTTTAATGACATTCATATGTTGAAGAAATTTGCCATAACCAAACAGCTCTTCAGGATTTTCTCAGACCTATCCTCCATAATGACCAGCCCAATCCTCTACCACAAAAGTAAACTCACTCAGAAACTTTTGATCAAACTTCAACTTCCACAGTGGCAAGAGGATTAAAAGTGTCCACCGGACTTTCGAAAAACTCAATACCTAAAATTTTACTGGACTTATCAATATTCTCCATTAATGTGAGTGGCTTAAACTGTTCTCTGAAGAGGCACAGGTTAGCTGACTGGATACAAAAACTCAGGCCAGATATTTGCTGCATACAAGAGTCACATCTTACCTTAAAAGACAAATATAGACTCAGGGTGAAAGGATGGTCATCCATATTTCAGGCAAATGGTAATCAGAAAAAAGCAAGTGTTGCAGTTTTATTTGCAGATACAATAGGCTTTAAGCCAACAAAAGTAAGGAAGGATAAGAATGGTCATTTCATATTTGTTAAGGATAATACTCAATATGATGAGATTTCAATTACTAGTATCTGTGCACCCAACCAGAATGCACCTCAATTTATAAGAGAAACTCTAACAGACGTGAGCAACTTGATTTCCTCCAGCTCTATAATAGTTGGAGATTTCAACACTCCTTTGGCAGTGTTGGATCGATCCTCCAATAAGAAGCTGAGCAAAGAAATTTTAGATTCAAGCCTAACCATCCAACATTTGGATTTAGCATGCATCTACAGAACATTTCATCCCAACAAAACTGAATACACATACTTCTCATCAGACCACGGAACATACTCCAAAATCGATCACATCTTAGGTCACAAGTCTAACCTCAGTAAATTTAAAGGAATAGAAATTATTCCTTGCATCTTCTCAGACCACCATGGAATAAAAGTTGAGCTCAGTAACAACAGGAATCTGCATACTCATACAAAAACATGGAAGTTAAATGACCTTATGCTGAATGACAGCTGGGTCAGAGATGAGATTAAGAACAAAATTGCCAAATTTTTGGAACAAAATGACAATGAAGACATGAATTATCAGAACCTCTGGGATACCACAAAGGAATCCTAAGACGGAAATTTATAGCACTGCAAGCCTTCCTCAAGAGAACTGAAAGCGAGGACGTTAACAACTTAATGGGACATCTCAAGCAACTAGAAAAGGAAAAACATTCCAACCCCAAACCCAGTAGAAGAAAAGAAATAACCAAAATTGGAGCAGAATTAAATGAAATTGAAAACCAAAGAATTATACAACAGATCAATAAATCAAAAAGTTTGATTTTTGAAAAGGTCATAAAATAGATAAGCCTTTCGCTCACCTAACCAGGAAAAAAAGAGTAAAATCTCTAATCTCATCAATCATAAATGACAAAGACGAAATAACAATAGACTCTCAGAAATTCAAAAAATCCTTAATGAATATTACAAGAAACTTTATTCTCAGAAATATGAAAATCTGAAGGAAATTGACCAATACTTGGAAGCATGTCACCTTCCAAGACTTAGGCAGAATCAAGTGGAAATGTTGAACAGGCCCATATCAAGTTCTGAAATAGCATCAACCATACAAAATCTCCCCAAAAAGAAAAGCCCAGGACCAGATGGCTTCACATCAGAATTCTACCAAACCTTTAAAGAGGAACTAGTACCTATATTACTCAACCTGTCCCAAAAGGTAGAAAAAGAAGGAAGACTACCCAACACATTCTATGAAGCAAATATCACCCTGATCCCCAAACCAGGAAAAGACCCAACAAGAAAAGAAAATTATAGACCAATATCACTAATGAATATAGCTGCAAAAATATTCAACAAGATCCTAACAAACAGAATCCAGTAACGCATCAAATAAATTATACATCATAACCAAGTCAGTTTTATCTCAAGGCTGGTTCAATATACATAAATCTATAAGTATAATTCAGCACATAAACAAATTAAAAACCAAAGACCATATGATTCTGTCAATTGATGCAGAAAAGCTTTTGATAATATTCAGCATCCCTTCATGATCAGAACACTTAAGAAAATTGGTATAGAAGGGACATTTCTTAAACTGATAGAGGCCATCTAGAGCAAACCCACAGCCAATATCATATTGAATGGAGTTAAATTGAAATCATTTCCACTCAGATCAGGAAGCAGACAAGGCTGTCCATCATCTCCACTGCTCTTTAACATGTAATGGAAGTTTTAGCCACCACAATTAGGGAAGAAAAGGCAATCAAGGGTATCTCTATAGGGTCAGAAGAGATCAAACTTTCACTCTTTGCAGATGATATGATTGTATATATGGAAAACACCAGGGATTCTACTACAAAACTCTTAGAAGTGATCAAGGAATACAGCAGCATCTCGAATTACAAAATCAACATTCATAAATCAGTAGCCTTTATATATACCAACAATAGTCAAGCTGAAAAAACAGTTAAGGACTCTATTCCATTCACCGTAGAAGAAGATGAAATATTTCAAAGTTTATCTAACAAAGGACATGAAAGATCTCTATAAAGAGAACTATGAAACTCTAAGAAAAGAATTAGCTGAAAATGTTAACAAATGGAAAAACACACCATGCTCATGGCTGGGAAGAATCAATGTTGTTAAAATGTGCATACTACCCAAAGCAATATACAATTTTAATGCAATCCCTATTAAAGCTCTACTGTCATACTTTAAAGATCTTGAAAAAAGAATACTTCATTTTATATGGAATCAGAAAAAACCTCAAATAGCCAAAACATTACTCAGAAATAAAAACAAAGCAGGAGGAATCACGCTACCAGACCTCAGACCATACTATAAATCACTAGTGATCAAAACAGCATGGTACTGGCACAAAAACAGAGAAGTAGATGTCTGGAACAGAATAGAGAACCAAGAGATGAATCCAGCTACTTACCGTTATTTGATCTTTCATTAGCCAATTAAAAACATTCAGTGGGGAAAAGATTCCCTATTTAACAAATGATGCTGGGTGAACTGGCTGGCAACCTGTAGAAGACTGAAACTGGACCCACACCTTTCACCATTAACTAAGATAGACTCTCACTGGATAAAATATTTAAACTTAAGACACGAAACTATAAAAATACTAGAAGAGAATGCAGGGAAAACCCTTGAAGAAATCTGTCTGGGCAAGTATTTTATGAGGAGGACCCCCATGGTAATTGATGCAGCTTCAAAAATACACTACTGGGACCTGATCAAACTGAAAAGCTTCTGCACAACCAAGAACACAGTAAATAAAGCGAGCAAACAGCCCTCAGAATGGAAGAAGATATTTGCAGGTTATGTCTCCGACAAAGGTTTAATAACCAGAATTCACAGAGAACTCAAACGTATAAGCAAGATAAGAACAAGTGATCCCATCACAGGCTGGGCAAGGGACTTGAAGAGAAACTGAAATGCAAATCAAAACTACTTTGAAATATCTAACTCCAGTAAGATTAGCCCATATCACAAAATCCCAAGACCAGAGATGTTGGCATGGATGTGGAGAAAAGGGAACACTTCTGCACTGCTGGTGGGAATGCAAATTAATACATTCCTTTTGGAAAGATGTTTGGAGAACACTTAGAAATCTAAAAATAGATCTGACATTCAATCCTGTAATGCCTCTACTAGCTATATGCTCAGAAGACCAAAAATCACTTTATAACAAAGATATTTGTACCAGAATGTTTATTGCAGCCCAATTCATAATTGCTAAGTCATGGAAAAAGCCCAAGTGCCCATTGATCCACGAATGGATTAATAAATTGTGGCATATGTACACCATGGAATATTATACAGCCTTAAAGAAAGATGGAGACTTTATCTCTTTCATGTTTACATGGATGGAGCTGGAACATATTCTTCTTAGTAAAGTATCTCAAGAATGGAAGAAAAAGTATCCAATGTACTCAGCCCCACTATGAAACTAATTTATGGCTTTCACATGAAAGCTATAACCCAGTTATACCTAAGAATGGGGGGAAAGGGGAGAGGGAGGGAAGGGAGGGGGGAGGATGGGCAGAGGGAGGGTGATTGGTGGGATTACTCCTGCGGTGCCTCTTATAAGGGTACATGTGAAACTTAGTAAATGTAGAATATAAATGTCTTAGTATAATAACTAAGAAAATGCCAGGAAGGCTATGTTCCATATACCAGTGTAATGAAAATGTGTCAAATGGTCTATAAAACCAGTGTATGGTGCCTCATGATTGCATTAATGTACACAGCTATGATTTAATAATAAAAAAAGAAATTACGTAACTGTACATCAAAAGAAAAAAAGCATAATTAAATTATAAAAATAAAAAAAATAAATAAAAATCTTTTACCTTATTCACATTTCATCAAAAGTGATGCTTTGATGTAATATTAAGGTCTTCTCAGCAACACAACGGTGGTTCGGCCCATGAGAACCAACGTTAGCAATCCATTTGACCTGTGTCATTGATATTTCTGACAGCTCAGGCACAGGCACAATCATTGAAGGCTTAAAACCTCTATCACAGGCCAGGCTAGTGGCTCATGCCTCTAATCCTAGCACTCTGAAAGGCTGAGATGGGAGTATCATTTGAGCTCAGGAGTTTGAGACCAGTCTAAGCAAGAGTGAGATTCTGTCTCTACTAAAAATAGAAAATTGGCTGGGCATCATGGCAAGTGCTTGTAATCCCAGCTACTTGGGAGCTGAAGCAGGAAGATAGCTTGAACCCAGGAGTGTGAAATTTCTGTGAGCCAGGCTGACATCATGAACTCTAGTCTGGGACAACAGAATAAGACCCTGATTAAAAAAAAATAATAATTGAAAACCAAGAAATGAAACTAACATCTTACAACCACCTAATCTTCGATAAACCAAACAAGAACATACCTCGGGGGAAAGACTCCCTATTCAATAAATGGTGTTGGGAGAACTGGATGTCTACATGTAAAAGACTGAAACTGGACCCACACCTTTCCCCACTCACAAAAATTGATTCAAAATGGATAAAAGACTTAAATTTAAGGCATGAAACAATAAAAATCCTCAAAGAAAGCATAGGACAAACACTGGAAGATATTGGCCTGGGGAAAGACTTCATGAAGAAGACCGCCATGGCAATTGCAATAACAACAAAAATAAACAAATGGGACTTCATTAAACTGAGAAGCTTCTGTACAGCTAAGGAGACAATAACCAAAGCAAAGAGACAACCTACACAATGGGAAAGGATATTTGCATATTTTCAATCAGACAAAAGCTTGATAACTAGGATCTATAGAGAACTCAAATTAATCCACATGAAAAAAGCCAACAATCCCATATATCAATGGGCAAAGACATGAATAGAACCTTCTCTAAAGAAGACAGATGAATGGCTAACAAACACATGAAAAAATGTTCATCATCTCTATATATTAGAGAAATGCAAATCAAAACAACCCTGAGATATCATCTAACCCCAGTGAGAATGGCCCACATCACAAAATCTCAAAACTGCAGATGCTGGCGTGGATGTGGAGAGAAGGGAACACTTTTACACTGTTGGTGGGACTGCAAACTAGTACAAACTTTCTGGAAGGAAGTATGGAGAAACCTCAAAGCACTCAAGCTAGCCCTCCCATTTGATCCTGCAATCCCATTACTGGGCATCTACCCAGAAGGAAAAAAATCCTTTTATCATAAGGACACTTGTACTAGACTGTTTATTGCAGCTCAATTTACAATCGCCAAAATGTGGAAATAGCTTAAATGCCCACCAACCCAGGAATGGATTAACAAGCTATGGTATATGTATACCATGGAATACTATTCAGCTATTAAAACAAATGGAGACTTTACATCCTTTGTATTAACCTGGATGGACGTGGAAGACATTATTCTTAGTAAAGCATCACAAGAATGGAGAAGCATGAATCCTATGTACTCAATTTTGATATGAGGATAATTAATGACAATTAAGGTTATGGGGGGGAGGAAAAGCAGAAAAAGGGACGGAGCGGGGGGGTGGGGCCTTGGTGTGTGTCACACTTTATGGGGGCAAGACATGATTGCAAGAGGGACTTTACCTAACAATTGCAATCAGTGTAACCTGGCTTATCGTACCCTCAATGAATCCCCCAAAATAAAAAAAAAAATAAAAATAAAATAACATAAAAAAATAAAAACAACCTGCATAGCATATGCAAGCACTGAGTCCTGCCTTGCTTGCTTGTGAGTAAATCATCATGGCAGTAGCAATAATATCCAAGAAATCATGGGGCTAATTTGCTACTTACATATTTATTTTTAAGTTTGGTAGAAAAAATATTTAATATTAAAGCATTCATCTTTGTTTCACCCATTGCTTAATTTCTGTAGCAGCGCACACAGCATAGGCAACAGAGGCAACATTGATGTGGTCCAACTCTTTCATTTGAGGATGAAAAATAAAAAATCTGGAGAGGTCAAAACTTCTTGGCTAAGGTCATTCAACATGTTTAACCGCAGAATGCTGGGGTTCCTGATATCCAGGGTAGAGTGTTTTCCCCTAAATTACACTATCACTTAATCTCTTAGGATAGGCATAAAACAATCAGTGCACTCTTGGTGTGCCAGCCCCAGGGTGACATGGAGATCTATAATTGTTTGTACTCTCAAGAACACCTAAGAAATTAGAGTCAGGAAAAGAGAGATCAACTTAGCTAGAACAGAGCCCATGGTCATCCAGTTCAATGCGGGGCTAAATCCTAAAAGATCCAAGATGGCCCTTGGGGGACTTCTTTGGAGGGCAAGAAGTCAAGGTGTGAGGGGGGACTGTCAAGCAGGCAGGTTTGGAAGAGGCTAGTGTGTCCATGAACATGGGCTTTGTGATTATGCAAATGTGAACTTTAATCCTTGCAAGACTTGAATGAATTTTTTTTCCAGTTAGGAACATACTTCTCCTCTCTCGAAATTAGGCAATCCATATCTCCAAGGATTGTGGAGCTTCTTGATCCTGGAGACATTGTCAGTGATATCACAGGGAGTGAGGCAAAAGTAGCTTCCTTCCTTTACCCTACCCCAGACATGTCACTAGAGGACAGAAGGAAAAAAGGGAAGGAGATGAAGACAGATGGAGAAAACAAACAACAAATCTTCCATGCTATTTGATCTATGCTTTTACAGATTTTTTTTTGGAAAGTAGAAAGGTGGTTGCCAAGGGCTGGGAGTGGGGGGGGAATAGGGAATTATTGTTTAATGAGTATATGGGTATAGTGGTTCAGTTTTGCAAGATGAAAAAGTTCTGCAGATGGGTTGTACAACAATATGAATGTAATTACCACTACTGAACTGAATGCTTAAAAATGACTAAGATAGTAAATTTTATGTTTTGCATATTTTGACACAATTATAACACATCACAGATGCCCCCTAGGAAGCACAGTATGCATTTTTGTCATTCACACTTTAGCGCTGACTCCTCGTTAAACACTTGCTATTTGGCAGGCAACTGGCAGAGAACTGGTACTGAGGTGTGTGGGAGCTTCCATGATAACCTGAAACAAAGGAGCCTGTCCATTTACTCAGTTATTCAGCAAAATACTGAGGGACTACTAGAAGCCAGGCACTATACTTAGTCCTTAGAGATATTGAGGGAAAAAATCATACACACAAAATCCTGCTCTTGCCATCTGGAAGTGAGAGGTAGGGGCAAGACTCAAAATTAACATGAAGTGTTTTGCAGGTTTCCAGGTGATCAGGGTAATGGAAAAATAAAGTATGAAAAAGGAAGTGGGGGGCCTCAATGAGAAGGAAACATTTGAACAGATGTGAGGGAGCAGCCTCAGGAGATTTGGAGAGGGAGAACATTCCAGACAGAGGGAATAGTAAACGCGAAGGCTGTGAGGAAGGTGGGGCATATCTGGAGATGGGCCAGGAGGAACAAGGGAATGTGTATGAAACAAGGGGAGAGGGGGAGGCAGGAGCAGGAGAGGAACGAGAAGGAGAGACGGGTCTTTGCTTTTCCTCCTTTGGAAGGCTTTTTTTTTTTTGCAGTTTTTGGCTGAGGCTGGGTTTGAACCCACCACCTCTGGTATATGGGGCCGGTGCCCTACTCCTTTGAGCCACAGGCGCTGCCCCTTTGGAAGGTTTTAAGTTTCATGATCTGGGGACATGATCTGGCTTGAGATGCATTTGGATCACAGAGACCCTATTCTCAAGCGGGGCTTGAATGGGGGTGAGGACAAAGCTGAGAAATGGGCTTGGAGAGGGCATGACCACGGGAATAAGGCAAACTGTTTCCTTCACAGCTATTCTGTGTTTGCCCAGAGTGGTAGAGGCAGGGTTTCATTTGGGTGTAGTTACTTTTTATTCCCGGGCACCCTCTAACTTCTCCTCCTAAGCCCTTGGTCTTCCCCATCTCTTGCAGATGGAGGTTAAGTGCACCTTTGAGGGTCTCCCAGAGAGTTGATGGCTGTGTCTTGGCCCAGTCCTGATTCATATCCCCTGGGCTCTAACTGGCTTCCCAGAAGCAACTGTCCAGGGCGTTAACCTCCCCCCCACGCCGGGGATAAGAAACAACCCTCAGGAGGGAGAAAATGGATGTCTTGTAGCTGTGGGCTCTTAATGCCTCTGAAGCTGCGGGACAAATGGGTTAACTGGACATGCTTCATGCAGGGAGGAATGAGAAATCTCAGAAAAGGGAATACAAGTCTTCACAGTTCCGAATCTGGGGAGACTGCAGGGAAGCCAGCTTTCTCCTCTCATGGGTGCATGTCAATCTCCGAAGGAGTAGGCGGCACAAGCTTTGGATAGCCCTGGCACCCTGAGGGCAAGTTTCTCTCCTCAGTGCTTTATTTCTCAAATTGTGACAATATCCAGTATTGAAAATGGGAAGAAAAGTATGGTAATTAACATTAAATATGGTCATATGATTAATCATCAATTAAGGCTTTGGGGAGGGGAGGATTTTGAAAACCTTTATCTGCCCCAAAAGAAAACATTGCCTCTATCTTGATCAGGAATTCTCAATTTCAGCAGTGGTGACATTCTGGGTCGGATAATTCTTTGTTGTGAGGAGGCTGTTCTGTGCCTTGTAGGATATTTAGCACTGTCTCTCTGTACCCCAGATGCCAGTGTCACTTGTCTGGCTGACACAACTAAAATGTCTCCAAACATTGCCAAATGTCCTCTGAGGGACAGAGGTGCCCTGGTTAAGAACTACCAAGGTGGACCTAGGCAGGGCCATTGGTAGAGTCAGGATTTTTACCCCATGCCTCTCTGGCTACTGAAATCAATAAAGTTAGAACTAATAGTGGTTTCTTCGGGGTCACTGGGATAGCAGGGTGTGTACTGTTCTGCTTTGTGAGAACTATTTTCCTGTGTTTTAATTAATAACATACTTGTGATGCCTAGATTCTGAGCACCCCAACATATAAGCATGCCTGTAAAGCAAAGAAACCAAAAACAAGGCACTCTGGATTGCCAAGGACGGGGGTGTGCTTTCTTTTCGTTCTCTCTCTCCTGGATCCATGCAATAATTAGCCAAAGTAAAATGAATATTAGCTCATGCTTAACTGCCTTTATAGTGCACTCACCGGCACTGACCCAGTAGTGCTAAACCAATTATTTTTTGAACTTTATGGCTTTAAATAATCTTTTGCTCTAAAATTCCCGGTACCCCTCAGCTGCTTAACCACAGCCCCCTCTGCCCTAAATCCTTTTCTTATACTTTGTAGCTTTTTAAGCAAGGCCCCTCTTTAAGAAGACATAATCCCTTCTCTGTGGAAAACATGAAAGACCTTGAACAAATCAAGATTTCTCCATGGAGAATTCAGCTAATCCTGTGCTTAGCTCCTAACAAGGAAATCCATCTCTCCACCAAGCACGCCATTACCCGGACTAATGCCTGACTTGAATAACAAGCAAATTATTGTGCTTTTAATTGTACCCTGCTCGGTCACAAAGCACATCTGAGAGAGGAATGTGCCGAGCTCTTCCAGGAGAAACAGGTCATGCTTCTAATCCTCCTTTTCTATCGCCTCCCCGCCCCCCTTCCAATCTTTTCTCTTCCCAGCAGCACAAAGAAAAAAAATTTAAAAGACAGCTAAATTATGTTTGAAATGGAAGAGTCTAAACGAAGAAAGAGGGTGGTAAATACTGACTTGGGAGAGAATGAATTATCCGTGCTCTGCAGTGTGCTCATTTGAGGACAATCAGTGTTATTATAACCCCATTACTGGAGGGCAATCTTTGTTGCCCTAAACCAGGCTTCCTCAACCATGGCACTATTGACATTTTGGACTGGCAGTTCTTTGTTGTAGGGGCACTATCCTGTGCATTGTATTATAGGATAATCGAGCAGCCTCCCAAGTTGTGACAACCCAAAATGTCCCATGGCATGACCAAAATGTGTCCCTGGGGAACAAAATCAGCCCTAGAGAGAAGACTGCCTGAAGCTTGTCCATACTGGGATTGATTCACTTCTGTATATTCTCCTTCTCCCAAACCCCAAGCAAATCATGGTTCCCTGTGGTGAGCCAGGAAGACGCAAATGTGCTCTTTTTTTTTTTTTGTGGTTTTTGGCCGGGGCTGGGTTTGAACCCGCCACCTCTGGCATATGGGACCGGCGCCCTACTCCTTGAGCCACAGGGGACATGAAGTATGTGTTGTCAGGGGTTGGGGAATGGTCAGATCCCTCAGCACTCAGGATTTTGTTGGGCCTCTGCTCCGCATTAGGAAGTGGCTCTGCCCCTGGGTGAGCAAGCCAGCCTCTAAATGTCTCTACTCTGTGCGCTTTGGAATTGGGCTTGCTATAGCTAGCCAGGGCTGATGGACAGGCTGCTGAGATAAAGGAGACAGGTGCCTGTGGGTACTGATGTCCTGGGAACACCCACAAGGGAAAACCACCCTACTTCAATTGTGCAATGCCAGAGATCTTGGTTTGGACCAGAAAATCAGGACCGAGGAGAGCTACCCACAGTAGACATTATGCAAGCTTTGAGTTGCACTTTCTTTACAGTTCTTGAGGCAAACGTTTCCTCACTCCCACAGAGGGAAAGAATACACCCTCTTTTTAGTAAGCATTATAGTTTGCTTGTCTTTACCGGCCACAAGCAAAGGCTGGGAAACAAATGTATTGTAGCTCGCCCAGATAGCCACTAGATGGCGGTGCAGTCTTCCCGACAAGCCCGGCCCGGGGGCGGCTCGCCTCGGCTCGTTGGGCTGAGGAAGACAAGTGCCACTCGTCCTTTGGGAGACAGGCGGCTCCTCTCATTGTTGGCACAAACAGCTCCAAACAATCGCACTGACCACACAGCTCTAAGCCACATTCAGGGCGCTGCCGTGTGCTCAAGAGTGAATGCTGGGAAAATGAACCAAGCTGCTAATTTGCTCGATTGGGGGAAATAAAAGATCTCAAGTAACAATGGGCATAATTTATTTTTCCGACAAGAATAGGGGCAATGCCATTTCATCCCCCACTCTCAACTGTTACCATAAATGAAAGCAATCACCTAATTAGTCCTGAATTACTAAACGGCATGGTAAAGGATCTGCTGAAAATCAAGCTGAAGTGGGGAATTTGGAGAGAGGGATGTGATTTCTTAGGGAGGAAGGGGCGGAAGGGCTGCAGTACCATTGTGGGGCCCTGGGCCCTGTGGCTGGGGCTGTGCTGGTCCTGACCCTGGGAGAACAAGGGGCTCAGTGATCCTCCAGGCCATTCATTTTGTGCAGGCGAATGACTTTCTAAACCCTAAACAGGAGGAAAAAGAATTTCCCGGGAAGACATGCCCCTGAGTTCCCTTTAAAATGTTACAGATGGAGATGAATTGGGTTGGGAATGGAACACAGCCCTGTGGGGCCTGGCCACCCCGCTAATGGGGCTGGTTCCGGGGACCCCACAGGGAAGTTCTTGAATGCCCTCTCTTCTGACACACAATAAGGGAAATTGCAGGCAAATCTGAAACTAAGTTTGGATTTTAGTTTTTAAGAAATGCCTAAAGGGAATGAAATGAATGCCTAGTTACTGATTTTTTTTTTATTACTATAATAATTGCCTTTTCTCCAGCTGAAACAATGAACCCCCCCACCCCTACGTCAGGCACTCTTCCGGAAGACAAGCAAAACAATAGAAAAGTAGGTAAGTGTTGAAATCTTCCACCTGAAGGCTCCACAAATTGAAGTACTAATTTATTTGTTCAGAGATGCCTTCCTGTTTTTTAGTTAGATATCACTTTAATTGAAATACTTTACTAATGCGATTTATCACAACTGTAAACTGTCAGTTTCCACAGCTGTTGCCTTTTTCAAGCAATCTGGCAAATGTGTGTGGATAAAAAACAAACTTGGAAGGTTGAGAAGGAGTCGGCTCAGGCTGTCTCTTTTTCCCACTCAGCTGGTCCACAGGCCCCTCACCCCTGCCAAAAACATATGCTCTTCTTCCTTAGAAGCACCCACTTTAATTCTAGTGCACATCTGTTGTTTTTGGCTGCTAAACATCCATTCCTCTCTCCTGGGAGGAGTATCCGGCTTTCTTTTGGGGAGTTACCCATTTCCCAATATCAGTCCAAGTGGCTTAGGTGACACTATTCGCCTGCTGTGGTGTGGGCATGCAACCCAGCTCTGGCCAAAAGTTAACCACTATTCCACCCTTTTGGACTGTATTGACTGACTCTTAAGGTTGCTACAATTAACAAAACAGCAACACAAAAGCCAAAACACTAAGTTAACTTTGAATTTCAGATAAGCAATTATGAGTTTTTACTGTTAAGTATGTCTCAAATATTACATGGAACACATTTACACTAAAAAATTATTTGTTGCTTATCTGAAATTCAAGTTGAATGAGGCATTCTATATTTAACCTGGAAGCTCCATTGGTTCTCAGAAAGGTGTTTAACCAAAACTGGTCCAATGAGAATCGGCCCACCACTTTTGCTGGAGCTTTGGGAAAAGTAACAAACAAACAAAAAAATCTGTTGGGGTTGGTTGCTAACCTGGTAAGATGTATGCTTATAACTGTTGGTGGCCGTCTTTTCTGTCATGTGAGGACAGCTGCCTGATACAGACACCAAGGCCACAAAGACCAGACCTGTTATATTTGGAAAGGTGAACTCAGCTGTTTCTGAAGCTGGCCCTACAATTGGTGCAGGTCAGGGTGCCCATGGTTAGGTGGGATTACAATCTTCTACTTTATGAGCCAGGAAAGTAAAAACACCAGCACCAAAATGCGCTGGCTGGGTACTGACTTCTGTTTAATCAACAGTGGTGAGTGGATACTGAGCAGCAAAAATAACTCATGTCTGCTACACGCTCGTGTTGTTTTCTAATAGTTTAGTTGCATGGAACGTGAGTTCTTCTTCAAGACAGTGTGGCTGGAAATGGGGGCAGTCGCACTTACATTGGGAATAGGAGACTTGAAATTCAAATCTGCCTCTGCTTTTGACTTTGGAGTCACTGTGACGTCTATAAAGTTGAATTTCTTGGTCTGAAAACCAAGGACAGAGGTGCTTTCCTTGCAGGATGGGTGTGAGAAGTGCGTGAGGTAAATTATGGAAGCGCCTGTCACAGGGTCAGGTGTAGAGTAAGTGCCTGAGAGAGGTCCTCCCCCTCTGAGAGAGAATATTCTTCCCTTTTCTCCTACAAAGCTTCAGAACAATGATAACCAAAGTCTGAGGACAGGTAGTGTGAGCGCTGTAGCTGCTCCTGCAATCACCAGGCGTTAGGTGACCATTCGTATATGCTTGTAGTTTTTAAGCATCACCACGCATGCTTTCTGACTTCCTGTTTTGGCACAAAATCTCCTCTTCCTTTATATTCATTTCTTGCATATAGTACTTTCAGTTCCAGACCTTTGCTCTGTGTTGTTCTATCTAATGGTGTCTCTGAAACTTGGTTGCATCTCAGTGACATTTACCTACTTTGAATTATTTGAGTATTTGAGATGAATCGACAAATAATTTCTGTCCTTTATAAAATTGGTATATTTAACGCAAATGAAAAAAGTGAGGGCAAAAGCATGATTTGACAAAGACAAATGCTATATTCCACTTTACTTGGGATTTTTCTGGAACTTAAACAGGAAGGATTAGAACATCTCATCAGGAAGAGGTTAGATCTGGAACTTGCTGTTTAGGGTTGGAGGGGCCATGGAGCCCAGCACCTCTTCTTCTGTGTGATAAGCAGGGTGAGGAGGGCGTTTCTCAAGCACGGAGGCAGTCCTGCCCCAGTGAGCCGGTGACAGCTGGGACTGGAATCCAGGCCTCCTGACTCACCGGCCCAGGCTGGAGATATGGCAGAGCCTGGCAGCACACACATCCTCGGGGACATTTCAAAGAGGCTTCACTTAGTCAAGTTGCTTGTTTTGAAATGCAGAGATGAATGTTAAATCCAGACGGGTGTGTGTCTCCAGTGGGGAGGACAGTTGGAAAGTGGCAGAAGGTTCCCTGAGAGTCTCCAGGAATGGGCAGCAGGGGCTGCAGTGTGGACAGGGCTGTGATGATCTTTAGACAGATGTTCACAAGGGACAAGTTTGCCTTCTCTGGCTGTGCTGGTCCTCAGGAACATGAAGAGATGAGAAAAAGTCGCCTTTCTAAGAGCTGGAAGTGGCCTTGCTGTCCCACATTCTATTTTGCAGTACCCTCATCCATCTCTCCTGGGCCTCCTCCCCCCTGCCTTTTTATTTTGAGAGATGGATTCATGCACAAAGGAGGTCCCTTCTCTCTTATCCCCACCCCTTCTCTTGTTCCGTTTGGCTCAGGCAGGACAGAGGAGAAGCAGCACACCTTCGTGAGGGAACACAGGTGCTTCTGAGTCAGTCCTGAGCCTATTTTCTAGCTACAAGTCTTGATAAATCTCTCATACCTCAGTTTCCTCATCTGTAAGATGG
This sequence comes from Nycticebus coucang, assembly GCF_027406575.1. Classification (NCBI taxonomy): domain Eukaryota; kingdom Metazoa; phylum Chordata; class Mammalia; order Primates; family Lorisidae; genus Nycticebus; species Nycticebus coucang. The sequence continues at coordinate 89,934,800 of NC_069781.1, forward strand.
GCACAAGCATATCTTCTTTGTGGGGCTCCCATGGAGACTAAATGAGACTAAGTTCATAAATGTACAAGATTAAGTATATTAATCTACTGACTGTATAGTATTTGCTCAATAAACAGTAATTTCATTATCTTTACCCTCTCAGAAAGGCTAGAGGGACTGACAGGAGACTCGCTAATGTGGAAGGTTGTTTAGATGCTGGTGATGCTATGTGTTAGACATTCTCTCGAATGCTTTAGGTTTAATTAATGTAATTCTCACAGTAGCTCTATGAAATAAGCATTTTTACCTCCTTATAGAGATGTGAAAACCAAGCTATGGAGAGGTTAAGTGATTTGCCTACAGCCACACAGCTTGTAGTGCAGAGGCTGTGTGCAAACCTTCAAGCCTCTGCAGTGTCAGGCTCTTGCTCTGGGGGAGGCCTGCCCTGTGGTTGGCTGTGGAGGTCACCCTGGCAGGGCAGTTGTGGTGTCATTGCTGGGAATGAAGAAGGTGTGCTCCAGTTTTTGGACTGAGTTGGGATCAGTTGCAGGTGACATACAAGTACAGCAAGAGGCCACAAGAAACAACTTTTATAGGCTAGAAATAGATTCCTTGATGCACTTGGAATCATAGCCTTTTGAGAGTTACTTGGAAGCTTTCGAATCAATCTCCCCTTATCATTTCCCAAAGCTTTTATTTTATTTATTTATTTTTGTCACAGAGTCTTATTCTGTCCCTCTGGGCTAGAGTGCAGTAGTGTCATAGCTCACACCAACCTCAAACTCCTGGGTTCAAACAATCCTCTTGCCTTACTCTGCGTCTTGAATAGCTGCCACAACACTCAGCTAGTTTTTCTGTTTTTAGTAGAGATGGGGGTCTTTCTTGTTCAGGCTGGTCTACAGCTCCTGAGCTTAAGGGATGGATCCTCTTGCCTCTGCCTCCCAGAGTGCTAGGATTACAGGTGTGAGCCACTGCATCCAGCTATTCTATAAATTTAGCACTTAAGTGGCTAAACTCATCTCTCCTCCCAGGCACTTGCATAACATATTTCTTTAAGTTCTAACTTAGGGGGTGAATGAAAGCCTGCTAACCCAAATTCAGGGGAAGGGAGGAGCTTCTTAAGGTCATCTCACACAGTGATACTGATAAACAAAGATAAAAAGAAGACAGCCTCCTCTTTATGCAGCTCAACTTGACCCCTTTGCAGTCTGGGATCATGTCATGGTCACTCTTCCCATCTCATTAATGAGGTCTGCTCTCTCTTGTCCAAGACTTCTAGGCATTGACTCTGTCCAGTGGGGTCAATCTTGCTTCTGCATCCTAGGCAGAGAGGGACCCTGAAGTTGGGAATCTGTTGGGGCCACCTAAGATCTTGGTCTCTGATATTCTGTCCTTTCTGTGGAATGTTACTTTTAGAAACTGAGCCTGGGCAGACAGCTGAGTCTTGTCTGTGAAGCCTGTGCAAGTCTGGATTCCCATTCAGGCCTCAAGAAAGTTGTAGCTTTCTTTAGCTGAAACAAGTGGGAATGAAGCCTGGTGGGGCCTCTAGTCCCACACTGTTTCAGAGCCAACCCTTTCCCATGACGCTTTTGACCCTGGAGTGAAGCTTGGCTCTAATCCAGACTTGCCTCATGGAGAGTCTCCCCGTGAAGTCTGTGTGTACTTCCCAGGTAGATACCCCCCAATTTAGTAGAGCTGCCAAAAAAGTTATGTCACAGGCCAATAAGTCAGAGCCTTAATTCTTTCCACTAAGAAACTTCTTGGCCCCTAGGTAGATGCTAGTGTTGTTTACAAATGGCAATATTATCATCAGCAGGAAGGAGTTCGTTCCCTTTCCTTATTGTCCTCAGGCTTGGCTTTGTGCCGCGGACCGCCAGTCGAATGAGTCTCAGTCCGAGGGCTTTCAGGGCGAGAACGGCTCAGGTTGATTGAAAGGGCGACGCAGGAAAATGACAAACTGCCACACACCAAGGATGATGAAGAAAGCAGTTGTACTTTACTGATTTTTAGGCATGGTATTTATACATTTTTGACAATGTCTTACAAACTACAAAAGATATTTTTATGACTTGCTGATGCTTACAAAGTTCTTATCGAGTTTTGTAGATGGGAGTAGTCAACTGTCTTTTCTTAGACAATGTTTCTGCCCGTAAGGGGGAACAAAGGACTGCTGCTTATCAGCAGTTACTCTTTTACTTCTCTTTATCTATGTTTAAACCTTCTTTCTTTGTAAAACTGCTTTGTTCACATTTTGTATTTTTATATTTTTATATTTGATTATGATTTTTATGTTGTTAGTGAATTGATAGTGAATTATGTATATGTTTTAAGTGTATAGTGACAAAATTATAGAGAAAGCAATTTCATAGAAAACTTATTTCAAAGAAACAGTTTCAAAGGGACATAAGGTAGAGATAAGAGACCGGAGGGAGCGGGTATCTGGTAGGAACATCTTAACTTATCATCCCTGCATTCTCTTGATACATTGTTTCAATTAACTGACCTTTATGGTGGGAACGTGTTCCCTTGGAGACATTTAGTCTCCATTGTATAGATGAAGTCATGGATTAGTAAGTCATTATGTTTATTCTTAGTTTCTGAGGACATTCAAGCAACAATTAACCATTCAACTCAACAAACAAGTTTCAAACAGGTTTCAGGGTAAAGGTTATTCAGGCCTTTATGCCGCACCTCATGAATTCTTACGTTCACTAAAAGGCATGCTAGGCAACTTATGCGCTGCTGTTGCAGGCCAGGGGGACCGGGGGCAACGCTCCGGGGAGCACTCACCGCCTTACCACAGTTTTTACAACGCGGACAGAGCCATCCCGCCACGGCTTGATGCCGGGGGTGCGGCAGCTTTGGGATTTGCTTTGAGTGGAAGTGTAGTGTGTACCACTTTTAAGAGTCTGTGCAAAGTTTTCCATGATTACTTTTCCTTTGTTTTCAGGATTATGGAAGCCTGGTCAAAACTGTGTTTCTCTCAGGCTAGGTCTCTGTGTACGTTCGGTAAACAAAGCCATATTGCTGATCCGTAATGTAAACATAATGTGGAACAAAACCTTTCTTGTATTTTAGGCCATGGAGAAATTCAAGTTCCCTGTTATTGTGGCAAGTCTTACTGGTCTTTTTTTTTTTTTTTTTGAGACAGAGTCTCACTTTTCACTCTCGGTAGAGTGCTGTGGCATCGTAGCTCACAGCAACCTCCAACACTTGGGCTTAAGTGATTCTTTTGCCTCAGCCTCCCAAGTAGCGGGGACTACAGGTGCCTGTCTCAATGCCCAGTTACTTTTTTGTTGCAGGTGTCATTGTTGTTTTAGCTGGACTGGGCTGGGTTTGAACTCACCAGCCTTGGTGTATGTGGCCAGTGCCCCACCCACTGAGCTATGGGTACTGCCCAAACCTTACTGGTCTTGACTGATATGGTCCTCATCTAATTGTACCTTTCTGCTTACCAGAGGCAGGTCTAGCCCCAAGTTCCTGGTATACCTTAATAAATAAAACATAGTTTTTTTTGGTTTGTTTTTTGAGACAGTCTTTCTTTGTCACCCAGGGTAGAGTACTGGGGCATCACAGCTCACAACAACTTCAAACTCTTGGGCTCAAGTGATTCTCTTGCCTCAGCCTTCCAAGTAGTTGGACTATAGGCACCCACCACAAAGACTGGCTTTTTTTTTTTAGAGACAGGGTCTCACTTTTGCTCAGGCTGGTTTTGAACTTGTGAGCTCAAGCAATCCTCCCACCTGGGCCTCCCAGAGTGCTGGGATTACAGGCGTGAGCCACCGTGGCTGGCCCTAAAACATAGTTATTTATCTTACATTTACATTATTGGGAAGGCTGTTTCAGCATCCAAAAAAGACCAGCTTGAGGGCAACTTTCTGTATCTGTCTAGAAGCTTCTCTTCTTAGGTTAGAGACACTTTACAAGCCTCCTACCCTTCTGACTGAGAAACTATCTAATGTATTTCCTGAGTTTGTAAAGAACTTTGAGAGAAGGTAAACTGCTAAATCTTAAAACATATAATCAGAAAAAATTGGCTGAGTAGCTTAATATAGTGTTGCTACGGCAATGATACAGCTTTTTCATTTTATTAAGAGAAGATAAATATACTCATGGACTGACTCTTGGAAAGTAATTATCATTGTCTTATTGATTTTTTTCTTCTATTGTCTTTTCCTTTCTGAGGTGAAAACACTATCCCATTTGTTAGCAAGTTCAACAGTAAAGGGAGCTAGATCTTGTCTTGTCTTAATCTGTTTTATAGACAAGGGATCCACAGCTGGGTTGCCCACCATGGCATGTGGTCCAAATCTGGCTCATCATCCATTTTTTTTAATTAAAGTTTTACCTGAATACAGCCACATATCTTATTTATCTATTGTCTATGGCTGCTTTTGTGATATAGTGGCAAATCTGAGTACTTGTAAAAGAGATATTGTGACCCACACAACTTCGACTATTTCCTAACTGTCTCTTTATGAAAAAGTTTGTTGACCCCTGATCTAGAGCAGAGATGGGTGGACACCTGGCCTAAGGTCACCAAAATTTCCTACATGGCAATGCTTTGTCTTATAATTCCTCACTTTTTTTTTTTTTTTTTGTGGGGAGGTGATCGTTTTTCCGTTTTGCTCTCCATCATCTGACTTATTTCAAGTATTATTATAAAGGAGACTGAGCCCATTCCAGATTCCAGTGGAGATAGCATCCTGGACTAAAACTTCTGTACCATAAAAAAAAAAAAGGTGAGTTACAATATTGCCAAAGCATTGAAAGCTGGAAGCTCCAGGGAATGTAAGGAAATAATAATAATGTAAGTGAAGAATATATATCATATCCCCTAGGTAGCTTAGGAGCAAATGATCACTTTTCAGAGTCTACAACACAGGTTGTCATGGTTTTGTGATTTGAATTGTGGGGTGTTTGTTTACTATCTTTTACTCTGGGGTACAATTAGCCCCATTTCATGGGGAAAAATATCCCCACTCTTCTTTTGTAGAACTTTTTTCCTATTTCTCAAGAAGCTGAAGGTCAGCAGAAAATTAGAGATTTTAAGCTTTACAAATACCTACAGTGAAATCACATGCATTCACAGCTGAAGGTTAAGACATCAAACCTCAGGAGGTATCCTGGGTTTTGAAAATGACATGTGCCTGCCAGATCTGCTTGCATTTTTTTCCCCACAGGCACATATTGGGGGACTTAATTCTAGTATATTTTATAGGTGCTTGCACAGCCAGAGATTGCTTTATTTCATTGCATAAATAACAAAGATCTTCTGTACATTCCTTTATTTCTCCCTCTGAGCTACAAGAATTGTAGCGGATCTGAGATTTGCACACATACACTTGACATAAATGTATACCGAAGATGGAGGAATAATAAGGACTAACTTTTATAGACCTCTCTCATTAAAACTCACCTTCAAAAAACACTCCTGTTCCTTCCTTATAATCAAATGACGCCTCGTAACCACCTAACCATTTTTAATATTCCCCAGACTCTACTGAACTATGCCGGAGCTCAGACACTGTCTAGCTAGTCAGGGAAAAAGAGGCTACCGTCATATTTAAAAGCAGTTATTGGGACAGGTTTTACAGGCAGTGGGCTAGGACAATTCAGAAACAATTGCTTATGTGATAGTTGGAGGATTTGTCTCTGTCAAACAGTTAATATTGCTTTAATACATGAAGTAGGCTGTATAAGACGGCAATAATGAAAAATGTCAGGAAAGACAATATCAATTGTTATTCAACATCCACATCAAAGATTACTTTTTTGTCAGTAGCTTTCAGAAAATGTATTTTCCATCAGATCTGATTGCGTTCCCCTTTGAAGTGCTCCATCCTCCCGGTAGATTTAATGTGACATCTAGGCACTTTGAGTCCCTGGGCCTCTGAGGCGATTCAGAGAGGCACAACAAGCCATCACAGGTTTATCCTCAAAGGCCGACAGTGTCTGTCTGATTTATTGTAACTTTAAGAATCATCTCCAGCAAAGCATGAGCCTTGCTACCCATCCACAGCGTCCGACTTTTATCAATTCATTTGTATGCAGCCAGTACCTCTTGGAACTGAGAGCCCTATAGCCACTCATGGAAAATGCATTACCTGCGACTAATCCTTTTTATCTTTAAAGTCTGTATTTTTTATGTATAAGTCATTTTGGGTTATCATAAAATATACATAATTCTCCCTCCCCCCTAAAAAAAAAGACAAAATGGAAAGAGAATATATAATAAGTTATGAGCGTGTGGTGTCCTTATCAGCAAGGATTCTAAATAAACAGCTCTCTTTATGTAAACACCAAGGAATATAAAGCTGTGATTACTTTCAATGGGAAATAGGAATGCTTCCATTTTTTTTTTCTTTTAGGTTTCAAAGTGAAACAGTGAGATTAATCACTGAAAATACGCTTGTATGTGCTTCTATTTTCCAGTGTGTTTGGTGGTGGGAGGGGTGCAGTGGTGGTGCTGGCAGAGAGCAGGGTGGGGGCGGAGGGTAATGGTTGTCTGCTCCATTTCACAGGCTTCCCAAATTGCTTCACTCCACAAACATTTTCCAAGCCATTTGTGAATGGCCTTAATTAAGAGGACTGGAAATGTATCTTCTAGAAAGATCAAGGTAAATCTCCTTCACGGGCTCTGCCTGGATGTGGGTCCAATGTCTGAACTTCAGGGGGTGTTGAGATCCTGTCCCCAGAATCACAAGAGCTATTTTCACTGTCTTGTGTTGTTCCAGTAATTTCTTCAGCTATTTAAACTGTGCTGAGTTCTGAATCCTTACCAGCGTAGGAAATTCTCATCTACTTTAAACGAAGTATGAGAGTGTTCATGCCACTGATTAGGGGTCGGCAAACCGACTCCCTGCAGGCAAAACGTGGCCGTGGCCTGTTTTGGTGAGTCAAGGTTTATTGGAGCCCAGCCTGTTTGCTTCTGTGGCGTCTGTGGCTGGATTCCCGCTATGGCGGTAGAGTTAGCGGTCCTGACGGACTGTACATCCTCAAAGCTAAGACTATTTCCTCTTAGGCTCTTTACAGAAACATTTGTTGACCCCTGCCCTGGAACCATACCTGCAGTTTTAAATCAATTAAGTCAATTAACCCAGTCAAATATTTACTTGGCCTAGGAATGAAAAAGCTTTGGGAGATAGAGGAAATGGTCTTGAAGGATGTACTATAAACTGCCCACAGAAACTATTAAATGGGCTTTGAGATGATGGATAAGGATTGAAAAGACATTTAAAATTTTTTTTTATTCCTTTGGCGTTTACAAAATACGATACCAAAAGTATTTGGTATTTTGGTTTATGAAGTAATATGGTAGACGGTTTTAGAATCTGCACGGTTTTCAGGGATTCTGTCCTTCTCTGGGCTAGACCCTGCTTAAATCTTTCTGCAGCAAAGGGGAGAACAGTTTCCAGGACATCAAGATAGTGTCCAAGTGCAGGAGTTTCATTGTCCTTTTGTTTTTTAAAATCTCAATGCTCAGCCACATTTATATATTAGCTGCATTAGTTTTAATGCTCAGTCACCTAAGGTGGGACTTCCTAATATATCCAAACAATCCTGAACCCCAAGCTGACAGGATTTAAAGATCACAGAAAGAGAGAACTAGGGAGTGTGCTTGGAAGTCCAAACCCCGTTCTCTGGGTTTGGTGGGGAGATTGCTACAGAGGGATGGGTGGTCTGTGGAGTGGAAATTGTGAGCGTACCTCTCACTGCTTTTGGGACTCTGGGACACCCATTACTTTCTTTTCTAATTGAAACAGAAAGCAAAGAAGCATGATCTTTAGGAGCAAAGGGATTTTTAACCAGAAAATTTGTAGTCATTACGTATCCCCTCCTTTATTTTTACATGCAGATTGTCTTTGAGGACAGGAGCTCAGGGATCGATCTACTTAGGAACTAGCTTGAAAACAATGGGCTGAGTTTATTAGCACCCTGCTTTTCATAAGAAAGGAAAAAAAAGTCTTTTCAAAGTGATGTCAGAAGGTGTTAAGATTTTATGAGGGATTTCTGTAACATTTTCCTGCATCATTTTGTCAATGAAAAAAAACCAGGAGGTTTATTCTCACAGATGTTGCTGACCCGTTAACGTTTTATAAAATCACATTCCATACAAAGCCTTGACTTCTCAGTATGATCTGGAAACTCACCTTCCAGCCTCTGCTCTTCCTGTCCCTGTAGCCCCGTGTGCTAGCTGACCTTCCCTAGACCTGTAGGTGTTTATGCCAGGCCTTTCTTGTTTATGTCTGTTCTCCCACCTGGAAAGGGCTCCTTTCCCCGTCCCACCTCCCTCAGCTGCCCCAGGCCTTGTTCACCCGGAAACTCCAAGTCTTTGACTGTATAATGTGATCCTCCCTTCTTCTGAGAGGTCTTCATCCCACAACCTTACTTGAATATGCTCTATCACAGTATTTCTCAAAGACTGTGGCCATTTTATTTACATAAACTCCTGAGGGAGGGAATTTGTGGCTTAGTTGACCTCTGGATTGCTTGTGCTTTGGACAGTGATTTGCATAATTAAATACTCAATAAATGCTTGCTGAAAAAGACGCAGGACTCTAATTTTACAGGAGAAAGAAAGCTCTGAGAACATCTCGTTTCAGCCCCCTATTTTGTAGGTGAAGCCCGAGGTATGAAGAAATTAGAAGTTGTTTAAATTATGCATCCCTTTGGAGCCCTCCAGGGCTTTATTTAGCACATCCCATTGTCCCCCAGGTTGGGACTGGCTTCTGCAGAGCTCCCTGCAAAGCGTGAGAACAGAAGGGGAAAGTTTTGTTATTTGCTTTCACACCTTCTACTCACAGAGAAGAAAAGATAAAAGAAAACACAAAGAACAATAGCTTAAGCCTTCCTGCCTGGCTCTAGCTCAGGGGGAGTTGAATTTCCATACTGGATGGATGATGAAAATAGCACCACTCAGAGCTGAGGCTGCAGAGGTCCAAACCCTTTCTGTCTTCCTCATCCTCTCTCCATCCTCACTCTCAACTGCCAGAATAGGGCAAGGTTCCCTCTGGGAAACAGATGCCAAAGCTTTTCATTTTCCCACTTTCAGAGAAACTCGACTGACTAGTGCCTTCCCTTGGTTTGCCATTTGTCCAGAGAAGGAGATGAAAGGGAATCAGAGCTGGGAACAAGGAAGGAGGGCAGGATGCAGAGATGTGGACAAGTGAGTCAAGAGAGAGGGTATGGGTGGCATCCATGGAGGGGATTCTGCCCTGGTTACCCTCATTTACCCTGAGGTTAATAGGCAAGAGAGAGGTGTCTCCATCTAGACCCATCTGAGGGATACTTGGAGGAAGTGTGATCTCTTTCCCCTCCCTCCACCTCTCTGCAGGTGTGTGTGTCTATTGCAGACAGTTGCCCCTTCAACAGATAAGAGCACTGAATGAGTCTGCTGAACCCTTGGGCTAGGTGTGCCCTTCTTGCTCATGGCAATGAACATGTCACACTTCAGTCTGAGAGTAGAGCCTTGCAGGAATGAGAGAAGGTAAGAGCTTGATGGTGAGGCTGGAGGCACATGAGGGCAAAGACACAGCCCTGTGTGACAGGGACAAGCAAGGCACCAAAGAGACACTAACTTCCTCCCTGCTAGACTGGTAGCAGCTGCCCTGGGCTGGACTTCTCAAAGTCATTTCATTAGGGTGCCCAAGGTTGGGCAGGGTCCAAACCCTTGTTTGTCTAGGAAAGCAGGAGATATGGGGGAAGACTAGGTATGGTGACTCGCTATCTAGTCCCAGCTTGGCTCCACACAGCTTTGGAGTCCTGGGCAAGTTTCTTCACCTCTCTGGCCTCTATTTCCTTATCTGTAGGAAGAAAAACTTGGGCTAGATGATTTCTGAAGCCATTACCACTTCTAAGTTTAAGAGTCTATGAATTTTGTGGAGATTTGGAAAAGAATTAGACTGAGTATTAGTATTGAGGGGAATTGGGGGGCAGTGTTTAGCATGAATGTATGAAGCGAATTTCTTACTCCAGTTTCTGTGACTGAGTGGATGGGTGCCATTATTTATCTAAAAAAAGGCAATCAAACTCTTCAGAAAATTTCTGAAGAGCAGATTTTATTTCCCTTGCTATGGCCCTTGAATGCTACACTTCTTACATCTGAGTGCTAATTAATAGAGATTAATTAGTCAGCATGAAAGTACTTCTGCAGCAGCCCCCCAATTACTGAACTATACTTGATATGTGCTACCTGTGGGTTCTCGGCAGCAATCCTGGGGGGTGACACTCTTCAGAAGCTACAGGCAAGCCTTTTGACAATTTTCTGGTTGCGCTTCTAGAAGAACAGCTGTCAAAGGCGAATGTCCCAAAAATAATTAAATGAAAACTATAGCTCATCTCCCAAATGGAGATAGCCTGGCTAACAATCTCAAGGGACGAGGGTATTTCCAGGTAATTAAAGGTGGGTAATGGGCAATGATTCTCTTGAGTCTATTTTTGTCTTTATTAGAGCCCTGTGGTCTGAACCTGGTGATCTGATCCATTTCACTTCTTTCTGTTTATATCTGGGCCCATCAGAAGATACCTTCAGTAGGGATATTGTGAAATTTAATCAATTGTTATTTAAAGGTAGAAAGATAGAAAGATCCTTGGATGAAAGGCGTGAAGATAATAGCAAAGTCTGACTGTCTTATTATCACTTTCTTATGCTCTTCTTTCCTCTGTTAGTGTCGTGGGGATACAGCTGAAGTGTGCTTTGGTGCATTTTGTAAAACAGAAAAAAATCAGTATGGAAATTATGTTTTTGAAACCAAGTGCCCATTCTTCTTTGTAACTTGTGCACAGTAGATTGGCCAGTGTGTGTATGTCGTTTATCTCTCTATATTGGCTTGTCCTCTGTGTCTAATTTTCTCTTATTAATGAGTCCCTCCTTTTGTCCTGCACAAATCTAGGAGGATGACATTTACACAAGGTAATCATTTCCATGCATTACCCCAAAGATTATTTATTGGTGGTTATCCAGCCAAAGTAAGCATATCTGTCATCAAAATCTGACCTAGAATAGGCTGTTGTTTTCTTAGCAGAATTATTTAATGATCATTTTTTTCTGGTTTTTAAACTTGTAGTTTTGGGGAAAAAGACCAACAAATATCTGAATTTTGAAAAGAAGAGCTCCTTGGGCAAGATACTAACCTGCTCCGATGCCCATCTTCCTGGGGAAAAAGAGGTTAACTTAGGCCACATGTTTAATCATAGATGTTTAAAAAGGAAACCAACTGTGTGATTCCATATGGAAGGGCTTAGGGAGGATTCTCTTCACCAGTTCTGTAATGACTTTTCTGGAATTAATGCCTTATATTTGCAGTACATTCAATATGTAATGCTAGGGTTATACAAGCACTTGAATGGGCATGAATTTCAGTGCACACTCAAGTGCGTGCAAGAAACACAGATTTCTTAATTTTTCTGAAGTTCAATTTAATTTATACAGTCATGCTTTGCTTAACAATGGGGCTATGTTGTAGGAAGTGTGTTGTTAGATGATTTTATCCTTGTGGGAACTTCCTAGAGTATACTTATGCAAACCTAGATGGTGTGCATACTTATTGTAATACTCCATTTATACTGATAACAAAAGATGAATACAAGTCACATTTGAGCACCTCTTGTAATTGTAGAAGTCAAAGGTGACTTGAGTTTTACAATTTTAATACTCAAGTATTAAATACAGTTTATTCCTTTCTTAAAATGTGTACATAATTTTTGGAACACTCTCTCTCTCTCTGTGTATTTTTTCTGTATGGAAAACCAAATGTCCCAGCACTGATAGTAAACGTCAGTCATTTCCTGTACTTGATCTGCAATGCTAACATCAAATGTCATGTCTCAGGTTTCTATTACATTCTTATAGGACCATTGTCATATATGTGGTCCATCCTTGACCAAAATCTTATGTGGTGTTTGACTGTATTGCTCTGACATAACAAAAACTTGTGTCTGTCAATTCCACATGTCCCTCTTTCTTTTTTCCCCAGGACTGTGGCTAAGTCCCAGGGATTGGTGATGGTCAAGGCATCAGCATCCCTCAGCATCCACACAGGCTATCACTATGGGTCTGTGATTCACTTGATACTTCCATGCCTCATGGAGTCACTGAAATCTCAGCAAGGTTGGCACACGGCTCCGTCTACCAGGATGTTTTTCGTATTTTACTCTTTCTTTAGCATTCTAACTGAGAAATAGGATAGAGGTCCTTCCTGCTCTTGAGCCCTTCAGAGTTTTCCAAAGACTTTGAGGACTCTATAAGGAAAATAGGAATCAGAACCCTTCTTTATAGGACTCAGATTGTCTCTCTCTTGTCTTCTCTCCTCAAGCTGGGAAAAAGATTTTCTCTTTTCAGATTTAATTTCTTTCTGCTAATTTCTCCACCCCACATTCTTTCCATTTCGTTGAGAACTCACATTTTTGGTAGGTAGGGCCAGGAAGAGATTGGTAGGCTCTTTTGGCTTTTGTATCTTTTTTTTCAAAGCAATAAACATTGTTTGGACTTATTGGAGGGAGGAGGGAAATGAGAAGACCCATAATGGGGGGGGGTAAGTTAACATCTCAAAACTATCATTCTTCCAATTTTTAGTAATAGGATTTGAGTGCCAGATTGTGGCATTTGTACTCAGATCCATAGGTAGTGGGTGCATAGAGAGTTTTTAATGGAGCATGACATGATAAAACTATGAATTAGGAAGATTCATCTGAAAGTTGTATGGAGGTGTGTTTGGAGCAATATGCAATTCAAACTTTAGAAAATGTTATTTATGAAATTAAGGAAGTTTTGACACTAAAATGCTATTTATTGTACAATGCATCACTTTAAATAGGAGAGGTTAGGGTTAAAAATTACAATAACCACATATCTCCATGAGAAAGTGCATTTGTATTTCTCAAGTAAAGTATGCATTACTGATTGGGCACAGTAGCTGATGCCTGTAGTCCTAGCACTCTGGGAGGCTGAGGCAAGAGGATTGCCTCAGCCCAAGAGTTTGAGGTTGCTACATAGTGAGACTTTGTCTCAAAAAAAAAAAAAAAAAAAGAAAGTATACATTACTATGAAGCTAATGCATCTTAAACTTTGCACTTCTTGGGGTGGCGCCTGTGGCTCAAAGGAGTATGGCGCTGGCCCCTTATGCCAGAGGTGGTGGGTTCAAACCCAGCCCCAGCCAAAAACTGCAAAAAAAAAATTTGTACTTCTCTTGCTTGCGCTCCTTGAAAGACCCTATATTTAATTTAGTATCCATAATGTTGAACATGTACTTAAAAAAGACTTTCTCTAAGTTTTATAAATACAAGGACACAAAAGTTGGGTACATTCCTGCAAATAAGTAAGAAAGCATTTTATGGAATATAATTTAAATACTCATTAACCACCTATAATGTTGCAGGTATTATGCCAAACACAAAGATGTCTCAACATAGTCATGCTGTTAAGGAGCTGACAACAGAGGAAATAAAGATGTCACTTGCAGGAAATCTGCAGGACTTGGAAGCATAATAGATGTGACAAGACACCAGGAGTTCTAGTGAGGCCAGTGTTATGAACTCTGAGAAGAGGATGGTGGAGCCGTGAGATGGGAACACAGGAGGTGAGAACTGTGGAGTGGAGAGTTGTTGAGGAGAGATGATGAGTTTAGTTTAGACATGTCAAATTGCCTGCCAGCATACCCCAGGCAGATAAAAGTGTAGGTCTAGGATTCTACTATTTTGGGGGGATAAAGAGTTTTGGGCATCATTAGAGGTAATAATTGAGGCCATGGGAATGGAAAAGCCAGGAGAGCCATTAGTCTTGCTAACTGAACTGTCCTTCTAGCTAACCCAGCCACAGTGAGGGGAATATAGGGGAGCCTCATATTCTGTGCTTGTTTTATAAATTCTGTAACGCCTATCCCAGTGCTAGGAACATAATCAGATATCTGTTATTCATGTTTTTAAGATATCTCATTCTTTAGTTATGTAGATCTATTTTTAATTATAAATGACCTAAACACAACTTAAAAATATAATTGTTAACATTAAGTTATTTTTAATAACTAAATATACGATTATTAAGATAATACAGGTTTCTTCAGGGTGGAGACTACATTTTATTCACCATTATATTCCCAATATCTTATATGGTCCTCTCAATAGATGTTATTAGTGAAGGAACTGTTGTATGATACAAGTTATAATGTGAATTTTAAATGGATTTAAATAGCTGATGGTTTTTTCATGAAAATAATTCTTTAGGTTAATGATATAAATATTTTGAGTCCTTGTCTGACCTTATTTAACAGCTTACTATATACATCATCTTTTTTCTTTTTTTTTTTTTTTTCATTGTTGGGGATTCATTGAGGGTACAATAAGCCAGGTTACACTGATTGCAATTGTTAGGTAAAGTCCCTCTTGCAATCATGTCTTGCCCCCATAAAGTGTGACACACACCAAGGCCCCACCCACCTCCCTCCTTCCCCCTTTCTGCTCCCCCCCCATAACCATAATTGTCATTAATTGTCCTCATATCAAAATTGAGTACATAGGATTCATGCTTCTCCATTCTTGTGATGCTTTACTAAGAATAATATCTTCTACGTCCATCCAGGTTAATACGAAGGATGTAAAGTCTCCATTTTTTTTAATGGCTGAATAGTATTCCATGGTATACATATACCACAGCTTGTTAATCCATTCCTGGGTTGGTGGGCATTTAGGCTGTTTCCACATTTTGGCGACAGTAAATTGAGCTGCAATAAACATTCCAGTACAAGTGTCCTTATGATAAAAGGATTTCTTTCCTTCTGGGTAGATGCCCAGTAATGGGATTGCAGGATCAAATGGGAGGTCTAGCTTGAGTGCTTTGAGGATTCTCCATACTTCCTTCCAGAAAGGTTGTACTAGTTTGCAGTCCCACCAACAGTGTAAAAGTGTTCCCTTCTCTCCACATCCACGCCAGCATCTGCAGTTTTGAGATTTTGTGATGTGGGCCATTCTCACTAGGGTTAGATGATATCTCAGGGTTGTTTTGATTTGCATTTCTCTAATATATAGAGATGATGAACATTTTTTCATGTGTTTGTTAGCCATTCGTCTGTCGTCTTTAGAGAAAGTTCTATTCATGTCTCTTGCCCATTGATATAAGGGATTGTTGGCTTTTTTCGTGTGGATTAATTTGAGTTCTCTATAGATCCTAGTTATCAAGCTTTTGTCTGATTGAAAATATGCAAATATCCTTTCCCATTGTGTAGGTTGTCTCTTTGCTTTGGTTATTGTCTCCTTAGCTGTCCAGAAGCTTTTCAGTTTAATGAAGTCCCATTTGTTTATTTTTGTTGTTGTTGCAATTGCCATGGCAGTCTTCTTCATGAAGTCTTTCCCCAGGCCAATATCTTCCAGTGTTTTTCCTATGCTTTCTTTGAGGATTTTTATTGTTTCATGCCTTAAGTTTAAGTCCTTTATCCATCTTGAATCAATTTTTGTGAGTGGGGAAAGGTGTGGGTCCAGTTTCAGTCTTTTACATGTAGACATCCAGTTCTCCCAACACCATTTATTGAATAGGGAGTCTTTCCCCCAAGGTATGTTCTTCTTTGGTTTATCAAAGATTAGGTGGTTGTAAAATGTTAGTTTCATTTCTTGGTTTTCCATTCGATTCCAAGTGTCTATGTCTCTGTTTTTGTGCCAGTACCATGCTATTTTGAGCACTATGGCTTTGTAGTACAGACTAAAATCTGGTATGCTGATGCCCCCAGCTTTATTTTTGTTACAGAGAACTGCCTTAGCTATACGGGGTTTTTTCCAGTTCCATACAAAACGCAGAATCATTTTTTCCAAATCTTGAAAGTACGATGTTGGTATTTTGATAGGAATGGCATTGAATAGGTAGATTGCTTTGGGAAGTATGGACATTTTAACAATGTTGATTCTTCCCATCCATGAGCATGGTATGTTCTTCCATTTGTTAATATCCTCTGCTATTTCCTTTCTGAGGATTTCATAGTTTTCTTTATAGAGGTACTTCATCTCCTTCGTTAGGTATATTCCTAGGTATTTCATTTTCTTTGAGACTATGGTGAAGGGAGTTGTGTCCTTAATTAGCTTCTCATCTTGACTGTTATTGGTGTACACAAAGGCTACTGACTTGTGGACATTGATTTTATATCCTGAAACATTACTGTATTTTTTGATGACTTCTACGAGTCTTGTGGTTGAGTCTTTGGGGTTCTCTAAGTATAAGATCATGTCGTCAGCAAAGAGGGAGAGTTTGACCTCCTCTACTCCCATTTGGATTCCCTTTATTTCCTTGTCTTGCCTAATTGTATTGGCTAGAACTTCCAGCACTATGTTGAATAGTAAAGGTGACAGAGGACAACCTTGTCTGGTTCCAGTTCTAAGAGGAAAAGCTTTGAGTTTTACTCCATTCAGTAAAATCTTGGCTGTGGGTTTGTCATAGATAGCTTCAATCAGTTTTAGAAATGTGTCATCTATGCCTATACTCTTCAGAGTTCTAATTAGAAAAGGATGCTGGATTTTATCAAATGCTTTTTCTGCATCTATTGAGAGGATCATGTGATCTTTATTTTTGCCTCTGTTAATATGGTGGATAACGTTTATAGACTTGCGTATGTTAAACCAGCCTTGCATCCCTGGGATGAAGCCTACTTGATCATGATGAATGACTTTTTTGATGATAAGCTGTAATCTATTGGCTAGGATTTTGTTGAGAATTTTTGCGTCTATGTTCATGAGTGAGATTGGTCTGAAATTCTCCTTTTTGTTTGGGTCTTTTCCTGGTTTTGGTATCAGGGTGATGTTTGCTTCATAGAATGTGTTGGGGAAGATTCCTTCTTCCTCAATTTTTTGGAATAATTTCTGCAGTACAGGAATAAGCTCTTCCTTGAAGGTTTGATAGAATTCTGGAGTGAAGCCATCTGGACCAGGGCATTTTTTGATTGGAAGCTTTTTTATTGTTTCTTTGATCTCAGTGCTTGAAATTGGTCTGTTCAGGAGCTCTATTTCTTCCTGGCTGAGTCTAGGGAGAGGGTGTGATTCCAAATATTGATCCATTTCTTTCACATTGTCAAATTTCTGGGCATAGAGTTTCTGGTAGTATTCAGAGATGATCTCTTGTATCTCTGTGGGATCAGTTGTTATTTCCCCTTTATCATTTCTGATTGAGGTTACTAGAGATTTTACTTTTCTATTCCTCGTTAGTCTGGCCAATGGTTTATCTATTTTATTTATTTTTTCAAAAAACCAACTCCTTGTTTCATTAATTTTCTGAATGATTCTTTTGTTTTCAATTTCATTGATCTCTGATTTGATTTTGGATATTTCTTTTCTTCTACTGAGTTTAGGCTTAGATTGTTCTTCTTTTTCCAATTCCATAAGATCTCTTGTGAGATTGTTGATGTGCTCTCTTTCAGTTTTTCGAATGTAGGCATCTAAAGCAATGAATTTTCCTCTCAAAACTGCTTTTGCAGTATCCCACAGGTTTTGGTAGCTTGTGTCTTCATTGTTGTTATGCTCAAGGAAGTTAATGATTTCCTGTTTTATTTCTTCCTGCACCCATCTGTTATTCAACAGAAGATTGTTTAGTTTCCATGCCTTTGGGTGGGGTCGAGCATTTTTGTTAGAGTTGAGTTCCACCTTTAGTGCCTTATGGTCTGAGAAGATACAAGGTAAAATTTCAATTCTTTTGATTCTGTTGATATTTGTTTTGTGTCCCAGGATATGATCAATTTTGGAGAATGTTCCATGGGGTGATGAGAAGAATGTATATTCTTTATCTTTGGGATGGAGTGTTCTATATGCATCTATCAAGCACAGTTGTTCTAGAGTCTCATTTAAGTCTCTTATATCCTTGTTTAATTTCTGTTTAGAGGATCTGTCCAGCTCTGTAAGAGGAGTGTTAAAGTCCCCTGTTATTATGGTATTATCAGATATCATATTGCTCAGACTGAGTAAGGTCTGCTTCAAGAATCTGGGAGCATTTAAATTGGGTGCATAAATATTTAGAATTGAAATGTCTTCTTGTTGTATTTTTCCCTTGACCAATATAAAGTGACCATCTTTGTCTTTTTTGACTTTAGTTGCTTTAAATCCACATGTGTCTGAAAATAAGATTGCAACTCCTCTTTTCTTCTGAATTCCATTTGCCTGAAAAATTGTCTTCCAACCCTTGACTCGGAGCTTTAATTTGTCTTTTGAAGCCAGGTGTGTTTCTGGCAGACAGCAAATGGATGGCTTGTGTTTTTTAATCCAGTCAACCAATCTATGTCTCTTCAGTGGGGAATTCAAGCCATTAACATTTATTGAGATAATTGACAAGTGTGGTAGTATTCTATTCGTCTTATTTTGTGAGAGTCCATTGCTTAGTTTTATCCTTTGCATCAGTGTGGAGGTTAGGTTCTGTCCTTTAATTTCTGAGTTCTTACTTTGCTGCTGATCCATTGTGGTGGTCAGTGTGCAGAACAGGTTGAAGTATTTCCTGTAGAGCTGGTCTTGTTGTGGCGAATTTCCTCAATGTTTGTATATCCGTAAATGATTTGATTTCTCCGTCAATTTTGAAGCTTAGCTTAGCAGGGTACAGAATTCTGGGCTGAAAATTGTTCTGTTTAAGTAGATTAAATGTAGATGACCATTGTCTTCTTGCTTGGAAAGTTTCATTAGAGAAGTCTGTGGTCAATCTGATGGATTTGCCCCTGTAGGTCAACTGGCGCTTACTCCTGGCAGCTTGCAGAATCTTTTCTTTTGTCTTGACTTTGGACAGGTTCATCCCAATGTGACTTGGAGAAGTTCGGTTAGAGTTGAGGCGACCTGGGGTCCGATATCCCTCTGAAAGCAGTGTGTCAGAATCTTTGGTGATATTTGGGAAATTTTCTTTTATAATATTCTGTAGTATGGCTTCCATTCCTCTGGGGCATTCTTCTTCCCCTTCTGGAATTCCTATAACTCGTATGTTGGAACGCTTCATAAAGTCCCATAATTCTGACAGTGAACGTTCTGCTTTCTCTCTCTTCTTTTCTGCCTCTTTTACTATCTGAGTTATCTCAAAAACTTTGTCTTCTACCTCTGAAATTCTTTCTTCTGCATGGTCTAACCTGTTGCTGATACTTTCCATTGCGTCTTTAAGTTCCCTGATTGACTGTTTCATTTCCTTCAGCTCTGGTATATCCTTTTTATATTCTTCATATCGTTCATCTCTGATTTGATTCTGTTTTTGAATTTCCTTTTGGTTATGTTCCACTTTATTAGCAGTTTCCTTCATTGTTTCCATCATTTCCTTCATTGTTTTCAACATGTGTATTCTAAATTCCCTTTCTGTCATTCCTAACATTTCTGTATAGGTGGAATCCTCTGCAGTAGCTACCGCCTGGTCCCTTGGCGGGGTAGTTCTGGACTGGTTCTTCATGTTGCCTGGAGTTTTCTGCTGATTCTTCCTCATGGGTGATTTCTTTTATCTGTTTCCTTGCCCTAATTTTCCTTTCAATTCCTCTTGCTCTTTAAGTTCTTGTGCCTGTGGACTAAGGGTTACAGGACCAGAAGGGTGAGAAGGTTTAAGAGCAAAAAAGCGATGAAAGAAAGGAGGACCGAGTGATAAGAAAAAAAAAAAAAAGAAAAAAAGGAAAAATAGAGAAAGGAGAGTGGTTGGGTGAAAGGAATATTGACAAAAAGAAGAGAGGCACAGAAAGAGGGAGACAGAGCAATATAGGTGTACAGTAGGGTACTTTGATACAACCTTTAAAAAAAAAAACACCTTCTGCGGGTGCCCAGTGGGGTGGTTCCCTTGAGGTCAGCAGCTCTTTGCTAACCTTGTCAGACACAGTACCCCACCTCCACCAAGTAGAGAGGAAAGACAAAAATGCTATAAATCAAACCAAAACAAGCAAACAGAAAACTTTACGGGATAAAATTGGCTGGAAAAACCAAATAATAGTGGTAGAAACACTAACAAAAATGAAGTTCTGATTATTGAAATAGGCAGCAATGGGAAATTATAATTAAACTAGAAAAATTGAGAAAGAAAAAGGATCTGTATGGAAAAGGTTGAACTTAAAAAACAAAACAACAATCTAGAACGTCAAAATAAACAAAAAAAAAACCAAACCAAAAAAAAAAAAAAAAAACCAAACAAACAAACAAAAAAAAACACACACGCAACCAAAAACAAAGCAGTATGTATATGGAATTGAATATTGTCTGGGCAACACGTGGTCTTCTGGGGTATGAGATGTTAATCACAGTTCTGATACGACTGGAGGCTGCTAGTTTCTCGAACCCCAGCAGGTAGACACCCTAAATCTCTCTTCAGCCCACTTAAAAGGCACTTTGAACTTGTTCACTTACTGAGCACAAGCTTTCTCAGGGAAGTGCTTGTTGCTGGAATCACTGCTGAAGTGGCTATCCACTTACCCTGTGTGTCAAAACTGGTCTCCCTCTGCCCCCGAGGGTTAGGGCTGCAAGGCGGCTCAGACCCCGCCCTTAGGCTACTTGGTCGCTGGGTTACCAGCTCCCACCCAATTCCAGCTCTGCGACCCTGAGGGCGGAGCTTGCCAGGGCAGATCACTCACAATGTCTGCCTGTGACCCAGAGCCAAACTCTATTAGCTCCGTCTGGCTCAGCGGCTCAGACTGGGGCCCTAGACAAAGGCCAAAGTTCTCCGCACTCCCGCTCAGGCTCTCCCCAAGGCAGTTCAGCTGAGTGCCAAGTCCAAAGACACCAAAACAGTTCACAGGTAAGGCCTTTCTGGTTTGCAGTCTCGCTGCTACTGAACTTACAGTTGCGGGCGGGTTTAGGCGGATTGAACACACGCGACCACTTGCTGGTTTTCCACTGTTTTAGTCCTCCTCTTGGGGTCCAGAAGTCTCTCGCTGACTCCCTGTATCCTCTCAGGGGTGATGATAGGCAGATCCCACCAGCCAGAGATGCCTGGAGTCCTATCTCCCCAGACTCACGGTGCCCAGATGCAAGGAAGCTGTTACTCGGCTGCCATCTTGCTCCACCCTCTAGCTACATCATCTTTTTTCTTTTCTTTTCTTTTTTTTTTTTTTGAGACAGAGTCTCAAGCTATTGCCCTGGGTAGAGTGCTGTGGCATCAAAGCTCACAGCAACCTCAAACTCTTGTGCTTAAGCGATTCTCTTGCCTCAGTCTCCCAAGTAGCTGGGACTACAGGTGACTGCTGCAATGCCCAGCTATTTTTTTATTGCAGTTTTTGTTGTTGTTTTACCTGGCCTTGGCTGAGTTTGAACCTGCCAGTCCTGGTGTATGTAACCAGTGCCCTACCCACTGAGCTACCCTATATGGATCATCTTAAGGATGGTGAGTTCTCTGTTAAATCACTATTTGTTTAAGACTATTTATTTCTATAGTATTTTATTCATCTGTATTTATGGCTACAGCAATGAAGTAAACCGACATTTCAGGGTTCAGGTCAGATTGCTGTGAGGGTCATCCTCTCATCCTCTTAAGACCTTTGTTTCTTGTAATCTGTAAAATGAGGACAATAATTCATTTCCATCAGTGCGAGTGTGAGGATTAAGTGAGATAATAGTTGTAAAGTGCTGATGCAGACATTGTACCAGAGATAGTGGACATAGAACCGATGTTTCTTTACTTTTGTTCCTTCTCTCAGAGGCTCGAAGAACATCTGGAGAAACACAAAGATTTCAGTAGTAGAGGCCGACAGATTGTGTAACTGAGACACCTGGAATCTGTCCACTAGATAGAGGGTCAATTTACCGCCTCTCAATGTCTCCCTTGTTAGGGGTCTTGCAAGAAATGTGTTTCCAAATTGGGTGCTCTCGTATATATTCATTCTCTCACTTTATCTTATGATTGGACTTCATGTTCTTTTTGCCTTAAATTCTTTGACTTTAGCGATCCTCTTGTAGTTTTCCTCTTGTAGTATGCTTCTTTTGTCCATTGCCTTGAGTCCTTCCTGGAGGATAAACAGGGTTGCTATTAGATTACTATAGGTTGCATTAGATGTTGAGTATTTTGGGTATTGGCCCTCTCAGTGATCACTAGATGCCGGTAGGAGGAGGTAATCATCCCATTTTATAGGTGAAACACTGAGACACAGAGAAAATAGTCTGACCAGTGTCACAGAAATAAAATGTTGCTGAGACTCAAGGTCCAGGCCCTTCATTTCAATCTCTGCTCTCACCACTGAAGCCTAGTTGTCTCTGAAGGACAAGACATTAGTTGTAATTCCCCCTGAGGACATTTCTAAGATATTTAGCTCTTCTCTAGAGAATTTGTTTATAGCTTATCTAGTCAAGAATCCATTTATCTTTGGAGAATGTAGTTGATAACATAGACAATCCACAGCTTTTGACTGAAAACAACTATCTTTTTTTTTTTGGATTTTGCTAGAGAACACAAGGGTTACTGTAATTGCTATGTAATTTTTTTTAAAAAAAAGGTTTTAGCTGTCTGCACCAGCTTCTCATTTCCTCTCTATAAAGCACTTATGTCCTAAGGCATGCTTTTTATAATTGAAAACTTTGACTTTACTCCCTCATGGCTACATTCCATGTTAATATCCATTCTGAAGGCAACCCGGTGGCTCATGCCTGTAACCCTAGCTCTCTGGGAGGCCGAGGCTGGAGGATTGCTTGAGGGTGAGGCCAGCCTGACCAAGAGTGAGGTCCCATTTCTACTAAAAATAGAAAAATTAGGCCAGGCACAGTGGCTCACACCTGTAAGCCTAGCACTTTGGGAGGCCTAGACAGGCAGATTGCTAGAGCTCATAAGTTTATGACCAGCCCGAGCAAGAGTGTGATCTTGTCTATAGTAAAAAACAGAAAAAATTAGCCAGGTGTTGTGGCAGATGCCTGTAGTCCCAGCTACTCACGAGGCTAAGGCAAGAGGATTGATGGAGCCCAGGAGTTTGAGGTTGCTGTGAGCTAGGTTGAGGCCATGGCACTCAGCCTGAGTGACAGACCAAGACTTCTTCAAACCAAAAAACAAAAAACTCATTGTAGGTGCTATTTCAATGTTAAGGATTAACTTTCAGTTATATAGTGAATACAAGGTCACTGTGTAATTTTTGGGAAAGTCAGATAATATTTCACATGATAAATGAAATTATCTATCAATTATCAATCTAATATATCATTTACCTATTAATATCTTCAATGTTATGTATGAGTGGTGACTCTGAAAAGGCCATTTACTATAGGTTCTTTCCATATGGATTTATTTTCAGGTTAAAAATAATAATGGCAGAATCATATTTAATTGGGGTAGGTTTAAGGTAACTTAGTAGACTTGTCTTGATTTGATATTATTTCATTTAGAGATAAATGCAGATTTCACTTTTGCAAGGCATAGTTCCTGTATTTCAGAGCAACTAATTTATTTTGGTGCTTTTCAGATTAACTTTTTTTGTTGTTGTTATTGTTATGACAGAGTATCACTATGTTGCCTTGGTAGAGTGGCGTCACAGCTCACAGAAACCTCAAACTCAGCTTAAGTGATTCTCTTGCCTCAGCCTTCCAAGTAGCTGGGACTACAGGCACCCACCACAATGCCCGGCTATTTTTTGGTTGTAGTTGTCATTGTTGTTTGGCATGCCGAGGCTGGGTTCGAACCCTCCAGCTTGTGTATGTGGCTAGCACCAGCTGCTGAGCTACAGGCACCGAGCCTCAGATTAATTTTGTATTAGCAGTAGGGAAAGTGATGATGATTTGACTATTTGCCAGTGATAACTAAAGCATATCCTGTCTACTACAGTGCAGATAAAACGTTACAAGATTTTTTTTTTCTTGTTTTGGCTTTACTATATTCAGAGAACAACTACATCTTCCCCAAATAAAAAGTATTTGAATAGATTGATGGATGTCTTCTTAAAATGTTTTAATTATCAAAACCATACAAAAACTTTTAAGTAAGCAATAATATTAATTTAGAGACAAAGACTCAGCACCTGTGCTCACTGTTAGGGTGCTGGCTATGTACACCAGGGCTGGCGGGTTCGAACCTGGCCCGGGCCAGCTAAAACAACAATGACAACTGCAACAAAAATATACCTGGGCATTGTGGCAGGTGCCTGTAGTCCCAGCTTCTTGGGAGGCTGAGGCAAGAGAATCGTTTAAGTCCAAGAGTTTGAGGTTGCTGTGAGCTGTGATGCTAAGGCACTCAATTGAGGGTAACATAGTGAGACTGTCTCAAAAAAAAAAAATTAGAGACAAAGCTAGGACTTGAAGACTGAATCCAAGTTTGTCTTTAATGTTTAATGGAAAGAACTTGGGCACTGAGTTAAATCTGGGCTGATTCCTGCAGGTATAACTGTGCTGGCTGTTCACAGCTCATGTTCCTTCTAACTGGTTGTGCCTGCATCACCAGTTACCCACCATACTGGCTGATAAATGTTCTGAGCATCAGCCCTGGATACTCACAGAGGCTAAAAATTTGCTTGGCTACCTAGTAGCTGTGTAGCTGTGTGTTATTAAATAACCTCCCTGGGCTTTAGTTTACTGATCGGAAAAATGAAGATAATAGCATGGTTGGGAAGATCGAATTAGTTATTGAATATAGAATGTTTATCATTTCCCCTGGCAAATAATATGTTCTTAATAAATGTTAATCCTCGTCTTCTATTCCCTCTGTTTTCCTGACCTTGTCAGGCATGTCTGTTTTTTCTCATCCTGGGAATCACAGAATCACAGGACCTCAGAGATTAAAGGGAATGCTGGGGCCATCATGCTTAACAGTCCCGTAGGCTCTGGGATAGATCATGTTGGTAAACATTTTGAATATAATCCAGACCACTGTCCTGGCTGCCTTTTCTGCTTGTATTCATCTCCAATTCAAGGTGAATACCTGTTTTGTTTATTCTTTGTCCTGTATTTGTTTTGGCATTCGTTGCATCCTTAACCTGGTCTGTCAACTTCCAAATCTGTGCCCCTATTAGTCAAAGAAAAATGGAAAGAGAGGAGATGGTAGGATCAAAGTATATTCATCCCTCTTTCTGGGGAGAACTGTCACCATTTATCCCCTATGGAGAGAGAACTAGTAGTCTTATTTTAAATGACAGTACACAGGTTTTTAAAAAAAATTTTTTTTGGGTAAATTTGTGCTATACAACATTCCAAGAAGGTCCTTTTCATTTCAGACTAATTTTTATGATGGATAAAGTGTTTCTTTTTGAGTTTCCACAGCCACATACCATGGCAACTCCTTACTTAGCAATACATATTGCAAGTCTCGAGTTACTTTTTCTTCATTCTTACTGAGTACCTCATGGAATAAAACGAAATAAAGAAATCTACTGACCTTAAATCTATCTATCTATATGTTAAAAAATCTTGTAGTTTGATAAAGCTTAATTTTAGCATTTCTCTTACAGTAAGCTGTGTCAAAATTTCGTCATGAAATCTGAAGCCATGAAAAATAGAGTTGACTGTAGATACTGGCCAGGATTAGATTTTTAAATGTAAATCCAAAGATATATTAGCATTCATCAAGTCTCAGGTTCAATGAAACATACAGGTTTAATGAAAAATTTGTGACAAATATTTGGATTTTGGTAATTTCATTTGTGTAAAATTTGTGACAAATATTTGGATTTTGGTAATTTCATTTGTGTATATATTTGTATATTTGGTTCAGTGTTAAAATATGATTCCACCTAATTTATGTCAAAATGCATGTTATACTTTGTTATATCTGTGCACATGTCCCCCTCCCATAAAGCCACTCCTCACATCCCTCTTGAGCCCATCTTGCTCCCTACAATCTCCTACAAGGACCTGCCCATCTTATCCCCACCTGCTGTGCATGCAATACTCACCATCTGGGCTGGTCATGACGTATTGTGATAGTTGAGATTTAGTGTTTCTTATTTAT
The DNA here is from genome assembly GCF_027406575.1 of Nycticebus coucang. Taxonomy (NCBI): domain Eukaryota; kingdom Metazoa; phylum Chordata; class Mammalia; order Primates; family Lorisidae; genus Nycticebus; species Nycticebus coucang. The sequence continues at coordinate 89,960,601 of NC_069781.1, forward strand.
CTCTGCTTATTCGACTTAGTAAATATTTCTCTTGTTTCTCTCAAAATAAAACTACTGAGGGAAGAAGCTATATGGTCTGTTCTTTATAGTCCCACGCTACCCAGCATGGGTATACCCAATACCTGTCGATAGGAGCAATTTTGTCCACACTCCAGGTAAGAACAAAATAACCATGAAGGTATTTAGAATCATCTCATTACTTTAGAATTCATATCTGGTTGCTTTGTTAGAGGGATTTCGTCATTTTACCTATCTGTTTCTCTCACTTCTTCACATCCGGAACCCCAGAGTTCCTTTTGCATGCTTTCTCCCCCATCTCCATCTTGGGTCTTCCATAAGACGATGGGTTGGAGCCCTGAAGCCAGAGTTTGTTGCAGTGTTGTCAGAAACCTTACCTTAATCCAGATACACATCAGCAAACACTGACTTAGCAGGAGCCGAGCTTTCAAGCAAAGCCAGTGAAGCGCAGAGGGAGAAGCATCAGAAATACACCCCAAATCGACTTGGCGTCTGTCGCTGGGGACTGCTCAGGCTGTGAATGGAGAACTCTTGTAGATGGAAGGAGGGGAGTGCAGTCTGTGTGTGTGTTTCATACTCACTGTCCTTTACAGAATCCTTGCGACATGGTTGACCTTAGAGGAGACCCTTGATGATTACGCCTAAGTCTTTTCAACCTGTTGTTCCTATTTACACTTGCGCTTTATGGATTCTTTCAGAGAGAAGTGTTTTAAAGGAATATAGAAAGCTTTCCACCTCAGAGACACTCCAAATGTGGCAGCTTAGGCAGATAGCTTTCATTTCTCTGTTTGTTATTTTCTTACTAGGATGAAATATTTCTTCTTCCCCTGAGCATCTTGATTTTGTGATCTGGGACATGCTCAGATTTGAAAGTTTGAACTGTTAAAACTAATAATTATTTAAGGATATTCTGGTCTTTTATCTGTGGGAAGACTGGGGAATCTGGAGTTACTTCTGTAGCCTTTTAAAAGCTTGGCTTTCTTGAAGTGCTGTTTTTTAAACTATCATAAGTCAAATTTATCATGGGGATAATGTAATAAAGACAAATATTCAACCAATAATGAAAAGCTAAGTAAACGGGTATGTTTAAGCTCTATTATATGCAGGGGAGTACATTAAGGCAGATCTAAGAGACACTTTAATGGATTTAACATTAGCAATCAGACCTGGACTTGGTATAAATCAAACACCATTGCATTTCAGTCTAATGCACACCCACTCATTCATTAGCACCGTTCAACGCAGATTATAAATATTAGCCAAGAAACCTTCAGTTCTTGAGATTCTTCTTACAGACACAGCAATAATTGAACAATAATAATGACAATTTTATTTTTATGAATTGCTATGGCTTACTTTTATTGATTTGCTCTTGGGCCTGGAGAAAGCTTCCTCAGCCAGTATACAACAGGAAATGGTTATAGCATTATCAGATAGGCCGTAAAGAGATAAATAAAATAAAGGGGGGGGGTAGGAATGATGGTGGAACTCGCAGGCTGCTGATATAAGCAAGAATTGCTCCCCTCACTCCCAACAATAGAGCAACTTGAATTACCTCTCTTCTTACTCCCCTGCTCTTCTTTCCCAGTTCAGCAAAAGGAAAATACTCCCAGGCTGTAAATGTTTATTAACTTTGGAGCTGAACATTTTTGGGGTTCTCAATAGTGGCTGGAAGGAAAGGAATAAAAAGGGAATAAATGAGCCTGCTTAGGCATTATGTGGAAAGGAGGATGAATTCCCACAGAACATGGCCTTTCACTGGCTCCTTTGATGGTATACAGCTTTTTAGTAACAAAGGCAGTGTAATCTTCTGGTAATATCCCATCCATGGATATGAAAAGTTGCAGATCTCTTATGGCCTGTTCTTCCTCCAGAATATGTAGTATCCCTTTGTTTCTGTCAGCTGTCCCTGCTTTTACCTCATAGGGGTAACAAATGTGAACCTCCTGGACTATTGGTAAGGAGACACCAGTATAGATTTGTACATGTGTTTCCGTGGCTATTGTGTTTTTCCCCTGCTTGGCAACAGATTCCAGAGGTTTTATTTCACACTTATTCCCTCCCATTCTCAGTGATAATATGGACTTGTACTTCTGTTTATTCACTGCACTAAGACCTCTCACCATGTCTTTTAGTGAAAAGAACAAGAACAAATGCATCTTTGAGAATCTGTCAGTCTTCTGCAAGTTCTGTGTGTTGAAGTAGACTGGCAGGTCTGGCCATGGCAGGGGCAGTGGCAAGAGAAATTCTTTTTGTGGCTACTCCTCCATTCCCAATGGATTTTTCTTTCCTGGCCCCAAATTTTAGAGTCGGTTTATAGTAAAGATATGGACAAGCTGATGTTTAAAGGCTTGTTTAGCTAGTCCATTTGCTGGTTCTGAGTCATCTGTGTCCTTATGGAGGAAGAGGATGCTCAGCTACTCCCACAGTTAGAAGAACAATCTCAAGGACTGTACTGATAGCAGCTACACTCTCCACTCTAGTTTATTTCTTCATGCCACCTTTTCAATTACATCTTTAATGTAAGCCTGCCTGGGTGATGTAATTCTACTCTTTTCCCAGAAAATAAGTTCTTTTGACTGTTGATAACTTAATGTTTAATACATCCATAGATTAAAAAAATGTTTTAAAGAATTTAGAGTTGTTGGTAACACATTGAGCTATCATATAACAACTAGAAAAGGCTTCAGTTCTGGTAACATTAACAAATCCATAAAAGTTCAGTGCTGTATTTTGTGGTTATTGGAGAAAAGAAAGGTAAATTCTTGGTTTGTGTTTAGATGGAGGATCTTGTGTCTCCAAAGGGAGAAAAAATAACTCTGTAAAGCAAAAATATTGCAGTAGCCGCAAATTGTATCAAACCAAACCACAATTCTGTTTGGTTCACGAGCCTTTATGATGCTCACAAGCTCAATGAGCTCATTGGTCCCTAAATGTATCAAAGGGATAATTATAAACACAATCAGTCCCAGGAGGGTGACTGAGAAATTGGTTGTAAGGGGGTTCTCAAAGGAAAGAACAGAAATTTCTGACATCAAAGATGCCAGACCCTGCCCCAAGAGTGTTCATAAAATATGAAGGGGAGCCAGGCACCATTCCCTCATTAATAAAGTAACTCATTAAAAAATAGTTGTTGAGTGTCTACTATGAGCCAGGCACTCTGCTAGATGCTGAACCAATGACAACAAGATAGTCACACTCTCTTCCCTCAGGAAGTTTACTCATTCTAGTGGGGGGAGCCTACTAAACACATTAGTAATGTAATTTCAGATAATGAGACATGGCAGAAAAGTATGTGATAGAGATGTGGAAGAGATAAATAAGCAGGATAGTTTTATTAGAGAGTACAAGGGCCTTATAATTCCAAGTAAAATGTATGGTTTTCCTTCTAAGAGAGAAAGAGCAGTGACATGGTCTTATCTACAATTTTCAAAGATCATTGGCTGCCATATGGAAAATTTGCCAAGGTTTAATAAACAGCTCATTGGAACAGCTCATTACTCAATAATAGAAGACTAAAGGAGTCTCCCATTCTCGACAGCAAATGGATCTCTAGTCATTCTGAAGTTCCAGGAAAAAAACTGAGTCGGGGCACAGACCGGATTTTCATTTCTTCTGGATGTCTGTAGTGTCTTTGGAAGAAAAAGAGGTTCTAGGAAGCAAATGATCAGATACAGAAATGCAACTTAACAGCTCTATTAAATTTTCTGCATGCTGCTTTTGGTGATCAACTAATGGGCTTCAGGAAAGAGTGTCAGGAAGTCTTTGCATTTTAGCATTTGCTTTTAACTCTAATGGGATGGAGGGGCAACTGTGCAGAATGGCAGTAGCTAATTGCAAAGTCTAGTGAAGACACTAATACCAAGCGTGGTGTCTAACACACAGGCAGTATTTGGTATATGTTTACAAGTCAGGATTATTAATCAAGGGCGGAAGTTTACTGAAAGGCAAGGAGGTGTTAGAATAGGCTTAGAAACTTCAAAAAGGACTAGTAGAGAGATCCTAGTCTGATAATTACAGACCCTGTTGATTCACTGGAAGTGTGTGTGTGTGTGTGTGTGTGTGTGTGTGTGTGTGTGACTGGGAGAAAAATTCTAGGTACCCAGGAGATCTGGATGAAAGGCATTAGTCACCCAGGCCTCCCGCAAAGGGAGCATGCTTAGATTTGAGAAGCCATGAAGAGTAGTTGCTGTCTAAATTTGGGAGGGGTTATTAGATCTCAGGATGCTCCAGCCCTCCCATGCAGCACGTGTTTGGTGATGTGGGATCTTCTGCATCCCACTGCATCCTGTCTAGAAGCTGCAGAGCAGTAGTTGGCATCAACGAATGTAAGTGGGATGAGATGCCACAAATCTCTTGACCTCTGAGTTGTGGGTTTATAACATTTGGGAAGTTCTGACAGGAAAACTGAATAGTCAGAAGTCCAGACTGAGATCTTTCTCTTTCCTCTCCAGGCTAACCCTAGCAGCAAAACCAATTTCTTCTGTGAATGATAGGTGCTTCTTTATGACAGAGGACGCCGTAACTTTACAACTTCATTTCCTAACTTTTTTTGGTTGAGGGAATGTGTCTCCTATGTTATTGTAAGGTAGAGAATTGAGCATTGATTTTACAAATGGGTTAGGGACTTTTGAAAAACATGGTGAAGTCAACTTCCTTGAGTCAACATGTGTCTGAGCCCATGTCTCAGCTGGGCTCAGCTGACAAGGGGAAGCAGGGAGAAGAGAGGGACGTTTTCTCTCTTATTCTACCCCAGACTCCAGGGCTGGGTACCAGAAAAGGACGGTGGTCCCTGCAGGCTAGTTTTTTCATGTAGATTGTTGATTGGGAGTGGTGGTAGTTATTTGAAAGTGCTGCCTTCAAATAGCTATGCTCAGAGGATTTCCGAAAGACGAGTGGAGTGGAAAAAATGCAAACAGATTTAGTCCTGACCATATGGTGCAGCGACCTTAGAAGAAGGAGGGATTCGAAGACTGTAAGTGGGAAAGCAGGGCTGAGCGTGAAGAGGTGTCCCAGAGAACCTGGAAACGGGAGAATGAACAAGGAAACCAGAAGCTTCTGGGGAATTGCATGGAAGTTCAGACTGTTCTTTTTGTTTTTTTTTTGAGACAGAGTCTCACTATGTCACCCTTGGTAGAGTGCTGTGGTGTTACAGCTCACAGCAACCTCAAACTCTTGGGCTTAAGCGATACTCTTGCCTCAGCCTCCCAAGTAGCTGGGACTACAGGTGCCTGCCACAGTGCCCGGCTATTTTTTCTTGCAGTTGTCATTGTTGGTTAGCTGGTGCAGGCCGGGTTTGAACCCTCCACCTTCAGTGTATGTGGCTGGCTCTGTAACAGTACAACAGGTACCAAGCCAGTTCAGACTGTTTTGATGCAAGAACTGGACGGAGACCTGGGGTGCCTAGCAGCCCACAGAGGCCTGATTTTATCTGAGGCTGCTTAGTATTATGCTGAGGCTGTAAAAGGGCACATGCAGGGCAAGAAACTCATGAAACTCATTTTATAGAGTTATAGTGGTTTTAGAGCTGATAGGGACCCCAGTAAAAGGACCCTCATTTACCAAATGAGGAGACTGGAGTGCAGAGTTGCAGGATGAGCCCAGGTCTAAGTGACCATTGCACTGTGAATAACCTCACTACGTAAAGCAGCATGGTCTCTCAGGCACACGTGAGCACATATCTCAGAAACTACTTGTTTTATTTTTTAATTTTATTTTATTGTGGTAAAAACACTTAACTTGAGATCTACTCTGTTAAGAATTGTTAAGGTCATAGTACAGTATTAATAACTATATGTACAGTGTTGTCTAGCAGATTTCTAGAACTTACTCATCTTTCGTATAACTAAAACTTTACATCCATTGATTAGCAGCTCCTTAATTCTGCCTTTCCTTTCCCAGCCCCTCACAAATACCATTTCATTCCCTTGGTTTTATGATTTGACTATTTTAAAACTTTATTTGTTTCCGATATACAATTGCCTCACAGGAAAACAATATCAGGAATTAGGCTGATTGACACCAATGAGCCCCAAGGCAAACCTCTTGAAGGTGTAGAATTCTGAGGTATTAGATAATGTCTGTATCCCTTTCTTGCTAGCAGTGTATATTTACCCTACCCTGCTATTGTGTAACTGTTTGTTCTTTTTAAACAAAACAAAAATAGCAGAAGATTTCTGCAGTAAACAGAAAACTATCTTAAATGACATAAACATTTAAAAAGTTTAAAAATGGCAAAAACATTAAAAAATTTTGCATAACAGGGAGGGCAAACAATGGTCATTGGGCTTAATGTTATTAATGACCACCGAGGATAAAGTCTTCTCTGTGTCATTCTGGGTTCCCCATGCTTGCAGAATGATGGCAGCAGGGTTAGACATCACCAGAATTCTCTTTTTAGGAGTTAGAAAAATCTTTCCCAGACACTCTGCCTAACCAGATATATCAGTCAGCTATTGCCTCAACAATGCCAAGTAACAAAATATCCCCAATTTGTGCATTAGATAAAATGCATATATTCACATGTTCATAGATCTGGGTTGACTGTGGTTTGCCTGTTATAGGCTGAGAAGCTCTGGTAGGAATGGTTCCAGGCTATGGGTTGAGTTTAAGTTTGCTTCACATGTGTTTATGCTGGGGCTGGGGTTGAAGGCCAGTACTGTGGAAATATAACTTAGGAGCTCCTAAAATATTTTAAGCCTTGAGAGAGATATGAATGTGACTGGAGTCACATTGCATACAGTTGTAACCTCTACTTGTTAGATCATAGATTAACTCTCTTCTTTATTGGTCTTGGTCTGTAAATGACTAGGAGAGACCAGAGACCAGACCTTCTCTCTTTCCGATCACTGATCTTTTCATGGATTGAATGCCTCCTTTATTATCCTGTACTGAACTCAGAATAGATGGCACAAAAGACCGCATGGTGTAGAATGGTAAAATACACCTTCCTTGAAAGAAAAAGGCTATTTTGGTTAAGCTGATCATTGTAACTATGTAGTGAGCCTTATGTAGAAAGGTACTGAAATTCTGAAAATGCTTCCATAAACTTTGTATAAAATTTCCTAAACTTCTACACTTCAGGATACTGACTTCCTTTCTTGAAATGTGTGTTTCTCAGGCAGCTGTTCTCAAATTTTGAACTTGAATAAACTCTCTTTAAACTAGATTCTGATCATTTTGATTAGTTTTAGGTTGGCAGCAATTACTCAGAACATCTGTTTTGAATGGTGGAGAGCAAGTCACACAGTGAAGCACACGAGTCCTGTGGTCCCTGTCTCCTAACATTCCATTGCCCAAATAAGTTCCACAGCCAAGCCTGGCACAAGTCAGGTGGGAAAGTAAACTCTACTCACAGTGGGACGAAGAAGGTAGCAAATATTTATTGAACATCTAGTATAACCTCTTCTCCCAAAGCTGATTTTATCTCATGTGACCTAAGCCAGATTCAGTCACATGCTAATTTCTAAACCAATCACCAAAAAAGGGGAATGAATATTTCCAATATTGGCTTAAAATAATTCCCTGGGAATATTGGGAGTTAACCAGCATGACCAGCAGAGAACTGCGTGGTAATGCACTAGGCATCAGCAGTCCATGAATAAAATTCACTGGTCGTGATAGAAACTCAGAAGTAGAAGCACAGACTTAGAAATTCAGTGTCAGCTGGTATTCCTTACCGCTCCTCTGCAAGAGGGTAAGTGTTCAGACATGGACATTCTCATGGTCTGCTTAATTCCTTTTCCAGTCCAGTTTTTTTACATTTCAAGAACAGAGCTAATGGTTTCATCTGTATCACTTGTCATTCTCACAGTGACCCAATGAGGTGGCCACTATTTTCTCTGTCATTTTACATATGAGGACATTGAAGCTCAAAGTGTTCAAGTTGACAAAATTAGTAAGAGGTAGAATTGGGATGCAAACCCATGTGCATCTGACTCCAAAGTTATTCTCTTAACTATTTTGCAATTTTGTCTATTAAGGATTTATAATTAAAAAGAATATTAAAATAGTCTTTGGAGGTAGAAGAGATAATTTCTTTTTCAGGTATTAAAAATCCATCATTCAGTTGGATGTCATATACATTTAGTGGTGTCATATACTTTTTTCACAACATGGGTCTGGCAGAAGCCTGTGAGTGAAAATAGCAATGTCAAAAGTATTATTTTTATGGAGTTGTTAATTGTTTTATGGAGCAAGCTCATAAAAGTCACAGGCCACAAAACATAATTACAAAATGCATTTGACATCAATTACAGGAAGTATTGATTTCATTAACTCACATCTTGTCCAGAGCTATAAATTATGGGAAATAGAGGAATGCATGTACACCTCCTTTCTGAGTGTCTAATTATATACCGCTCGGAATTGCTTGTATTACTAGGATGGTGTTGAGGGCGGGGGCTGGCACATCATGTGGCGCTCTCTTTATGAGGACTCATGGGAATATGCTTTCTCTTTCAGATCTCATTCCTTGAAAGACTATATGCTCCTTATTTATCTTTGTCTTATAGGATCTAGGATTCCTATAACATCTCTGATTTCCAAACCATCTTTCAGGGATCCATAGGCATCCCTGAGACCCACTCAGGGAGTCCTGAAGTTCACAATTCTGTTCCTAATAATGACGGTGATATCCGACTTTTGAACTCCCATTGTTTCATGAGTGTATAGTGGAGAGATCTGGAGGCTGTAGAACATGTAGTATCACAACACATTGGATGTAGAACCAAATAGGAGAAATCAGTTGTTTTCTATTAAGTCCGATATTAATAATATTTACAAAAATGTAAACAATGCCAATCTTCTAATATTTTGCAGATGGGGGGAATCTTGTTATTTCCCATGAAAATTATGTTATTTATGCAAATGTGTGGTAATTTTATTGTTATTTTAAGATGAATTCATAAATATATTAATTTTTTTTTCAGTTTTTATTGCTAATAAGATAAATGTAAATAGATATAACCTATATAAACAAAAGCTCTTTGAGAACCTCAGTAAGTTTTAAATGAACATATAGGTCCTAAGGCCAAAAGTTTGAGAACTGTTGCTATAACCAACTGTGCTTTTTCTCTTTGTTTTGGAAGCTAGAAAATCCACACCAGATCTTTAGTCCCCCTTCAGCATTTAACTGAGACCACAAGACATAGAATTTGTCAACTAATATTTCTCTTTGCCTTCTTTTATTTTCAACCCTTACTTTCTAAACGATTTCATAATCTATTTTTCACATGGTTCTGTTTTATTTTACACTGCTTAATCGCAAGAGTTAAATAAGTTAAATAAGTTATCATGGGCTGCTGGAAATTAAAACAGTTGGTAGAAGAATGAGTTGGCCTCTTAGAGCATGGTATAGAAATGCAATATTAAAGATTTTCATTTAAATGTGCTCTTAAATTCAAATGCTGCTTCTTACAGACTGCAGGCAGCATCTTTTTGGTTATTGTTGAAACCATTGCTACTATATCTAAATGAATGGTACTTTTGTCCTGGAGTCTCTTCAGTCTCTATTCTCTAAATGATGCATATCCTTTTAAGGTCTCTCCTGCTTACTCTCTCCATTTTCCCTCCCCAGCCCTGCAGAATTTCTTTTCCCTTTTCCTTTCTTCTCCTTTACATTTATATTCTCTGTGACCTATTCTTAAAATGTATTTTCTAATGCATTTCTTGAGTTCAGAATAAAAGGCTGGTACTTTCAGCATTACTTCATCTTCATTATTAGCCTCTTACAACTCTCTTTGATTTAAGGTTATTGTATAATACTTGAGCTCTCTGCTAATGTACATTACACTGGCACTGTAATCAGTGCACATTTCAAGGGCTTCAGTCAACAATAGTACCCAAAGCTTTGAATTCAAAAAAAGTATAATTATTTTTGAAAATTGGCCTCTAAATAGAGAAGGGGATTAGATTCGTCTAAAGCATGTGATAAGGCATAGCTTTCAACTTCAGTGTTGTGTGTAATATACTGATGATTATTCTTTTATTAGACATTAGTCAATCAATTATTGTTATAGTTTTGATGAACACACTTTTTATTTTGATTGAATTTGAGAGAAAGTTCTGTTTCTTTCTCATAGCTGAACTCAAATGTAAAACTTCGATGGGAAATATAAAACTATCTATGTGTTTGGTCATTATGGCATTCTCTCTAGTGAACGGATATAGTCCTTTTTGGCAAAGCTTTCTGATCTCTTGGGTGGAGTCAGTTAGGGTTGAATTTAGGGATGTCAAGAGTAAGACATCCCTAAATGAAGAGTAAGAAATCTCAGGAAGTTCATTAAGAAGGTCTTAGTGTGGACTAGTCTCTTGTTTCCCAAATGATGAGCTTCTTCCAGTTATCTGAACATATCTTAGTGGCAGATAGATAAGGTGAGTGCTATAATTTGACTACAAAACTCAGTGTCATTGACCAACTACAGTGAATTCAGAGCAGGGGCCTCTCATGAGGCCATATTTTTTTATTTTAATTTTATTTTTTTTTATTAAATCATAGCTGTGTACCTTAATGCAATCATGGGGTACCATGCGCTGGTTTTCTATACAATTTGAAATATTTTCATCACACTGGTTAACATAGCCTTCCTGGCATTTTCTTAGTTATTGTGTTAAGACATTTATATTCTACATTTAGTAAGTTTCACATATACCCTTATAAGATGCACTGTAGGTGTGGTCCCACCAAATTACCCTCCCTCCACCCATCTTCCCCCCTCTCCTCCCCTCTGTTTCCCCTTTCTCCATATTCTTAGGCTATAATTGGGTTATAGCTTTCATATGAAAGCTATAAATTAGTTTCATAGTAGGGCTGAGTACATTGGATTCTTTTTCTTCTATTCTTGAGATACTTTGCTAAGAAGAACATGTTCCAGCTCCATCCATGTAAACATGAAAGAGGTAAAGTCTCCATCTTTCTTTAAGGCTGCATAATATTCCATGGTGTACATATACCATAATTTATTAATCCATTTGTGGGTCAATGGGTACTTGGGCTTCTTTCATGATTTAGCAATTATGAATTGGGCTGCAATAAACATTCTGGTACAAATATCTTTGTTATAATGTGATTTTTGGTCTTCTGGATATAACACGAGGCCATATTGATATAGATGTAATAAGTCATAATGTGATAAAAAGTAAAGACAGCTCTCCTACCAACAACAGAGTAACTACATTATTTTATACTTATTATCTATTGTTATTAAGCATTTCTTAGAAAATGGTTCCTTAATTAGTGTAATCTGGTTTCTTTCACCCTCAATGAATTCCCAAAAATTAAAAAAAAAAAAAGATCCCTTAACTTAGTACTTGGAAAACGACTGGAGAAAAGCTCTCAACAAGGATATACTTGTGGTATGTGCCAAAAATCCACAAATTTCAGCCTCATAATCTGCTCCTGTACCAAAATCCCTAATTTTAGAACAAGTTATCTCATGCTGCTACTCCTTGCACTTGCTTCTGTGATTTACCTCATGTCCTTTCTGCTGAAACACCCTAGTTCTTTTTTTCAGTATAGAATTAGAGTAGTGGCTAAGAGCTCAGGTTCCAGAGTTAGAAATCTCTTCTGGGTTTGAGTCCACTTATTAGATACAGACAAGTTATAGAGCCTCATTGCATGACTTCTGCAATCCAGGTTCATCATCAATAATATGCAAAAATAACAGAACCAACCTCAGCATTCTTATCAGGATCAAATAGCATGTCGTATGTAAGCACTTGATACCATGCACTCAGGGAGTGGAAACTATTATTACTTCTCCTTAAACCTCAATTGAACCTAAAACTTCTTCTTTTTTTTTCTGCAGTTTTTGGCCAGGGCTGGGTTTGAACCTGCCACCTCTGGCCTATGGGGCTGGCGCCCTACTCCTTTGAGCCACAGGCACTGTCCTGAACTAAAACTTCTTTAGCAGGAGCTTCCAGATTTCCTAGGTTGGAAGTGATTTTCTGTCCTCAATTCTTATAGGATACTTTTGTCTTTTTTGCAGTTTTTTGGATCATGATGACTTGGGTGCCTGTCTATCTCATCCATTGGGCATTTGCCTCAAGGGCCAGTTGTGTGTTTCACCCATTTGGGAGTTTCCTGCAGCACTTAGCACAGTGCTTTGCCCAGGGAAGGACCTTGACCAGTGTTGAAATAAATTAGATCACATGTCCTCTGTGCTCTTAACATTGTCATTTGCACATGATTGTACAAAAGAAAGAACCATGTGCAGTCCCTGCTTTCACGAAACTTGCCTTCTGTTAGGGGAGATAAAGTTAAAACATATTTAACACTTCAGAGAGGAGGGAACACCAGGAAAACCAGAACCATGGAGAGATACTTTCTGGGTGGGGAGGGAGGGGGGGTACCTTTTGGAGGGACTGGATGGATTTGTTGGTTTTGGATGGAGAAAGGGATAAAAAGGGGTATTTTTGGAAGGAGAATAATGTCATCGAGAATCTCTAAAGGCGTATCAGTTTCTGTGTTTTTAATTTTTTTGTTTAAGGTTACAATTTACATAAATTAAAATATATAGGTCTTGTGAGTATACTTGGATGAGTTTTGATAAATATGTGTACTTTTGTAACTACCATAATTATAAGATAAAACAAATTTCTATCATCTCAGAAAGTTTCCTCCTGCTCACTCATGCCACTCAATTTTCTGATTTCTTTTTCCATAGATTAGTTTTTCTTGTTCTAGACATGAATATAGTAATATAGATTATATATCATATAGGATATGTAGTAATGGAGATCATACTGTATTTTGTTTTTGAACATAGCTTCCTTGATTTGTTTTAATGTTTTTGGAATGCATTCTTGTTTGTGTCAGTAAGTTTTTTTTTTTTTTAACAGTTGAATAGTATTCTATTGTATGAATGTACAAGACCACTATGATTTGTTTATTTACCCGTTGATGGACATTTTGATTGCTTTCAGTTTTTAGTTATTATAAATAATGAACTAATAAACATTTTGTATTTCTGTAGACAAATATTTTCATTACTCTTAGGTAAATATCTATGTATGGAATTGCTGGGTTTTATAGCTTGGATACATGTTTAATTTTACAGCGGTTCTCAACCCGTGGGTTGCGATCCACAGGAACTGTTTTAAAGGGCCGTGGCATTGAGAACTACTGCTTTATAAGATACTGCTTAGACTTTTAAAGTGGTTGACGATTTAACAGTCTCACCAGCAGAGTCTCACTCTGTCACCCTAGAATACAATGGCATCATCATAGTTCACTGCAACCTGAAACCCTGGGCTTCAACCATCTTCCTGCCTCAGCCCCCTCCTGCCTCAGCTTTCTGTTAGGTTTAATCAGTCCACTTGCCTCAGCCTCCCAAGGAACTGGGACTACTGGCACCTGCCATAATGCCCGGCTAGTTTCTTCTGTATTTTTAGTAGAGACAGTCTCACTCTTGCTCAGGCTGGTCTCAAACTCCAGAGCCCAAGCAGTCCATCTGCCTTGGCCTCCCAGGATTACAGGTGTGAGCCAATGTGCCTAGCTATCATCTGGGATTTTAGTGAGTTATCTTTTTGCAAGTGGAGGGTCTTCCCTCCATGTTGATGGCTAGTGACTGATCAGGGTGGTGTCTGCTAAAGATTGAGGTAGCTGTAGAAATTTCTTAAAAATCAGACAACAGTAAAGTGTACTACATTGATTGACTCTTCCTTTCACCAAAGATTTTCCTATAGCATGCAATGCTGTGTGGTAGGATTTTATTCCCAGAAGAACTTCTTTAAAAACTGGAGTCAGTCTTCTCCTGCTGCTTTCTCAACTACACTCTAATATTCTGAATAATATTTCTAAACTAGTATTCTAAATCCTTTGTTGTCATTTCAACAATGTTTACAGCTTTGTCACTAGGAATAGATTCCATCTGAAGAAACCCCTTTCCGTGCTCATCCATAAGAAGCAGCTCATCATCTGTTCAAGTTTTATCATGTATCATGGGATGGCAGCAATTCAGTCACATCTTCAGACTTCACTTCTAATTCTAGTTCTCTTGCTATTTCTAACATAATGCAGTTACCTCCTCCATTGAAGTTTTGAACCCCTTGCCCTCATCCATGAGGTTGCAATCAGCTTCTTCCAAACACCTGTTAATGTTGCTATTTTGATTCCTCAATTACAAATGTTCTCAATGGCATCTAGAATGATGAGCTCTTTCCAGAAGGTTTTCAGTTTATCCTACCTAGACCTACTAGAGTAATGTTTTTTAATTTTTTTAATCTCATGCACACTTGAACCTATAGTTAAACTTTTGTGGCACACTTAAATTATGTTGATTAAAAAAAGAGCAAAGAAGAGAATATACTTACTGTGCTTTGAACTTCTTTTGAAAATAACTTAATGATATTTAAAAATTTTCATGGCACACCTAAGATCCTCTCATAGCACACCAGTGTGCCACAGCACACCGGTTGAAAATTACTGCAGTAGAAGAATCCTTATCTACTGGCAGGTAACAAGAGTTGATGATTTTCAGGTTGTTCAGCTTTTTTCTTGCTGTGAAAAAGTCAGTGATGACTTCTAACCTCCTTACATGTTGGACCGGAAACAAAGTATATTTTGTTAAGTGGTAAGACTTGAAAGTTAAAATTACTCCTTGATCCATGGCTGGAAAACAGCATTAATCACTTTGTACAACTTCATTACAGCTCTTGAAGGATTTGGTGCATCATCTGTGATCAAGAACATTTTTAAAGATATCTTTTCTTTCTTTCTTTCTTTTTTTTTTTTCTGAGCAAGTCAGAAATACTGGGCTTAAAACATTCTGGAAACCATGCTGTAAACAGATGGGCTGTCATCCAGGCTTCGTTGTGCCCTTTACCGAGCACAGGTAGAGTAGATTTAACATAAATCTCAAGGCCTCTAGGATGTTCAGTATGGTAATGAACATTGGCTTCAGCCTAAAGTAGCAGTTCTCAACCTGTGGGTCGTGACCCATAGGAACTGTACTAAAGGGTCAAGGCATTAGGAAGGTTGAAAACCATTGGTGTAAAGTCACCAGCTGCATTAGCCTCTACTGAGAGAGAGTCAGCATATTCTTTGAAGCTTTGTAGCCAGGCACTCTTTTCTCTTCTCTAGCTATGAAAGTTCCAGATGACTTTTTCTTCCAATATATAAGGCAGTTTCATCTACATTGAAAACCTATTGTTTAGCATAGACACCACCATCAACCATCTTAGCTAGATCTTCTGGATAACCTGCCTCATCTCCTGCATTGTCACTTGCTGCACTTTTATTATATTCTGAATGTAGCTTCTTTCCTTAAACTTCATGAACCAGCTTCTGCTAATTTCAAATTTTCTCTTTCATTTTCTTCACCTCTCTCAACCTTCAGAGAATTGAAGAGGGTTAGGGCTTTTCTCTAGATTAGATTTTGGTTAAGGAAATGTGGCTGGTTTGATGTTCTACCCACACAGCTAAAACTCTCTTCACATCAATAGTAATACAGTTAGGCTTTCTTATCCTATATATGTGTGTTCGATGAGGAAGCCCTTTTAATTTTAAGAACTTTTTCTTTGCATTCACAAGTTGGCTAACTGGTGCAAGAGGCCTCCATTTTGATCTATCTAGGCTTTTGCCATGCCTTTCACACTAAACTTGATCAATTCTAGCTTTCAATTTAAAGTGACTCTTCTTTCATTTGAACCCTTGGAGGCCATCGTATGGTTATCAGCTGGCCTAATTTCAATACCATTGTGTCCTAGTGAATAGGGACACCTAAGGAAAGGGGGTTGGGGAAGAAATGGCCGGTTGGTTGAGCAGTGCACAGCAGGCAGATCACACACAGCATTCATCTGTTAAGTTCACCATCTTCTTCTTTTTTTTAAATTTTTATTGTTAAATCATAGCTGTGTAATTGGTGCATTAGTGCAATCAAGGGGTACAATGTGCTGGTTTCATATACAATCTGAAATATTCTCATCAAACTGTTCAACGTAGCCTTCATGGCATTTTCTTTTTTTTTTTTTTTATTGTTGGGGATTCATTGAGGGTACAATAAGCCAGGTTACACTGATTGCAATTGTTAGGTAAAGTCCCTCTTGCAATCATGTCTTGCCCCCATAAAGTGTGACACACACCAAGGCCCCACCCACCTCCCTCCTTCCCTCTTTCTGTTCCCCCCCCCATAACCATAATTGTCATTAATTGTCCTCATATCAAAATTGAGTACATAGGATTCATGCTTCTCCATTCTTGTGATGCTTTACTAAGAATAATATCTTCCACGTCCATCCAGGTTAATACGAAGGATGTAAAGTCTCCATTTTTTTTAATGGCTGAATAGTATTCCATGGTATACATATACCACAGCTTGTTAATCCATTCCTGGGTTGGTGGGCATTTAGGCTGTTTCCACATTTTGGCGACTGTAAATTGAGCTGCAATAAACAGTCTAGTACAAGTGTCCTTATGATAAAAGGATTTTTTTCCTTCTGGGTAGATGCCCAGTAATGGGATTGCAGGATCAAATGGGAGGTCTAGCTTGAGTGCTTTGAGGATTCTCCATACTTCCTTCCAGAAAGGTTGTACTAGTTTGCAGTCCCACCAGCAGTGTAAAAGTGTTCCCTTCTCTCCACATCCACGCCAGCATCTGCAGTTTTGAGATTTTGTGATGTGGGCCATTCTCACTGGGGTTAGATGATATCTCAGGGTTGTTTTGATTTGCATTTCTCTAATATATAGAGATGATGAACATTTTTTCATGTGTTTGTTAGCCATTCGTCTGTCGTCTTTAGAGAAAGTTCTATTCATGTCTCTTGCCCATTGATATAAGGGATTGTTGGCTTTTTTCATGTGGATTACTTTGAGTTCTCTATAGATCCTAGTTATCAAGCTTTTGTCTGATTGAAAATATGCAAATATCCTTTCCCATTGTGTAGGTTGTCTCTTTGCTTTGGTTATTGTCTCCTTAGCAGTACAGAAGCTTTTCAGTTTAATGAAGTCCCATTTGTTTATTTTTGTTGTTGTTGCAATTGCCATGGCAGTCTTCTTCATGAAGTCTTTCCCCAGGCCGATATCTTCCAGTGTTTTTCCTATGCTTTCTTGGAGGGTTTTTATTGTTTCATGCCTTAAGTTTAAGTCCTTTATCCATCTTGAATCAATTTTTGTGAGTGGGGAAAGGTGTGGGTCCAGTTTCAGTCTTTTACATGTAGACATCCAGTTCTCCCAACACCATTTATTGAATAGGGAGTCTTTCCCCCAAGGTATGTTCTTGTTTGGTTTATCAAAGATTAGGTAGTTGTAAGATGTTAGTTTCATTTCTTGGTTTTCCATTCGATTCCAAGTGTCTATGTCTCTGTTTTTGTGCCAGTACCATGCTGTCTTGAGCACTATGGCTTTGTAGTACAGACTAAAATCTGGTATGCTGATGCCCCCAGCTTTATTTTTATTACAGAGAACTGCCTTAGCTATACGGGGTTTTTTCCAGTTCCATACAAAACGCAGAATCATTTTTTCCAAATCTTGAAAGTATGATGTTGGTATTTTGATAGGAATGGCATTGAATAGGTAGATTGCTTTGGGAAGTATGGACATTTTAACAATGTTGATTCTTCCCATCCATGAGCATGGTAAGTTCTTCCATTTGTTAATATCCTCTGCTATTTCCTTTCTGAGGATTTCATAGTTTTCTTTATACAGGTCCTTCACCTCCTTCGTTAGGTATATTCCTAGGTATTTGATTTTCTTTGAAACTATGGTGAAGGGAGTTGTGTCCTTAATTAGCTTCTCATCTTGACTGTTATTGGTGTACACAAAGGCTACTGACTTGTTATTGTATGTAGACATTTGTATTCTGCATTTAGTAAGTTTCTTCTGTACCCATTCTAAGATGCACCGTAGGTGTGGCCCCACTCATTACTCTCCCTCCACCCTAACGTCCCCCCTTCCTTCCCCTTCCTTGGCCCTTTCCTCATAGTCTTGTGCTATAGTTGGGTTATAGCCTTCATGTGAAAGCTATAATTTAGCTTCATAGTAGGGCTGAGTACATTGGATACTTTTTCTTACATTCCTGAGATACTTTGCTAAGAAGAACATGTTCCAGCTCCATCCATGTAAACATGAAAGAGGTAAAGTCTCCATCTTTCTTTAAGGCTGCACAATATTCCATGGTATACATGTACCACAATTTGCTAGTCCATTCGTGGGTTGATGGGCACTTGGGCTTCTTCCATGACTTAGCAATTATGAATTGGGCTGCAATAAACATTCTGGTACAGATGTCTTTGTTATATTGTGATTTTTGGTCTTCTGGGTATAAACTTAGTGAAGGAATTATAGGATCGAATGGCAGGTCTGTCTTTAGGTCTCTAAGTATTCTCCAAACATCCTTCCAGAAGGAACATATTAGTGTGCATTCCCACCAGCAGTGTAGAAATGTGCCCTTTTCTCCACATCCACGCCAAAATCTGTGGTTTTGGGATTTTGTTATGCGGGCTACTCTTACTGGGGTTAGGTGATATCTCAAAGTAGTTTTGATTTGCATTTCTCTGATGATTAAGGATGATGAGCTTTTTTTCATGTGTTTGTAGATTGTGTGTCTGTCTTCTTTAGAGAAGTTTCTCTTCAAGTCCCTTGCCCACCCTGAGATGGGATCACGTGTTCTTTTCTTGCTAATACGTTTGAGTTCTCTGTGGATTCTGGTTATTAGACCTTATCGAAGTTATAACCTGCAAATATTTTCTCCCATTCTGAGGGCTGTCTGCTTGCTTTACTTACTATGTTCCTGGGTGTGCAGAAGCTTTTTAATTTGATCAGGTCCCAGTAGTGTAGTTTTGGTACTGCTTCAATGGCCTGGGGAGTCCTCCACATAAATTATTCACCCAGGCCGATTCCTTCAATAGTTTTCCCTGCACTTTCTTCAAGTATTTTTATAGTTTCATGTCTTAAGTTTAAATCTTTTATCCAGTGAGAGTCTATCTTAGTTAATGGTGAAAGGTGTGGGTCCACTTTCAATCTTCTACAAGTTGCCAGCCAGTTCACCCAGCACCATATGTTAAATAGGGAATCTTTTCCCCACTGAATGTTTTTTTTTTTTTAATTTGGTTTTTGGCTGGGGCTAGGTTCGAACCCGCCACCTCCAGCATATGGGACCAGCACCCTACTCCTTGAGCCACAGGCGCCGCCCAACCCACTGAATGTTTTTAATTGGCTTGTCAAAGATCAAATAACAGTAAGTAGCTGGATTCATCTCTTGGTTCTCTATTCTGTTCCAGACATCTACTTCTCTGTTTTTGTGCCAGTACCATGCTGTTTTGATCACTATCAATTTACAGTACAGTCTCCGGTCTGGTAGCGTGATTCCTCCTGCTGTGTTTTTATTGCTGAGTAATGTTTTGGCTATTCGAGGTTTTTTCTGATTCCATATAAAATGAAGTATTTTTTCAAGATCTTTAAAATATGAGAATGTGGTTCCGGGCCCTAGGCTGCTGTTGGGAGAAAAGCAACTACTGAGAGGCGGAGCAAGATGGCAGCCGAGTAACAGCTTCCTTGCATCTGGGCACCGTGAGTCTGGGGATATAGGACTCCAGGCATCTCTGGCTGGTGGGATCTGCCTATCATCACGCTGAGAGGATACAGAGAGTCAGCGAGAGACTTCTGGACCCCAAGAGGAGGACTAAAACAGTGGAAAACCGGCAAGTGGTCGCGTGTGTTCAATCCGTCTAAACCCGCCCGCAACTTCCACAGGCACAAGAACTTAAAGAGCAAGAGGAAGTGAAAGGAAAATTAGGGCAAGGAAACAGATAAAAGAAATCACCCATGAGGAAGAATCAGCAGAAAACTCCAGGCAACATGAAGAACCAGTGGAGAACAACCCCGCCAAGGGACCATGAGGTAGCTACTGCAGAGGATTCCACCTATACAGAAATGTTAGGAATGACAGAAAGGGAATTTAGAATACACATGTTGAAAACAATGAAAGAAATGATGGAAACAATGAAGGAAACTGCTAATAAAGTGGAAAATAACCAAAAGGAAATTCAAAAACAGAATCAAATCAGAGATGAACGATATGAAGAATATAAAAAGGATATAGCAGAGCTGAAGGAAATGAAACAGTCAATCAGGAAACTTAAAGATGCAATGGAAAGTATCAGCAACAGGTTTGACCATGCAGAAGAAAGAATTCAGAGGTAGAAGACAAAGTTCTTGAGATAACTCAGATAGTAAAAGAGGCAGAAACGAAGAGAGAGAAAGCAGAACGTTCACTCTCAGAATTATGGGACTTTATGAAGCGTTCCAACATATGAGTTATAGGAATTCCAGAAGGGGAAGAAGAATGCCCCAGAGGAATGGAAGCCATACTAGAGAATATTATAAAAGAAAATTTCCCAAATATCACCAAAGATTCTGACACACTGCTTTCAGAGGGATATCGGACCCCAGGTCGCCTCAACTCTAACCGAGCTTCTCCAAGACACATTGTGATGAACCTGTCCAAAGTCAAGACAAAAGAAAAGATTCTGCAAGCTGCCAGGAGTAAGCGCCAGTTGACCTACAGGCGCAAATCCATCAGATTGACTGCAGACTTCTCTAATGAAACTTTTCAAGCAAGAAGACAATGGTCACCTACCTTTAATCTACTTAAACAGAACAATTTCCAGCCCAGAATTCTGTACCCTATACTGCAGAATTTATTCCAAAAAATTGAGGAAGAAGGAATCTTCCCCAACACATTCTATGAAGCAAACATCACCCTGATACCAAAACCAGGAAAAGACTCAAACAAAAAGGAGAATTTCAGACCAATCTCACTCATGAACATAGACGCAAAAATTCTCAACAAAATCCTAGCCAATAGATTACAGCTTATCATCAAAAAAGTCATTCATCATGATCAAGTAGGCTTCATCCCAGGGATGCAAGGCTGGTTTAACATACGCAAGTCTATAAACGTTATCCACCATATTAACAGAGGCAAAAATAAAGATCACATGATCCTCTCAATAGATGCAGAAAAAGCATTTGATAAAATCCAGCATCCTTTTCTAATTAGAACACTGAAGAGTATAGGCATAGGTGGCACATTTCTAAAACTGATTGAAGCTATCTATGACAAACCCACAGCCAATATTTTACTGAATGGAGTAAAACTGAAAGCTTTTCCTCTTAGAACTGGAACCAGACAAGGTTGTCTTCTGTCACCTTTACTATTCAACATAGTGCTGGAAGTTCTAGCCAATACAATTAGGCAAGACAAGGAAATAAAGGGAATCCAAATGGGAGCAGAGGAGGTCAAACTCTCCCTCTTTGCTGACGACATGATCTTATACTTAGAGAACCCCAAAGACTCAACCACAAGACTCCTAGAAGTCATCAAAAAATACAGTAATGTTTCAGGATATAAAATCAATGTCCACAAGTCAGTAGCCTTTGTGTACACCAATAACAGTCAAGATGAGAAGCTAATTAAGGACACAACTCCCTTCACCATAGTCTCAAAGAAAATGAAATACCTAGGAATATACCTAACGAAGGAGGTGAAGGACCTCTAAAGAAAACTATGAAATCCTCAGAAAGGAAATAGCAGAGGATATTAACAAATGGAAGAACATACCATGCTCATGGATGGGAAGAATCAACATTGTTAAAATGTCTGTACTTCCCAAAGCAATCTACCTATTCAATGCCATTCCTATCAAAATACCAACATCGTACTTTCAAGATTTGGAAAAAATGATTCTGCGTTTTGTATGGAACCGGAAAAAAACCTGTATAGCTAAGGCAGTTCTCTGTAACAAAAATAAAGCTGGGGGCATCAGCATACCAGATTTTAGTCTGTACTACAAAGCCATAGTGCTCAAGACAGCATGGTACTGGCACAAAAACGGAGATATAGACACTTGCAATCAAATTGAAAACCAAGAAATGAAACTAACATTTTACAACCACCTAATCTTTGATAAACCAAACAAGAATATACCTTGGGGGAAAGACTCCCTATTCAATAAATGGTGTTGGGAGAACTGGATGTCTACATGTAAAAGACTGAAACTGGACCCACACCTTTCCCCACTCACAAAAATTGATTCAAATGGATAAAGGACTTAAACTTAAGGCATGAAACAATAAAAATCCTCCAAGAAAGCATAGGAAAAACACTGGAAGATATTGGCCTGGGGAAAGACTTCATGAAGAAGACTGCCATGGCAATTGCAGCAACAACAAAAATAAACAAATGGGACTTCATTAAACTGAAAAGCTTCTGTACAGCTAAGGAGACAATGACCAAAGCAAAGAGACAACCTACACAATGGGAAAGGATATTTGCATATTTTCAATCAGACAAAAGCTTGATAACTAGGATCTATAGAGAACTCAAATTAATCCACATGAAAAAAGCCAACAATCCCTTATATCAATGGACAAGAGACATGAATAGAACTTTCTCTAAAGACGAGAGATGAATGGCTAACAAACACATGAAAAAATGTTCATCATCTCTATATATTAGAGAAATGCAAATCAAAACAACCCTGAGATATCATCTAACCCCAGTGAGAATGGCCCACATCACAAAATCTCAAAACTGCAGATGCTGGCGTGGATGTGGAGAGAAGGGAACACTTTTACACTGCTGGTGGGACTGCAAACTAGTACAACCTTTCTGGAAGGAAAGTTGGAGAAACCTTAAAGCACTCAAGCTAGACCTCCCATTTGATCCTGCAATCCCATTACTGGGCATCTACCCAGAAGGAAAGAAATCCTTTTATCATAAGGACACTTGTACTAGACTGTTTATTGCAGCTCAATTTACAATCGCCAAAATGTGGAAACAGCCTAAATGCCCACCAACCCAGGAATGGATTAACAAGCAGTGGTATATGTATACCATGGAATACTATTCAGCCATTAAAAAAAATGGAGACTTTACAACCTTCGTATTAACCTGGATGGACTTGGAAGACATTATTCTTAGTAAAGCATCACAAGAATGGAGAAGCATGAATCCTATGTACTCAATTTTGATATGAGGACAATTTATGACAAGGTTATGGGGGGGAGG
The DNA here is from genome assembly GCF_027406575.1 of Nycticebus coucang. Classification (NCBI taxonomy): domain Eukaryota; kingdom Metazoa; phylum Chordata; class Mammalia; order Primates; family Lorisidae; genus Nycticebus; species Nycticebus coucang. The sequence continues at coordinate 89,983,628 of NC_069781.1, forward strand.
AAAAGCAGAAAGAGGGATGGGGGGAGGTGGGTGGGGCCTTGGTGTGTGTTACACTTTATGGGGGCAAGACATGATTGCAAGAGGGACTTTACCTAACAATTGCAATCAGTGTAACCTGGCTTATTGTACCCTCAATGAATCTCCAACAATAAAAAAAAAGAAAAAAGGAAAAGCAAAAAAAAAATAAATAAATAAAATATGAGAATGGAGCTTTAATAGGAATTGCATTAAAATTATATATTGCTTTGGGTAGTATGGACATTTTAACAATGTTGATTCTTCCCAGACATGAGCATGATATGTTTTTCCATTCGTTAATATCTTCAGCTATTTCTTTTCTTAAAGTTTCATAGTTCTCTTTATAGAGATCTTTCACATTCTTTGTTAGATATACTCCCAAATATTTCATCTTCTTTGGCACTACTGTGAAAGGAATTGGTTATTGTTGGTATATATAAAGGCTACAGATTTATGGGGGTTGATTTTGTAGCATGAGACATTGCTGTATTCCTTGATCACTTCTAAAAGTTTTGTAGTAGAGTCCCTAGTGTTTTCCAGATATATGATCAGATCATCTGCAAAGAGTGAAAGTTTGATCTCTTCTGATCCTATGTGGATACCCTTGATCACCTTTTCTTCCCTAATTGCAATGGCTAAAACTTCCATTACAATGTTAAAGAGCAATGGAGACAATGGGCAACCTTGCCGGGTTCTTGATCTAAGTGGAAATGATTTCAATTTAACTCCATTCAATACGATATTGGCTGTGGGTTTGCTGTAGATGGCCTCTATTGGTTTAAGAAATGTCCCTTCTATACCAGTTTTCTTAAGTGTTCTGATCATGAAGGGATGCTGGATATTATCAAAAGCTTTTTCTGCATCAATTGAAAGAATCATATGGTCTTTATTTTTTAGTTTGTTTATGTGCTGAATTACATTTATAGATTTACGTATATTGAACCAGCCTTGAGACCCTGGGATAAATCCCACTTGGTCGTGGTGTATAATTTTTTTGATGTGTTGTTGGATTCTGTTTGTTAGGATCTTATTGAGTATTTTAGCCTCAATATTTATTAGTGATGTTGGTCTATAATTTTCTTTTCTTGTTGGGTCTTTCCCTGGTTTGGGGATCAAGGTGATGTTTGCTTCATAGAATGTGTTGGTAGTATTCCTTCTTTTTCTATATTTTGGAAAAGGTTTAGTAATATAGGTACTAGTTCTTCTTTAAAGGTTTGGTAGAATTCTGATGTAAAGCCATTGGGTCCTGGGCCTTTCTTTTTAGGGAGATTTTGTATAGTTGATGCTATTTCAGAACTTGATATAGACCTGTTCAAAATTTCCACTTCATTCTGGCTAAGTCTTGGTAGGTGGCATACTTCCAGGTATTGGTGGATTTCTTTCAGATTTTCATATTTCTGAGAGTAGAGTTTCTTGTAGTATTTGTTAAGGATTTTTTGAATTTCTGAGCGGTCAGTTAATTCATTGTTACCATTTCTGATTGATTAAATGAGAGATTTTACTCTTTTTTTCCTGGTTAGGTTAGCCAAGGGCTTACCTATTTTATTGATCTTTTCAAAAAACCAACTTTTGGATTTATTGATCTGTTGTATAATTCTTTTGTTTTCAATTTCATTTAATTCTGCTCTGATTTTGGTTATTTCCTTTCTTTTGCTGGGTTTGGGGTTGGAGTGTTCTTCCTTCTCCAGATGCTTGAGATGTCCCATTAAGTTACTAACTTTCTCTCTTTCCATTTTCTTGAGGAAGGCTTGCAGTGCTATAAATTTCCCTCTTAGGACTGCCTTTGCAGTATCCCAGAGGTTCTGGTAATTCATGTCTTGGTTGTTGTTTTGTTCCAAAAATCTGGTGATTTCCTTCTTAATCTTGTCTATAACCCATCTATCCTTCAGCATAAGGGTGTTTAGCTTCCATGTTTTTGTATGGGTATGCAGGTTGCTGTTGTTATTGAGTTCAACTTTTATTCCATGATGGTCTGAGAAGATGCAAGGAATAATTTCTATTTTTTTAAATTTGGTGAGGTGAGATTTGTGGCCTAGGATGTGGTCAATTTTGGAGTATGTTCTGTGGGCTGAGGAGAAGAATGTGTATTCAGTCTTGTGGGGATGAAATGTTCTGTAGATGTCTGTGAAGTCCAAATGTTGAATGGTTAAGTTTAAATCTAAAATTTCTTTGCTTAGCTTCTTTTTGGAGGACGTATCCAGCACTGCTAAAAGGGCTGTTAAAATCTCCAATTAATATGGAACTGGAGAAAATCAAGTTATTCATGTCTGTTAGAGTTTCTCTTATAAATTGAGGTGCATTCTGGTTGGGTGCATAAATATTAATAATTGAAATATCATCATATTGAGTATTACCTTTAACAAATATGAAGTGTCCATCCTTATCCTTCCTTATTTTGGTTTGTTTAAACCCTATTGCATCTGCAAATAGGATTGCAATGCCTGCTTTTTTCTGCTTTCCATTTGCCTGGAGTATAGATGACCATCCCTTCACCTGAGTCTATATTTGTCTTTTAATGTAAGATGTGATTCTTGTATGCAGCATATATCTGGCTTGAGTTTTTGTATCCAGTCAGCCAACCTGTGCCTCTTTAGAGGACAATTTAAACCCTTCACATTAATTGAGAATATTGATAAGCCTTTCGAGAGTCTGGTGGACATTTTTAATCCTTTTACGATTGTGGAAGTTGGAATTTGATCAAAATTTTCTGGGTGTGTTTACTTTTGTGGTGGAGGATTATGCTGGTCTTTATGGAGGATAGGTCTGAGAATATCCTGGAGAGCTGGTTTAGTTATGGCAAATTTCTTCAACATGTGAATGTCATTGAAGTATTTAATTTCTCTGTCGTAAATGAAACTCAGTTTAGCTGGGTACTGGATCCTGGGTTGAAATTTATTTTGTTTTAGGAGATTAAAAGTCAATGACCATCCTCTTCTAGCTTGAAAGGTTTCAGCAGAGAAATATGCAGTTATTGTAATATTCTTGCTCTTGTAGGTGATGGTTTGCTTTTGTCTGGCTGCTTTCAGAATTTTCTCCTTGATATTAACTTTAGTGAAATTGATTATGATGTGTCTGGGGGATGTCTTATTTGCATTGAGTCATGCTGGAGTTCTGATACTGTCTGCTATGTGAATTTCAGAATCTCGTGCCATGTCTGGAAAGTTCTTCTTCATTATCTCATGGAGAAGAGACTCTGCCTTGTGAAGCCACTTTGTCGCTTTCAGTGATCCCTATAAGACGAATATTGGTTTTCTTTGAATTATTCCAGAGCTCTCTGAGAGAGTGATCTGTTTTTGCCCTCCATTTCTCTTCCTCTTTGAGAATTTGGGAGCTTTAGAAAGCTTTGTCTTCATTGTCAGAAATTCTTTCTTCTGCTTGCTCCATTCTGTTACTGAGGGATTCTACTGTGTTTCTCAGATCTTTGAGGGCTGCAACTTCTTGTCTCAATGTGTCAAAATCTTTTGTCATTTGATCTTTGAATTCATTGAATTCTTGAGATATCTTTTGGGTTACTGCTTGGAATTCTAATCGATCTTATTTTCTATCCATATTCTGAATTCGATTTCTGATATCTCAGCTATTTTTGTGTGCCTGGGATCTTGTGCTGTGTTTGTCCCATTGATCCTTGGGGGAGTTGATCTACTCTGATTCATATTGTCAGAGTTTTTCTGTTGATTTTGCCTCATGATTGTTTTTTTCCATTGCCTCTGGCCATCCTCCGAGTTGAGAAGGTGTCTCTCCAAGATTAGACCCCAGCGGGATCACTCTATTGTTGCTGGATCTTTGTAGGGAGTGACCCTGTGTAGTTCCTCTGGGGCTGCCTCAGCCAGGGAATTCTGGTTGTGGAAGCAGCTCTGGAGTATGATACACCCGGATCTAGCAACAGGGTGGGAGGTGGTGTGCATGGTTGTGGGAGTGCCTGGTGCCCAGTGACTTTTGCACAGAGAGCCCAAGGCTCCAGCAGTCTCCGGCCAGGAGAAGGGCTCTGTGCAGGCAGGGAGGGCTCTGGAGGGCATGCGTCTACCAGAATCCCTGGCCAGACGGGCGGGCCGGTGTGGAGGCATGGAGGGTACAGGAGGGAGGATGCAGGGTTGCACGGCTCTCACAATTCTTGTCAGGGCATGCGGAGGACCAGTGGGTAATGGGTCGGGGGTCATGGCGCAGCTCTTATGGAGGTCTGGGCGGGGCCAAACCCAGGAGTTTGATGTTGCTATGAGCTGTGATGCCATGGCACTCTACCCAGGGCAACAGCCCAAGGCTCCAGTGTGCCAAAACCAGTCTCACTCTGCCCTTGAGGGTTAAGGCTGTAAGATAGCTCAGTCCCCACGTTTAGGCTGCTCAGTCCATGGTTACTAGCTCCCGCCCGATCCTTGCTCTGCGACCCTGAAGGCAGAGCCTGCTGGGGCAGTTCTCTCACAATGGCTCTCTGCGGCTCACAGCTGAACACTATTAGCTCCATCCAGCCCAGCGGCTCAGTCTGGGGCCCTAGACAATGCCCAAACTTTTCTGCACTCCTGTTCAAGCTCTCCCCAAGGCAGTTCAACTGAGTGCCAAGTCCAAAAACACTGAAACAGTTCACAGGTAAGGCCTTTCTCATTTGCAGTCTCACTGCTGCTTGTAGTTATGGCTGCCGGTGGGATTAGGTCAATTGAACACACGCAACCACTTGCCAGTTTTCCACTGTTTTTGTCCTCCTCTAGGGGTCCAGAAGTCCCTTGCTGACTGTCTGTATCCTCAAAGGGATGATTATAGGCAGATCCCACCAGCCAGAGATGCCTGGAGTCTTATCTCCCCAGACTAACCATGCCCTGTTGCAGGGAAGCTGTTACTTGGCCACCATCTTGGATTGTTCTCCCACCATCTCCTATTAGCATGGTTCATGGTGTTCCACAACAAAGGCCACTGATCACATAGCACCATTACAAATGTAACAGTAACAGAAAAGTTTGAAATATTTTGAGAATTTTCAAAATGGGACACAGAGACATGAAGTGAGCACTTGCTGTTGGAAAAATGGTGCCAGTAGACTTGCCTAATGCAGGGTTGCGACCAACCTTTAATTATAAAAAAAAAAATGTGATATCTGGAAATGCAATAAAGCCAAGGGCAAAGAAACAAGGTATGTTTATAATCATAGTGGCTTTAAATTCCTGGTCTAATAATTCTAAAGTCTCTGCCACACCCGAGTCTAATTCTGATGCTTTTATTTTGTTTTTAATAACATGTCACCATGGCTTTTCATTTTAGCATGCTTTGCAATATTTTGTTGATAGCTGGACATGATGTAACTTGGTAAAATAACTGAGATAGACATTTAATGTGAGGTTTTATGTTTATCTGAGTAGGAGTTCGACTGTGTTTACTATTTGCTGTAGCTGTGGTGTTAGAGGCTAAAATTTCATCTGGCGTGCTTGTTTTTGTCTCCTCTTTGACTTTTGTAGTCCTAATGGACTCTTTATTAGGGTGTGAAGCTTGCAGTTCTTTTAGCTTTAATCCTCTGTCATTCTATAGGAATCTCACTGATGTGGTAGTAAAGCATAGGAGAAGGGCACGACTCCTTATCCTATACTTGGGTTTTTTATTTCCCTCATATCGAAAGCTGGAAGAAGTTGGAGCTGTTTATTCCCCTTCCTCCAGCCAGTTAGGCTCTAATGACATAGATTCCCTTGAGGGCAGGCCTTGCACGGGAGAACTGAGAGCTAGGGGGTTATTTCAGAATGATTTTTTCCCCTTCCTCCTTCCTGATCTTCATGGTGAGAAAAAGTGGAGGCTCGTGGAGGCTCTTGGAGGTTAAACTCATGTCAGTGTGGGGTCCCCTGTTGGTCCAGACCCCTAAAGTTTTTAAGTCTCAGGCTTGTCTACCTTGAACTGCCAACAGTTTGTCAATTATAGTTTAAAGATACTGGCTTTGGCTGCAAGTTTTGCTCCTGTTTCTACCTCTCCAGTTTTTGTTCTGTGGCCTCAGTTCTGTAATGGATCTAACAAGAGTTGTTGATTTTTAGTTTGTTCAGCTTTTTTCCTATTGTGAATAAGAGAATGATGACTTCCAAACTCTTTACAAGTTGGACCAGAAACCCTGTTCTCCTACTTTTAATGCAATTATTGATGTGATAGCTTTTAGTTCTATTATTTATAGTAATGTGATTGTGGGTATGGTTGGATTTAAAGCTACCATTCTATTGGTTCCACATTTTTTATTTCTCTCTTCTTCATTTCCTGCCTTCTATTAGGTTAATCAGATATTTATTTTAATTTTTTTATTTCATTTCCTCTGTTATCTTTCAAGCTATATGTTATTTAATTTTTGTAGCTTTTCTAGATGTTAGCATATGTAATATTCTTATCTTACCACAGAGTGAGTATTATACCATTGCCTGTAAAATATATGAACCTTATCAGAATATTATTTTTATTTATCCTGGCCTTTGTCATATATCTGTCATGTACTGATGTGTATTTATGTCGTAGAGCCCTCTATGCTATGTAATTATTATTATTTGATTTAACTTGACACTTACCTTTTAAAGAATTCAGAGAAGTAAAAAAAAAATCAGTATCTATAGTTATTCCCCTATTTATCATTATTGATGGTTTTTATTCCTATAGATCTGAGTTTCCATTTGCTTTCATTTATCTTTAGCTGAAAAAATTTCCTTTATCATTTCTTACAATTTTGACTTCTGTTGACAAATGTCATTATCATGTTTTCATTTTTGAGGAATATTTTCACTTGATTTAGAATACTGGGTTGGTAGATTTTTTTTCCATTTTCTTTTTCAGTTAAAAAATATTCTATTGTCTCCTGGCCTGCATAGTTATTGCTGAGAACTCAGTTTTAATTTGTATTGTCATTTTCTTGTATTTAATGTCTCCTTCTCCCCACATTAGTGCTGATAATATTTTCTCTTTTTTTACTTTTAGTTTTAAACAGTTTAGCTATGATGTTTGTAGGTATGATTTTTAAAAAACCCTACCTGAGATCACATGATTTTTTGGAATGGTAAGTTAACATGTTTCAAAATATTTGTGAATTATTTTAGTGATTATTTCTTTAAATTTTTTTTTTCATTGTCTCTCTCTTGGGCTTCTGGGACTCTAATCATATGTGCTAGATAGCTTATGACTGCCCTTCAGGCCACTGAAGCTTTGTTTATTTTTCTGAGTCAATATTTCTGTTTGTTATATTGAATTACTTTTATTGATTATTATATTAAGTTTACTGACTTTTTCTTCTGTAGTCTCCAATCTGTTGTTAAGCCCTTTCAGTGAAATTTAAAATTTTAGATATTTCCTTTTTTAGTCCTAGTGTTTCCCTTCAGTTCGTTTTTGTTTTCTATTCCCCTGCTGATATTTCTCATTTGTGTTGTTATTCTGACAAATTTTTCCTTAAGTCCTATATAGTATTCAAATAACTGCATTAAAGTCCTTATTTGATTATTCTAACCTTCAGGTCATTTCAGAATCAATTTCTATTGACTATCTTTTCTCTTGATGATAGACCACAATTTCCCATCTCTTTGCACGTCTGTTTAATTACTGTATTACTAGACATTACAGATGATCTCTTATTGTAAAAATCTCTGGATGACTTTTTTCTTCCATTGAAGAGTATTCATTTTTGGTTTTCCATATAATTAAGTTACTGGCAAATCCCTCTATACTTAAAGAAGTTTGGTTTTATTAAAGTGGTTTTGTTGATTTTGCCCTTGATATTACTTGGGTGAATTCCTGAATTCAGAGACATACACTTTAGTTCCCAAATGTGCCCTTCTGGGGTTTCGATGGGAAATTCAAGATGTTTGCCAAAGCCCTCTAACTCAGAAACATTCATACTTCTGACTCTACCTACCATGCAAGAGCAAGCACCGCATAGCTCTGCTCTACTCTTTTAGCCTTTCAGCTATTGCTTTTGCTGGGTTCCTTGCAATCTTTCCTGTGCAAATGTCACACAAAGTTCAATTAAAGATTTTAGGAGAATAAAAAATAAAAAAAATATATGATAAAATTTAGTACAAATTAAAAAAAAAAAGATTTTAGGAGAGTTTGTATACAGATTTGGGGGCTCCTTTCTGTGGCTCCTTCCTTTTCTGACTTTCTTTTCTTAATTCCCAGCCATGCTGATGGGCCTGAAGTCTGTTCTCAGACACTGTAGCCATTAAGGATGCAGCTCTACTTGAATCTCAGTTGTCCAGCATCCCTTAGACTGGGGAATTCTCTTACAAAAAAAGGTATAAGAGTGATGATCTCATCCAGTTCATTTCCCTATTTTCAAGGGTCTTCTACTCTCTAATTCATGTATATTTTTAGTTACTCTCTCATGCCTTCAGGTTGTTTTTTACTTTTTAAAATTTTGTCCAGAGATTATAATTTCTTAGCTCTGGGAAGCTTATGCTAAGAAAAGCTACTTCTTCTTTACTGAAAATGTAATGTCTCTGTGTTTGTTTCCCCATAAGTAGTTCTGAATAGAGATGAGATTTTATGTGGAGATAGGGAGAATAATAGGTTTGGCTGTGTAGGCTGGGTGTATAAAGACTTAAAGGCCAGACAATGGATATTTTACGTGATGGAGTAAGACAATGGGGAAAGGATCATGTCTGAATTATAGATAGCTTTTGTTTTTCAATATTAGAATGATGCTGACATTTATTATAATTCATGGAGAGACTTGACATGTATTCAAATGAATTGGTATGGTATTTCTATCATTTACATGAAGCAAATGTCAGAACAGAAATAAGACCCTCAATTTATCCTTGTAATTATGTCTTCCCTCCCCCCTTTGTCTCTACTCTGTCTTCTCTCTCTCACCTTCCCTCTTTCCCCCTTTTCCTCTTTCCTTTTCTTATCTTCTCTCCTTTTTTATGATCCTCTTTTTACAAATTTTCTTCAAGTTTGTGACTTATTTGTGGAGATAGTACCAGGGCTGTTGAAGTATATCTTAAGTGATAAAATTGGTCTTCAAAAAGAAGACTAATCTAATATTTTTTACATAGTAAAAGCGATTTTATTTATAAAATTTTACCATTCCCAGTGCTTAGCAAAATGCCTTGTACTAGTAGAAAAAGGGACTAAGAGACTGAAATTAACTATTACAACCAGGGAAATTATTAAAATGGGGTGGCGCCTGTGGCTCAAGGAGTAGGGCGCCAGTCCCATATGCCCAAGGTGGCGGGTTCAAACCTAGCCCCGGCCAAAAAAAAAAAAAAAAAAAAAGATTAAAATGTAATCTATCAATGGAAAAAATTATTGCTATTTTTTTTAATTGGCAACTCCAGCAGCTTAGAAAACAGGTCTTGGTCAAAGCTTGATACAAAATTTTATATATATATGATATAGTATATATACAAATATATGATATAGTATATATATATCATAGTTTATATATATACACACACACACACTGATGGAGACTGTGAAAATATTTTACACAAGACAAAGATTGAAAGGGAATACACAAAATATGAATAGCCAGTTGACAATAGGATTATAAAGCTTATTTTCTTTTTTTTTTGGCCGGGGCTGGGTTTGAACCCGCCACCTCCAGCATATGGGACCGGCACCCTACTCCTTGAGCCACAGGTGCCGCCCTATAAAGCTTATTTTCAAAATACTTTCAAAACAGATGAAACTTGACTCTATTTTAAAATTCTTTTTGGCTAATGCAACTTCAGTAGAAACAGAGGCAATATTCTAGGTCTTCCATGTAAGCATCAAGGATTTAGAATTATGAATGTTCCAGGATTAAGCAAGGTTACATCTTCTGGCATGTGTGTGTGTATAATTTTTTTAAAAATATGTTAACCAGGGTATCCTGGAGACAACCTCCTTTCCCTATGCATCATGAGGCAGGTACCTCTTCCCTGTCTGATACATGGGACTTGTATATTCTGGGCACTTAGTTGCTGACTAGTGATGCTGGACAGGCAGGATACAGTCAAGCATCAAGCGGTGTAGTGAGGTCTGAATGCTGTATTTTGGATGGAGAATCACACGATGCCAAGAGCATGTAAGGAAAAGATTGGAATTAACATCAGGATGTGGGGCTGAGTTAGCTTCAGCCTGCTGACTTGTTGGGTACCGCCCCCTTTCCTCCTCACTCTCCTGCTATAGCACAGAGCTGGGGGAGGGTGAAGTTAGAAGGCTGTGAGAAGCTGTATTGGGCAGGTTCCTTGCAGCATCTATGACTTGGTGAAAAATGCTTCTTTTGGTGGCAGGCATGTAGCATCATAATGCCATAACTAGGGTTATCACAACATGTTTTGTCCTAACCAAGACACTTCTGAGAGTTAAGAGGGTATGTGATTAGCTGTGACAATAGGCACATCCTGGGATGTGCCAGGCAAACTGGAGTACAAGGTGAACTTCCCTGTCACCTGTTTGGCTTTTTGGCTGAAGTAGGATAATTGAATTGCCTTTGTCTGTTTGTGACCACAAGTCCTCAAGTAGCCATGAATGCAGGGGTAGGATCCTGCCACAGATGGTACCTTCTAGCTGGCTTTCTTGGACTCTAAATCACTGAGGATTTTGAGCAGTGGCTGGCATGATTAACATTTCAGGCAGAAATGTCTGATAATATATAGGAGAATGTAGGCTGGATTAGAAGGATAAGAGTGGTGAGTCAGGGAGCTCAGCAAGGACATTATTGTAGTAATTCAGTTATTTTGTTCAAGCAGATAAAAAAAGCCCAGTGATTCAGGATCCTTTGTTGGGGGAGGGCAATATAATGGTAATCCCCACATTCTTCCATTGTTGGATACTCCAAAATTTAGAAATCAATTGTTCTCACAATTGATCTTCTGGCCTCTAGCAGTTGGAGAAAGCTCCCTGAGTGACCTATGAGCTAGAAATGTGTAAATTTTTGCTAAAAGCCCGACAATGTCACTGCTTTCACTTCTGTTGTGAAAGGATAATTGACTTTTAAGTGCTAATTAAATGTAGACTAATTATTTGTATTTCATTCAAAATGATCTTTTTGTTATATAAATCTCAGTAAATGTTTTTTTCATGGTTGTTTTTGGTAGGTATTCAGGATAATCATTTTCCATGATGATATAGGCAATAAATATTGCTCAAATAAGAAAGCCAGAGCCCATATCCTTTTTTTAAATTGAGAGACAAATAAAGGTTTTAATCATTACCATCATTTTATATGAATATATTTGTAATGTGTCTTTTGAAGTTCTTGGAATCTTTAGGCCTATCATGATATTGAACTATCAAGTGCCCAACATTATAGTTCTATAATATTTTTTGGATGTCTGTGCTACATTCTGACTCCATCTCTTGCTAACAATGTGATTAGGGTTATGATTTGGCCTCTTGGGGACTCAATTCACTATTATCAATAAAATGAGAAAGTTGACTAAATGACCCTTAGGCTACTAAAATTCTATGACTTTTTAGGACTTGATTTGAGGATCATCTACACAGATATGACAGAAGCCACAGGCTTGGATGAATTGTCACAAGAGGGTGAAGGCTAAGAAAAGTCTTGCTTTTTCAGTTAGAGATAATGTGGTATAATAATCATGGTGACTGGATGGTGACGGTGGCTCAGTGAGTAGGGCACCAGCCCCATATACCGAGGGTGGTGGGTTTGAACCTGGCCCCTGGCCAAACTGCAACAACAATAACAAAAATTAGCTGGGCATTGTGTCAGGTGCCCATAGTCCCACCTACTCAGGAGGCTGAGGCAAGAGAATCGCCTAAGCCCAAGAGCTACAGGTTACTGTGAGCTGTGATGCTATGGCACTCTACTGAGGGCAAGAAAGTGAGACTCTGTTTCCAAAAACAAACAAAAAGTTTGCTCTTTTGGAGTGGTCCCACAATTCTCTCAGGGAATGATCCATTTGCTCTCCACTTCATTTCCTCTTTGAACATTTGGGAGCGTTCAAAAGCTTTGTCTTCAATGTCAGAGATCCTTTCTTCTGCCTGCTCCATTCTGTTACTGAGGGATTCTACTGTATTTCTCAGATCTTTGAGGGCTGCAAGTTCTTGCTTCAATGTGTCAAAATCTTTGGTGATTTTGTCTTTGAATTCATTGACTTCTTGAGACAACTTTTGAATTGCTCCTTGAATTTCTAATTCCATCTTTACCTCCATTCTGTTAATCTTATTTGCAATTCAAATTCTGAATTCAATTTCTGACATCTTGGCCATTTGTGTATGAATGGGAACTTTTGTTGTGTCTCCTTTGTTATTCCTTGGGGAAGTTGATCTACTCTGATTATTCATGTTGCCAGAGTTTTTTGGCTGATTCCGCCCCATGATTATTTTTTACCATTTGGCTAGAGAAGCTGGCAAGGTGAAATTGATTTGAGGAGTTGTAATTAACCAGCCTTTTACCAAAGAACTGGGACTGGTGATTGTGGCTTTTCCCTTAGAGCTTTACGAAGGTCACATTCAGAACTACTGCCTGAAACTCTGGGGACCTGCTTGGTGTGGTGGGACTAGATGGTGCTGTTAACTTTGCCAAAGTTAATATGAAGGAGAAAATCCTGCAAGCAACCAGACATAAGAAAATTATAACCTACAAGGGGAAGAATATTAGAATGACTGCAGATCTTTCTGCTGAAACTTTCGAGCCAGAAGAGGATGGTCATCAACCTTCAATTTCCTAAAACAAAACAACTTTTAGCCCAGGATCCTGTATCCAGCTAAATTGAACTTTATTTATGATGTAGAAGTTAAATACTTTAATGACATTCACAAGTTGAAGAAATTTGCCATAACCAAACTAGGTCTTCAGGATGTCCTGAGACCCATCCTCCATAATGACCAGCACAATGCTCTACCTCCAAAGTAAACTCACTCTGAAATTCTTGACCAAAACCCAATTTCCACAATGGTGAAAAGATTCAAAATGTCCACTGGACTTTTGAAAAACTTAGCACCCAAAATACTACCAGGCTTATCAAAACTCTAAATTAATGTGAATGGCTTAAACTGTCCTCTTAAGAGACACAGGTTACCTGACTGGATATAAAAACTCAGGCCAGATATCTGCTGCATAGAAGAATCTCATCTTACCTTAAAGGATAAATATAGACTCCAGGTGAAGGCATGGGCATCTGTAATCCAGACAAATGGAAATCAGAAAAAAGCAGGGGTGGCAATTTTATTTGCAGATACACTAGTCTTTAAACCAACAAAAGTAAGGAAAGACAAGGATGGTCACTTCATATTTGTTAAGGGAAACACTCAACATGATATGTCAATTATTAACATTTATGCACCCAACCAGAATGCTCCTTAATTTATAAGAGAGACCTTAATAGGCATGAGCAATTGAATATCTTTCAGCACCATAATAGTTGGAGTTTTTTTTTTTTTTAATGTCAAACATGGTCTTGGTCCAGGCTGCCCAGCACAGGCAGTGGACAGAGCTTCAGCCAGTGGCTGAGGCCCTCAGTTCTCGAGCCTGGGCCAGGTACTGGCGATGGCCTAGAGCTGCGGCTACCAGCTGGAGGACAGCAGCTGAGGGCAGACTAGAACCAGGTGGCATTCCGACCGCCAGCATAGTACCTGAGACCTCTTCCCTCAAAGCCCCCATGAACACTCGGTCAGAGCTGAGACGCTCACAAGCCAGCCACAAGCCAGCCTCAGACTCTCCTCGGCCGGCTTGGATATACCCCGCCTGCTAGCCATCCAGATCCCTGCGCTCTCATAGAGTTGGAGATTTTAACACCCCTTTGGCAGTGTTGGATAGATCCTCCAGTAAGAAACTAAGGAAAGAAATTTTGGACTTAAACATCACCATACAACAATTGAATTTAACACACATCTATAGAACATTTCATCCTAACACACCTAAGAATGTGTGAATATCACTTATCAGCCCATGGAACAGCCTCCAAAATTGATCACATCTTAGGTCTCAAGTCTAACTTCAGCAAATTTAAAAGTATAGAAATTACTGTTTGTATTTTCTTGGATCATCACACAATAAATGTTGAACTTACCAATAACAGATATCTGCATACTCATACAAACACTTGGAAACTAAATAACCATATGCTGAATGATAGCTGGGTCATAGATGAGATTAAGAAGGAAATTGACAAAGTTTTGGTTATTGCCAAAACAATAATGAAGACACAAATTACTATAACCTATGGGATGTTGCAAAGGCAGTCCTAAGAGGGAAATTTATAGCATTGCAAACCTTCCTCAAGAGAATGGAAAGAGAGGAAGTCAATAACTTAATGGGACATCTTAAGCAACTGGAAATGGAAGAACATTCCAACCCCAAACCCAACAGAAGAAAAGAAATAACTAAAGTTAGAGCAGACTCGCCCGGACCTCTGTACAAGTGGTGCCACGACCTGTGACCTGCGGCATGCCTGGACCTCCCTACGAGCAGCGCTGCAACCTGCAACCTGCAACCTGCATACTGCAGACTGCCCAGACCTCTGTACCAGCAGTGCCACAACCCGCAAACTGCGACTCGCAGCTCGCCTGGTCTCCCTATGAGCAGTGCTGTGATCCACGGCCTGCCCTGACCTACATATAAGCAGCGCCACGACCTGAGACCCATGCCCGCCAAGACCTCAGTACTAGCCGTGCCGCGACCCGTGACCCATGCTCGCCGGGCCTCTGCATGCCCTGACCAGGAACTCCCTGCCTCCACACTAGCCCGCTCATCTGGCCAGGGACTCTGGTAGCTGTGTCCTCTCTGGAGCCCTCCCTGCCTCTATGTGGAGCCCTTCTCCTGGCCAGAGACTGCTGGAGCATTGGGCTCTCTGTGCCAAAGTCACCAGGTGCCAGGCACTCCCAGAACCAGCGGGAGTTGCTGGATCGATGTGTCACACTCTGGAGCTGCTCCCACAACCAGAACTTCCTGGCTGGGGAAGCTCCAGAGGAGCTACACAGGGGCACTCCCTACAAAGATCCAGCAACCATAGAGTGATCCCGCTGGGGTCTAATCTTGGAGAGACACCTCCCCAACGCTGAGGATAGCCAGTGGCAATGGTGAAAAACAATCATGAGGCAAAATCAATGAAAAAAATATGGCAATATGAATAATCAGAGTAGATCAACTCCCTCAAGTAACAATGGGGCAGACACAGCCCAAGATCCCATGTACAAACAAATAGCTGAGATGTCAGAAATCGAATTCAGAATCTGGATAGCAAATAAGATCGAATTAGAATTCCAAGCAGTAACCCAAAAGATATCTCAAGAATTCAATGAATTCAAAGTCCAAATGAACAAAGATTTTGACACACTGAGACAAGAAGTTGCAGCCATCAAAGATCTGAGAAACACAGTAGAATCCCTCAGTAACAGAATGGAGCAAGCAGAAGAAAGGATTTCTGATGTTGAAGACAAAGCTTTTGAATGCTCCCAAACTCTCAAAGATGACGAGAAATGGTGGGCAAAAATAGATCACTCTCAGAGAGCTCTGGGATAATTAGAAGAAAACCAATATTTGTCTTATAGGGATCCCCGAAAGCGACAAAGTGGCTTCACAAGGCACAGAGTCTCTTCTTCATGAGATTATGAAAGAGAACTTTCCAGACATGCCAAGAGATTCTGAAATTCAGATAGCAGAAAATTTCAGAACTCCAACATGACTCAACCTGAATAAGACATCCCCCAGACACATCATAATCAATTTCACTAAAGTTAATATCAAGGAGAAAATTCTGAAAGCAGCCAGATGAAAGAAAACCATTACCTACAAGGGGAAGAATATTAGAATAACTGCAGATCTCTCTGCTGAAACCTTTCAAGCTAGAAGAGGATGGTCATTGACTTTTAATCTCCTGAAACAAAATAACATTCAACCCAGGATCCTGTACCCAGCTAAACTGAGTTTCATTTATGATGGAGAAATTAAATACTTTAATGACATTCACATGTTGAAGAAATTTGCCATAACTAAACCAGCTCTCCAGGATATTCTCAGACCTATCCTCCATAAAGACCAGCGTAATCCTTCACCACAAAAGTAAACCCACCCAGAAACTTTTGATCAAATTTCAACTTCCACAGTTGCAAAAGGATTAAAAATGTCCCCTGGACTCTTGAAAGGCTTATCAATATTCTCAATTAATGTGAAGGGTTTAAATTGTCCTCTAAAGAGGCACAGGTTGGCCGACTGGATACAAAAACTCAAGCCAGATATCTGCTGCATACAAGAATCTCATCTTACTTTAAAAGACAACAGAAATGAAATATCTAGGAATATACCTAACAAAGGAGATGAAGGACTTTTATAAAGAAAATTATGAAATCCTAAGAAAGGAAATAGCAGAGGATATTAACAAATGGAAGAACATACCATGCTCATGGATGGGAAGAATCAACATTGTTAAAATGTCTATACTTCCCAAAGCAATCTACTTATTCAATGCCATTCCTATTAAAATACCAACATTGTACTTTCAAGATTTGGAAAAAATGATTGTGCATTTTGTATGGAACCAGAAAAAACCCTGTATAGCTACGGCCATTCTTAGTAATAAAAATAAAGCTGGGGGTATCACCATACCAGATTTTAGGATGTACTACAAAGCCATAGTGGTCAAGACGGCATGGTACTGACACAAAAATAGACATAGACACTTGGAATCGAATAGAAAACCAGGAAATGAAACTAACATCTTAAAAACCACCTAATCTTTGATAAACCAAACAAGAACATACCTTGGGGGAAAGACTCCTTATTTAATAAATGGTATTGGGAGAACTCAATATCCACATGTAAAAGAGTGAAACTGGACTCGTATCTTTCCCCACTCACAAAAATTGATTCAAGATGGATAAAGGACGTAAATTTAAGGCATGAAACAATAAAAACCCTCAAAGAAAGCATAGGAAAAACACTGGAAGATACTGGCCTGGGGAAAGACTTCATGAAGAAGACTACCATGGCAATTGCAAGAACAACTAAAATAAACAAATGGGACTTCATTAAACTGAAAAGCTTCTGTACAGCTAAGGAGAGAATAACCAAAGCAAATAGACAACCAACACAATGGGAAAGGATATTTGCATATTTTCAATCAGGCAAAAGCTTATAACTAGGATCTATAGAGAACTCAAATTAATCCACATGAAGAAAGCCAACAATCCCGTATATCACAATGGGCAAAAGACTTGAATAGAAACTTCTCTAAAGAAGACAGACGAATGGCTAAAAAAAAAATGAAAAAATGTTCCTCTTGCCTATCTATTAGAGAAATGCAAATCAAAACCACCCTGAGATACCATCTAACCCTAGCGAGAATGGCTCACATCACCAAATCTCAAAACTGCAGATGCTGGCATGGATGTGGAGAGAAGGAAACACTATTACACTGCTGGTGGGACTGCAAACTAGTACAACCTTTTTGAAAGGAAGCATGGAGAACCCTCAAAGAGCTCAAGCTAGATCTCCCATTTGATCCTGCATTCCCATTACTGGGCATCTACCCAGAAGGAAAAAAATCTTTTTATCATAAGGACACTTGCACTAGACTGTTTATTGCAGCTCAATTTACAATCACCAAAATGTGGAACAGCCTAAATGCTCACCAACCCAGGAATGGATTAACAAGCTGTGGTATATCTACACCATGGAATACTTTTCAGCCATTAAAAAAATGGAGATTTTACATCCTTTGTATTAACCTGGGTGGAAATGGAATACATTATAATAATAATAATAATAATTATTATTATTATTATTTTATTGTTGGGGATTCATTGAGGGTACAATAAGCCAGGTTACACTGATTGCAATTGTTAGGTAAAGTCCCTCTTGCAATCATGTCTTGCCCCCATAAAGTGTGACACACACCAAGGCCCCACCCCACTCCGTCCCTCTTTCTGCTCCCCCCCATGACCTTAATTGTCATTAATTCTCCTCATATCAAAATTGAGTACATAGGATTCATGCTTCTCCATTCTTGTGATGCTTTACTAAGAATAATGTCTTCCTTATTCTTAGTAAAGCATCACAAGAATGGAGAAGCTTGAATCCTATGTACTCAATTTTGATATGAGGAGAATTAATGACAATTAAGGTTATGGTGGAGGTGGGGGAAGGGGAGAGCAGAGAGAGAAATGAAGGAGGGAGCGGTGGAGAAAGGAAGAGCAGAGAGAGGGAATGAGGGAGGGGGTGGGGCCTTGGTGTGTGCCACACCTTTTGGGGGTAAGACATGATTGCAAGAGGGACTTTACCTAACAAATGAAATCAGCGTAACCTGGTTTATTGTACCCTCAATGAATCCCCAACATTAAAAAAGAAAATAATAAGAAATTGGCCTGGGAGAATACTTTATTAGATGGACCCCCACCCCCACCAGGCAATTGAAGCAACACCAAAAATACATTACTGTGATCTGATCAAACTAAAAAGCTTCTGCATAGCCAAAAACACAGTAAGTAAAGCATGCAGACAGCCCTCAGAATGGGAGAGGATATTTTCAGGTTATGCTTCTGATAAAGGTTTGGTAACCAGAACTCACAGAGAACTCAAACTTATTAATAAGAAAAGAAGAAGTAATCCCATTTCATTGTGGGCAAGGGACTTGAACAGAAGCTTCTCTGAAGATGACAGATGCATGGCCTACAGACACATGAAAAAATGTTCATCATCTTTAATCATCAGAGAAATGCAAATCAAAACTACTTTGCAATATCATCTAACTCCAGTAATAGTGGCTCATTTAACAAAATCCCCAAACTACAGATGTTGGCATGGATGTGGAGAAAAGGGAACACTTCTGCATTGCTGGTGGGAGTGCAAGTTAATACTCTTTTAGAAAGAAGTATGGAGAATACTCAGGGATCTAAAAGTAGACCTGCCATTTATTCCTGTAATTCCTCTAGTAGGTGTATATCCAGAAGACAAAAATCACTTTATAACAAAGATGTTTGCACCATATTGTTCATTGTAGCTCAATTCATAATAGCCAAGTCATGGGACAAGCCCAAGTGCCCATCAACCCATGAATGGATTAATAAATTGTGGTATATGTATACTGTGGAATACTATGCAGCCTTAAAAAAGATATAGATTTTACCTGTTTTACATTTACATGAATGGAGCTGGAACATATCCTACTTAGTAAAGTATCTTAAGAATGGAAGAAAAAATATCCAATGTACTCAGTACTATTATGAAACCAATTTACAATCACTCACACTTTCATATGAAAAATAGATCACAACTATGGTCCAAGATGAAGGAGGGAGGAGGGGAAGGAAGGGGAGGGGAGAGGTCAGATTGAGGGAGGGTGAATTGCGGGATCACACCTATGGTGCATAATGCAAGGATACATGTTGGATCTATTAGTATAGAGTATAAATATCTTAACACAATAATTAAGTAAACGAGATTAGGTATATATTAACCAGTTTTAGGTACGCATTCCTAATTGTATATGAAATCAGCACCTTGTACCCCATAAATGCATTAATGTATACATGATCTATGTGTTCATGATTTAATTAAAAAATAAATAAAATATTAATCAAAACCCTCACTAGGCAGTAGGTAACACGATGCAATACTTAACTTTGTCTGGTAGTCTAGCAGTTCTCAAAGTGGATTTGCAGACATATAGAGGTCCCTGAGAACCTTCTGGGGGGACTGATGAGGTTAAGAGCATTTTTATAATAATACTAAGAAATTATGTGCCCTGTCCATCATGTGGACATTTGTACTGATGTTACAAGATTAATGCCTGGTGGTATGTTCAATGCCTAGCATTTTAGCATAATTTAAGGTATGCAGCACTCACAGTAAAAAACAAAAAGGGAGGAGTGGAGAATAAAGTGGGTTCACTTAAGAATCTTTTATGAAGCAGTAAAAATTATTAAATTTATTAAATATCAACTCCTGAGCACACATCCTATTCTATGTATCAAAATGAAAAGTAGGCATTAAGCATTTCTGATGCAAACCCAAGTATGCAGGTTTCCTCAAAGAAAAGCATACGTGCAATTGTTTGAATTGCAGTTTGCTCTAGCCACTTTTTCATGAAACATTTTTCCCTGTAAGAATGGCTGACAATCATATCATGGTTATTCAAACTAGGTTCCTGGCAGACATTTATTAAAAATGAACAAAGTGAGCCTGTCACTTCCAGTAAAACAACTGTCAGCATTTATTGCCAATAATAAAATCTGAACTTTCAAATGAAAATTCAAATCTTGGAGAATTTGGATACTCCACCATGAGCTTAACAGCTTCTCAAATGTTTAAAAACTTCTGATAAATCAGTGATAATATTAATTAATGTGATTTTTGTTGTTTTTTATATAGTGCACTGTGTCAATATTTGGAAGATCTGTATTATTAATCAGTAAAACAGTATTTTTCAAATGAGCAATAGATAATGTTTCAAAATTATGCATGGGAAAAAGATTTATTCAAATTGGAAGAAAAATTAATGGATTTTAATATAATAGAGTAAGAAAAGTTCATTAATGTGATTTTGGATTCCACATAGCAACTAACTTTAAAGAAGCTACCATTTTCCAAGTTCTGGTATGGTACTCAAAAGTAATATTCACAATTATCTGAAAATACCATTAATATATTATCTCCTTTTCCCAATTATGTTATTTGTGTAAGGCCTAGTTTTATTCATATATTTCAACAAAAATAACATAAAGCAACAGACTAAACACAGGAACATATAAGAAAATCTGTCTTATATCAAGCCAAACATGAATGAGATTTGCAAAATTGGAAAATATTGCCATCCTTCTTACTCAATTTATTTTGGAAACTATAGTTATATTTCATAAATTATGTTACTTATTAACATATAATATATTATTATTTTTTCAGTGAACTAAAAATTATTTCTAATTTTTTGCTTTAAATTTGTAATATGGTTAACATCACAAACAAAAGTTCTTTGGGGATTCTAATCTAACTCTAATTTTTTTGATAAAGAAATCTTGACAGAAATAGGTATATTAATTCAGTAAATGTGTGTATCAACCATATTTTAAAACCCGTGGGGAGACAAGGATGAATGAAATAAAATTTTTGCCAAGGTCACATGTCAATTTCTATAGACAGATGTGCAATCACATAGAGGTTATGTAAACATGGAAGACATATCACTTCAGAACTGAGAAGGCTATCTGGGGTTAGGTAAAGAATATTTGAGTTGAGTCTAAAAACCTGCTTTCAAAATCTGGCTTACTAAGTCATGCTTCAGAAGCTTAGTTTCCTTAGCCCATAAAATGGAGAGCTTACCTAGAGCTGATGTGAGGACAAAATACAGTGTTTGTGGAACTCTAAAGTGACATATGAATATGAAAATTATTATTGTTGTTCATTCTAAAAAATCAAGCAGGTTGATAAGATAAAGTGAGGGGAACACATATAGTAATGGTTTTCTGTGTTACTATTACAATATCCAAAAACTCTAAATTCTGAAATAAATGTGATGTTAGAGCTTTTGGATCAGAGACTGTGAACCGTTTACCTTAGTTCAAACAAGACAAGCCCAAGAACAGACAGGAAGACTTTTTCCTAAATCAGCATTGAACCATAGTCCACTATGCTGAGCCAGTTAGGAATCTTCCAAAAGAGATTGGAAGATTCCTTCCATATGATCTACATGGATATCCTGGGTAATTGCTAAAACTCAGACGTGTGTTATGTCCATAACATTCCTATGATCTAGAAGGCTCCTTTCTTTTGTTAAAAAAAACATTCTTCAATTTGTTTGAAATGTATGGCTGTCCAGGACCCCAAACTGGCCACAGAGATAATCAGTCTCTCATATAAATAATCATAAGTTGCCTGTTTAAAAAACTTTTTTTCTACTGTGAGAAATATCTCCATAAAACTCATCAGTTCATGCTTTTTATCTAATTTGAAAACTCAATAGTATTTAATTTATTTAGTTAATAAATGAGCACCCCTTCAGTGTGTGGCTCTTTGCTAGGCAATGGGGTATAAGACTTATCTGGTTCTTACTCTCTCAGATCTGAGAATCTGAGAGAAATAGGAAATGACTAAAGAATTAGCACGAAGTGAAAGGATTTGTGCTAAGATGGGCAAGTTCAATGTTACACAAGCACAGTTTAGAAAGCACTTGACTGGTCTTGTAGAAAGATAAAATGATGAGAATCATCATGGGAGGCTTCTTGGAATAAGAAGTATTTTAGCCAAAACCCAAGGATGGATGGTTATCAACTAGGCAAAGAGAAATGGGAATAGCTGTTGATATCTTCTGTCCCTCCAGCTATAACACAAAGTTCTCTTCCTCTTCAGAGCAATTAACCTCCTGTGTCACCTGACCCAAGATGTATATATATTTTTTGGTCATTTTCATGGCCCTCTCACAGCTGTTTGGCACTCCCTCTTTCCTGGAACCCTTGTACCCCTTAGATTCTGTGATATCACAACATAGTACAAGTCCTCTCACCACTCTGACTTTCTGTGTTCTTTATAATTTCACGTCCTGCTTCTCCATCCAATGTTGACTTTCCTCAAGGTTTGAGCCCATGTCTTCTGTTCTTCATGCTCACTGAAAGTCCATGGCTTCAGTTATGACTTATACAAGATGTCTTACAGGCTTACATCTCCAGCCTGACCTCCCTGGGCTGTAGGATGGTGCCTCTTACTGCTTGTTTGATCTCTCCTGTTGTACAGCTCAGGAGTTCCTCAGACTCTGTCTGACACCAAACTCATCAACCAATCTGATCTTCTTCAACATTTTCCTATCAACTTTATCTCTCAAATATCTCTTAAATCAACCCACTCCCTCCACAGGTGCTCTAATCCAAACCAGAGCATCCATTGCCTGAATTACTACAACAGCTATGCCAAGTGCTTTACCCAAATCCTTTCAGTCTCCAGCCAGTTCCCTCTGCAGAAGTGATCTTTTTGAAATAGTTTATTCTCTTCCTCCTGCTTAAAATGTGTTGATTACTCTTAACACCTTTGGTACAGAGACAGGTGTTCTTTACCACAGCCTACAAAGCTGTGTAGGAGCCAACTCACCTCCTCCTCACTCCAGCCCTGCTGACTTTCTTCTTCTAGCTCATCATTATTACAGGGCTCCTTTATGAACACAGGACTTTGCAAATCTTGTTTTCAGTTAGGAACATCCTTCCTCCCTCTTCTTCCACCTAATACTGATCATCCTCATCTCTTTACTGGGTACTCCTTTGGCCTGGTTGACAAGGTCATACACTCTCAGCATTATATTTCTCCTTATCCTGTTATAACATTTCCATGTATTTGACTATTTGATCAATGATTATCTCTTTCCATGAAGATCACAATTCTTCCTGGACTTTTTTCTTCTTTGTATCCCCTGATGTTTAACTCTTTTTATTTATTAAATTATTTATTTATTTTAGTGAACTAATATAACCTGTGCAAAGGCTCAGCAGAAGAGACAGAACAATGCATGCATGAAAGGCTGGAAAAAGTTTAATGAAGACAGAGCCTCAGGGAAGGGAGGGAAAGGTGAAGGTTAGGGTGAGTAAAAGTCAAGGCTGAGGAAGCTCACATGAGTCAGATCGAATAGCCACAATAAAGGGTGAAATGAAAAGTTCTTGCATTGGTTTTAACAAGGGAGTAAGATGATCGAATTTGTACCACTTTGACTTCTGTGTGGAAAGTATACAGGAGAAGTCAACTCCAGAGGCAGAGATATGACGTCAGCTATTCAGTAATCTGGGAAATGACTAGTACCTGGTACATAAAGTAGAATAACAGTTGTGATAGTAGGAATGGAGAAAATTGGATTGATTTGAAAAACAGAAAATGAGAAGGACTCAGCAAGACTCTGACCTCTCTTCTCTTCCAAATGACTCTGTAATCACCTACCAATTTCCAAACCCTAGACTGTGTCTCTTCTGGCAGAGATTTGAATTTACAAAAAGCACCCCAGCTCTCTTATCATCCTATATGTCCTCTTGAATAAGTAGGCCTTTGTACACCAAGCTTCCTGGAAGAGAACACAGAAGCAAGTTTCCTATAGTTCCGCCATGTCCTAACACTGGGCCATCTGTCCCAATCATTGTGTTCATAGTAGTTTTGTAAAGTGCTTTTTAAAATTATCTGTAGTATGCTTTAAATATTTGAACTCAATCTTGATGATATTCTTAAGAGTTCATTCTGTAACATTTATACATTTTTATTGTAAATATCAACCCTTTTAAATTCATCCCTGATGACGTTTGACCTTTCATCTATTCACACATTTTCTCACACTGGAGTTCATCTGAGAGTACCCTTCATTCAGCCTTTGACCATCGATTTAGCATCTATTTTGTGCTAGACATTTTCTAGGCAATGAAGATAAAATGACAAATAATACATGGTTTCTAACCTCCATGAGCCATAGTCTAGTGTAAAAGGTAGACATATAAGGAACTATTTAATATATTTAGATCTTTCTCAATAAACTTACTAAAAGTATATAAATACATATTTTCAAAGCCCCAACACCTCTCCTAGAGGATGGGGCATAAGAGGGGTCTTTTCTTTTGAATCTTACAGTATAATTAAAGTTTGACATGCAAATAATACATAGAAGGCGTGGCAATGAGAGGTAATAGCACATACAAATTCATGGAATTTTACAATAACATAACATGATCAGATTAGTTTTTAGGGCAGCAACTCCGGCAGTCACATAGCTGTCCTTAGCAGTCCTACACTTTTCTTCCTCATCGGAATCATTTAGGATTACACTATACATTTCTTTTAGAACATCTCTCTTTGGTATCTTCTCTCTTAGAAAATACCTAGTAGGAACAATAGGATATGATGTTTCCTATCCTTGTTTTTCACCAGACCAACAGGATGACTGTGGTATTTCACAGATGTGTCCTGAGTTGATTTCCATAGGCACTGAGTTGAGTCACTAAATCTGTCAGTGGGTCTTCAACAAGGCAACATTTCAATTTCTGAAAAAGATTGTACTTTGCTCACCAATTCCTAAAATCACTTCAGGAGACAATTAAGGCAACTCAAAAAAAGCAAACATATAACATGAATCACACGTCCCCTGGAGTCCTATATATCACTAGCAAAAAAAAAATGATGAAAATAATCATTTGTTTTCAGTGCTATTTAATTGCAAGCAAAGTACACTGTGGTTCTTGGTCTTCTCCTCTTGCTAAAAAAAAAAGAAAAGGAAAAGAAACACACTTTGGTCATTCATTCCTAATCTAAAGAGTAAATGAAGTTTCTGCCTCAAATAGAAATCTGGGTCTTCCTACGTAAGCTAATGTGTCTGTATTTTGTTCTTGAACTTCTAGAGTCCCCATTCTTTATCTGTCAACATTTCCCCTTCATATCTCTCAATCTGTGCTGTGAAGAGAAACCCCCCACGCAGCCACACTTGCTATCTTCCTCATCTACTAAATGAACTCTTCATTCTCCTGTCTCCAAGACACATACATCTGTCTCCCACCATATTGGAAACTGAGGAACTCTTAAATAACACAGTGAGAAAATGCCCCCTTGATGAGACCGACAGCTTATCAGTAACCGCCTTCAGGGAACCCCAGAAACACGCACCTTTCCAGTCAGCATTCTCAGAGCTACCAGGAGAAAAACAAGAACTCAGACAGGAAAAGGGTCAAGGGCAATTTTCTGCTATTGCCATGAAAAGATAGATTTTTTTTTTTTTTAAAGCTTAAAATAGTCCGTATGGAAACTGTCATTCTCAGATGACAGCTGGCAGTACCAAGAGCAGAACTGAGAGAAAATCACCAAGCTGGTTTCCATCCGGTTCCTGGGAATGGCCTTCTACCTGTCAGTATGCAACTCTGCCCACCAGGTGGCCTCAGCTACACCTGGCCTGACAGCACCCTCTCCAGAGGCCTGGTATTATTACAGCCTGCCCTTCTGCTGGCATAGAATTAACTTGTTCTGACTGGGTGACAGTTCTGACGACCTTGCAGTTTGAGGCAAGGAGCTGGGTCACATGTTGCTACATGCATGGGCTGTCACTAATTGTGCCACTAAAACCAGACAAAACCTTGTCAAGGGAGATAAACTCCTCTGGAGACAGAGGTAAGTGACTCAGCTCATGGCCCACTTGTGAGGGTTTTATTCAGTTCAAGGACAACGTCTGCTGATGAGAGAACTTACTTAATATTCCGGGAGACAATCAATGGCAGCAAGAGGAAGCAGGCAGAGAGGCAGACAGAAAACACCAGGACAAATTTGAGAGTACTGAAGGAGACAGGCTGTTAAAAGGTGGCAAAAGAAGATGATGTCCTCACTTTTGAAAATCGATGGTATAAACTCCCAAATCACACCTATTTCACAGTTGTAAAATTTCTACCAAGAAACGAAAGCAATCAACCTTGGTTTTATTTAGTACAGTGTCTCCTTTCTGCTTGACACTGGGCTAAGTATTACAAAAGCTACTGAAACACCACACATGACCCCTAACTTCAGCAACCTTACAATTTAGCTGTTGATATAAGACACATTCTCATAAAAATATAGAATGTGGTGAACATACACCTTTTTCCTCAGGCCTGTTCTCCCAGTGGGAATCTGAAGACATAGATCAAGTCCCTGAACAAGAGGACTCAGAGAAGAGAGAGGACAGAGAGGCCCAGCAAGAAGCAAGCACAGAGAATTGACTACCTAGGCCTCTTGAGAAGTGACTCTGGGTGTCCTTTGCTTCCTACAGGTCAGTTTTCTAGCTGTTATTGACTATAAAAGAGGCCATCTGGGCCCACGCTAATGGTCGGCTTTCACGCTTTTCATGTCGGCATGGCGGTATGCTACTTAACTTACTCTTCTTTCTGGAAGTGGTCAGACTCAGGGATCCTGACAATGTTAGTAAATCCAAGGTTTCTTCCTCTTTTCTCCCCTCTATCTCCTATTCAACCCAAACTTATGCAAAAGCAATGATTGAGAAACAGAGTATTCCTCCCATGTTTGCCCAAACTGAAGAGATGGGCTTTGAGTTGTAAATATTGACTCTGAAGCCAAATTGGGGCATTTATGCTGTGTAAATTAGTCAAATTATTTAATCTCTCTGAGCTTCCATTTTCTTAACTGCAGGGATTAATTAAAAAAAAAAAAAGAAAAAAGAGAAAAGAAATAACATAAAAGTACCTAGCATGGTGTCTGGTACTCGGTAGCTGATTAAGAAATACTGATTTCTTTTTCTCTACTTCAATCCTGCAATAGTGATGCTAAATACCTTCTTATTAAGTGAAAATTGGCATGTACAAGTCCTTAGTACAGCCACTCTTCATTATTCACGGATTCCCTATTTAAGAATTCACCTGCCCACTATAATTTACTTGTAACCTCAAAATCAATACTCACAGCATTTTCATGATCATTCACAGATATGCACAGAGTGACAAAAAATTTCAGTCACTCAGTGAGCACATTCTTTAGCTGAGGATGAATAAAGCGAGTCTCTGCCTTCTTGTTTCAGCTCCCCCATATGGTAAATGATTCTCTTTTGCAGTGTATTTAGTGCCATGTTTTTTGCATTTGTGTACTTTTTGTTGATGATTTTGCTGTTTAAAATAGCCCCCAAGCATGGGGCTGAGTGCCCATCTAGTGTTCTTGAGCACAGGAGGCTGCCATGCACCTTATGGAGAAAATACAGGTGTCAGGTAAACTTTGCTCAGACATGAATTACAGCCGCTGGGCATGAGTTCAACATTAATGAATTGACAATGTTTATTAAATAAGTTGCCTATAAACAGAAATGCTCACAAAACAATGTTATTGGTCAGTTGATGAAAATGTGTCTATAGAGTCACAAAAACCTAATTATCTCCTCAAGAAGAAATGGTTTCAATATTTGGTAATTCAGTGTTTACAGTGACTTCAAAGGACATAACTACCAACAATGATAAGAATTAATATATATTATTTTCTCGTTTAATTTCCATACCATTCTTTGAAACAAAGGCATAATTAGCACAGTCAAGGACTGCATTATGAAAAAGGTGTGAACTTGATCTGGGTCTTGAAGGGTCTTAGAGTGAAAAGATCTTGGGAGAAGGGAAAGAGATGGTGATGGGGATGAGCATAATCTGTTCACTGGACAGTAGAGGGCTTCACTTAATTAGAGCACAATGTGAATGATGGGCGTTTGTAGGACATACGCACTTCTTGTGGCTCCCTCAATATTATTCTTAAGTCATTTTGGATGACTAGATGGAGTATATTCATTTGTCTTTCTTTCGGATCTTCTAATGAGCTTAGACACTGTGTGGCATTGGAAAAATGCTAAATCTGGGATGAATTTTTAATACCAGAATCTTCCAGAGTCCTGCCCCAGGGGCAGGACTTGAAGACCTGTGGAACCAGCAGCAATAGACCAGGGAAAATGAAAGTAAAAGCAGAGAGAGATAAAGAGACAGGACACACAGAATAGAGTTTTAAAAAGTGGGTACACAGATCCACCACTAGCTTGTGGGGCTTCAGCAAATGGTCCTGAGTGCTTGTTCCACCCAGCTTTTATGAAGCTATTTTCTTATTTAGCCCAGAGTAGGGGGTGGAGAGTAAGCTGGGGAAGGGAGTAAAAACGATAGCAGTTTCTATGAGTAAGCATGTTAGTTCTTATTATGTCTATAATAATTAACTTTAAGGGTCTGGACAGCCATGAGAAATACGGAACCTGAGCCTTGTGTGGGGAAAGCCACCTGTCTGTGGTCACATACACAAATCCCTTGTGGGGATTTGAATAATATGTATTTAACTTCTCTGTCATAAATGAAGCTCAATTTAGCTGGATACAGGATCCTGGGCTGAAAGTTGTTTTGTTTTAGGAGATTGAAGGTTGATGTCCATCCTCCTCTGGCTTGAAAAGTTTCAGCAGAAAGATCTGCAGTCATTCTAATATTCTTACCCTTGTAGGTTATGATTTTCTTATGTCTGGTTGCTTGCAGGATTTTCTCCTTTATATTAACTTGGGCAAAGTTAATTACAATGTGTCTAGAAGTTGCTTTATTTGGGTTGAGTTGTGCTGGGGTTATGAAACCGTATGCTATCTGAATTTTAGTATCTTTTGCCATACTTGGGAAGTTCTCCTCAATTATCTCTTGGAGTAGAGTATCTGTGCCTTTTGGACCATCCTCTTCTCCTTCAGGGATTCCTATGAGGTGAATGTTTGCCCTTTTGGATTAATCCCACAATTCTCTCAGGGAATTATCCATTTTTGCTCTCCATTTCTCTTCCTCTTTGACAATTTGGGAGTGTTCAAAAGCTTTGTCTTCAATGTCAGAGATCTTTTCTTCTGCCTGCTCCATTCTTTTACTGAGGGATTCTACTGTATTTCTAAGATCTGTGAGGGCTGCAAGTTCTTGCCTCAATGTGTCAAAATCTTTGGTGATTTTGTCTTTGAATTCATTGACTTCTTGAGACAACTTTTGAATTGCTCCTTGAATTTCTAATTCCATCTTTACCTCCATTCTGTTAATCTTATTTGCAATCCAAATTCTGAATTTGATTTCTGATATCTTAGCCATTTGTTTATGAATGGGAACTGCTGTTGTGTCTTCTTTGTCATTCCTTGGGGGAGTTGATCTACTCTCATTATTCATGTTGCCAGAGTTTTTTGGCTGATTCCACCCCATGATTATTTTTCACCATTTGGCTAGAGATGCTGGCAAGGTAAAATTGAATTGAGGGCTCCTGGAGTTGTAATTAACCAGCCCTTTACCAAAGAACTGTGACTGGTGATTGAGGCTTTTCCCTTAGAGCTTTACAAAGGTCCCATTCAGAACTACAGCCTGAAACTTGGGGACCTGCTTCTTATGGTGGGGCTAGATGGCACTGACTGGTATTCCGCTAGTCTCTATTCAATCCTAGTGAATAAGTGGCTTTGGGCTGAAATCTCAGCCATGGTGATATATAAGCATCACTTATATATAAGCAATAAAGATATATAATCTTAATTATATATCACTTATATATAAGCAATTAAGACATAATTGCTTATAAGATATATAAGCAATTAAGATATAAGCTATAATAAGCAATTAGGACACCCCTCCCCCCCAACAGGCTACAACTGGAAGGGGAGAATCCCACACTCCCACAACAAAACAACCAGGGTACAACCTTGGTGGGTTCCTGGGTGATCAGCCCAAGTCAAGAGTTCCAAACCAATTGTCCTGGTTGACACAAACACTGATCAGGTGGGAGAGTTCAAAAGGTCCTCAGCATCTAGGCAGAAGGGGTCCACTGGTAGCTCAATTTGACCCTAGTGGGAAGGACCACAGAGCTGCCACCTCTATTGGGGCTGCACTGCCACTGTTGGGGGTGGCATAGCCAGTCTGTGGTATGCTGTGTGCAGGTTGCAGGAGCCAGTGGGGAGCTCGAGGGCATTGCCACCATTGGCAAGGGTCATAGGAGCCAGCGGGAAACTGGAGAGCGGAGCCACTGACCCCCAGTCTTGTGCTATAGGAGCTGGGTGGGAAGCCGGAGGGTGGAGTTGCTGGCCTTGGTGAGCCTTAGGGGTCTCAGGAGCTGGGCAGGGGTTGCCAGGGCGCCAGTGCATGGATCACAGGAGCAGGGTGGGAGTCACTGCTGTAGCCCCAGGTCCCAGGAACCCGGTGGGGAGCCCAGCTGCCCACCGAAGGCTGCCGTGCTGGGGAGCTGGTGGGCCATGGTCCCTGGTGGTGGGAGTAATGCTCTTTCCAACACGGGGCAAATCTCTCTCCTCTTGTGACTCCTGGTGGTGGGAGCAATGCTCTTTCCAACATGGGGCAAATCTCTCTCCCCTTGTGACTCCCCACCTCTATTAAAGTTATAGTTTCAGTGCAACTGTCCCACAGCTAATGAGGTGCCCCACCCTCTCAAAAATATGCTAAATTCTCCAGGTTTTGCAGGGGGTGGTCCTCCGGACTGCCAGGAGAGAGAGGAGGAGTGGATTGGGGGTTCAGGAAGGTAGGGAGACTATGAGATCAACTTTTGGCCTAGGCATGAGACTGCCTGGGCTTGCAGCAGTATCTCTCTGTGGAGGGAGTCCTGGCCTTTAGTTGTCTCTCCCCTTTGGTGAAACAGAAGGTCTTCTGTTCTCTACTCACCTCAAGCCACTCTCCTGGGGTGGGGAGGGGAAGGATTCCTGTCCCCTTTGGGATGGGTTTTGTACCTGAAATTTGTTTCCTTGGAGTCCCAGCTTTTCACAGCAGGGGTGATGCAAATCTATCAATCCTCTCTCTCAGCTCAGCTCCTGATCTTCCACATTATTGGTTTTTTCTGGCCATTATTTCTCCCTCTGGATGGGAACCTCTGCTGAAAGCTGGCTTTAGTCAGCCATCTTGCCTCCCTCCCTAGTGAGGGTTTTGAGAGAGGAAATGGTAAATGATCAAATTGGGTCAGACCTGACTTTATTGTGCAAGACTGATAATGGAATTAGAATATACCCATCAAATGTACAAGCAAGCGAAATTTATTTGCATCTCTGTCTTTTTCATCTGTTTTCTCAAATTTATACTGGTATTTGCACATCCACCCAAAGTTGCATTGTGTCTGAGATAACCAGATGTTCCCTAAATCTGCTGTCTCTTTTTCTTAGATAGTCTCGCTTGCATTAGATATGACAATTGGACTGGCTCAACAATAGTTTTAGAGGAAAGGTCTTATGTCATCACAAGGCCCATATCATTAAAACGCTCCAAGCATGCTAGTCTGTGTTCTTTTCCTCCCGCTGGTGGGATGGGGATCAGGATAAAGGCCAATGAGTTGGTAGAGGGCGCTGTGGAATAACCATGTGGAGGACAGCTAACTGCATTTGGAGCATTTCTAAATACTGGTCCAGGAGCAAGTGAGCAAGAAATACATTTAAGAGAGCAAGAAATAAATTTCTATTATTTTGAACATCACATGCTTAGATCTATTTGTTACAGCAACTAGCCTGCCTTAACATTAGCTTGAATAATAACCTTCTAATTAGAATTCACAGTTATTCAAATTCCTCCATGACATATAAATTGAACTGTACTAAAGGCTAATATTATTAATGACTTCTTTTTACAGAGATATGAAAAAGGACTCCCTTTCCCAAATTTATAGCAGATTCTCCTTTTATCCTCTCAGCAAAGGATTTATTTCCAAATTAAAGGGTAATGTAAGGTATAATGAGGAAAAATATTTATTCCTTAAATATATGGAGGAATATCATATTGCATTATTACTTTATATATGTTCTAACCTTAAAATAACTAGCCTTGGATACCTCTGGGTGTAGACTGGGAATTAAGTAAGAAATTAGAAATGTATTCCATGAAAGATACAATGAGAAGAGTAATTAGTTAAAGTATTATGAATAGGATGATTGAGAAGCTTGAAAACTGCTTTCAAATAACAGATATGGGTTTTAAGGGGGAAGTAATTGAGTAGATTCCAAATTTGAAACCTTTGGGCAATCAGTTCTCTCTCTAATTACTGATCCATGTCCTTGGTTTGTGAATATAAAGCTAATCCCCCCTAGTGTCAGTTAGATAGAGATGCAATTACAAAAATCATGGATGTGGTTCAGGATATCATTAGTCTATTTGTATTCAATGCAAGTCAACATTCTAAGCAAGTAACTGGGTTGCTTTTATAAACATTGTGTGTCATGGAAGGTACCACATGATCGAATGTCACATTTGAAGACATTTCTTCCTTTAATTCCAAAATGATCATTCCCTATCCTGGCTGTCTACAGTGATCAATTTTCTGATTTTTTCACAATTTTTAAAAAAATGAATTGAGAGATTCTGGCTCAGCACCCATACATAGCTCAGTGAGTAGGGTGCCAGGCACATACACTGAGGCTGGCGGGTTTGAGCCTGGCCTGGGCCTGCTAAACAACAATGACAACTGCAACCAAAACATAGCTGAGCATTGTGTTGGGTGCCTATAGTCCCAGCGACTTGGGAGGCTGAGGCAAGAGAATCGCTCAAGCCCAAGATTTAGAGGTTGCTGTGAGCTGTGATGCCATGGCACTGTAAGGAGGGTGACAAAATGAGATTTTGCCTTAATAATAAATAAAAAATGAGAGATCCTAATGGAATCATTAGGCTGTTTTATAAATAACATCAAAGTACACTTGTATGTTAATTCAAGAGCTAAAAATTGTAACAGTTAACTGGCCTAGGTTATGGAGCAGTAATAAAAGACCCTCCCAGATTTTAGCGGCAACCAAAATTTATTTCATATTCATACTTCACCTCCACGTCAAGTCATCAAGGAGGCCTCTGCTCCTTAGTTATCGAGGATCCAGGCTTTTGGAGGCTTCATCTTATCATATGATCTCCATAAGACCTCTGTGACTGGGGAAAAGACCACTGCCAGTTGCACACTGATATTTAAATCTTCTGGCCAGAAATGACACATGTTATTTTTGCTCATGTTTTATTGGCTAGACTACACCTAAGGAGGTATGGAAAGTCTAATCCTAAAATGTGCCCAGAGGGAAGGAGAAATGGAATATTTGTGGACACCACATATATAAAGATATAGTTACAATGCAGAGATGGGAATAGACAATCTCAGCACTAGGAGATATGATACAACACTGAGTGTCACGATGATGATTTGCATAAGATGCTGATCAACACTGAAGTGGATTGAGCCTCAAGTTAGGGAAATGGGTCTGTCTCAGTGAGCATCAGCCTGACAACTTTTTCCCTAAACAACCTTCCTTGAGTTTCCTTCCCTGGACTTGCTCAGGTCTCCCCTGCATCTTTCTTTGCATTGTACTCTCCTTCACAGTGCTTTTAGGTGTCTCTTCCCTTGACAGATTATAATCTTCATGAGAACAGGGACTGTGTCTGTCCTCGTCATGGTCATGTCCAAGAAATGTTTGTTGAGTCGTAGCATGCTTGGCACATAGAACTGTTTGTTGAATGAGCGTATGAGAGCAGTTGAATTCTGGTTAGCAAGTTCAAGTTAGCCCAAGGAAGAAGGGAGAGAGAGCCTTGCAGACTCATGGAGGCACAGACACCTCAGAGACAAGGCCATTTTGAAAAATGAAAGGGCAAAACTTGTGGTTTGCTTGCTCCCTAGGAGAGGAATTTCTACTCATGCATAGCTTAATTGCCATCATTTTAAGAGAAAATGAGCCAGTGTTCCACTTCTAAAGCACTCTGGGTTTCTAACCCCCCTCCCCTCTTTCTCTTGTCTTGCTGCTTTGATGAGCTGAGATCACCAGCTGGGCCAGGCTTCTATGCTGTGGATAAATGTCCACAAGGGGCGACAACCAGGCCACCAACCTCATTTTCACTTGTGATTCAAGCCCAAACTTTAACCTTTCTCCAGAGGAGTAGAGAATGCATTAACACCTCAGACCGTTCCACTGGCTCTCAGGGCACAGGGTATCCGTTGTCCCCTAGGTCTGAGTGTATCTCCAATTTGCTTTTGATAATCACAGCCCTGAAAATTATTTCAAACAGGGGAGGAGCTGGAGAGAGAGAGCTGGGAAAGTGTCTCTCATAGAAATGTAGGTATTTTCTCTAGGTTTACCTTGCTTAGGTATGTCTCTCTTTACAATAATAAGGCAATTGGATTCAGATTCTAGAGGTACTGGGGTCTCCCCTTGCTTCCAAATATGTGCCCAAGGACCCATCAAATTATTAGGCTGTTGCTGATGAAGAAATTACCTGGCAGCTTTGCTGGGGTTTAGGAGCAGTATTTCTCCAGGGTGGGAGCTGCTGATACTTGGTCAGAGCTCTTAGAGGCTTAGCCTTTATGGGAAGAAAGCCATTGGACTGGGCATGTTCACTTTCATCAGAACTGAATGGATCAACCCAAAGCAGATGGTGGGCTTCGTCTCTGCCCCTCAAGCACCTGCCCTTGCTAACTCACAAAGATAGTTGAAGTCTTTAGCTCAAAGGAATGGTCTGGAGATGCTGCTGAGTATTTTATCTGACATAATGATGAAGAGTTTTTGGTTTTCTAAGCAACTTATGATTATTAAATGACTACCTGAATATATACAGAGTGTCCATAAAGTTTGTAATTGTCTATTTTGAATTGCACATGAACTTTATGGCCACCCTGTATATTTAATTCATTGCTGAACACTTAACTTTCTCAAGATTAAAAATTGTAGCATTATGGGCAGTGCCTGTGGCTCAAAGGAGTAGGGCGCCGGCCCCATATACTGGAGGCGGCGGGTTCAAACCTGACCCTGGCCAAAAAAAAAAAAAAATTGTAGCATTATAATAACGTTTCAGTGTGCCCTCCTGGGATGCAAATAGCTTATATTGCACTTGCCCATCCTAGTCACTTGTGGCTATTTAAATGAAAACTGATTAAAATATCTTAAGGTGTTCACTTCCTCAGTTAAACATGATAATCTATAGCCATGTGTGGCTAGTGGCTGCCATTTTGGACACTTTTGTCATTCCAGAACCTTCTGCTAGGTAGCACTGACTCAGAGAGTAACCCAAGGCATTTGTAAGACAGGTAAGGTAAATGGGCAAAGTCAGTCCAGGATGAGACAAGAAGAAGAGGCAGAGACTGTGGAGATGTGGAGAGTCCATACTTCTCCTGCAAGGAGGTGGCTGGTGTGACCAGGGAAGACTATAGCGCTGGCGTTAACAAATCTCTCAGTTTTCAAGAGATGTGGGGTATGTGGTTCAATGTTGGAGATGTAGGTGAAATCCCCTGGTATTTACACATTACATAATTCAAAAACATTGTGGGTCAGAAGAAACACATTTAGGGCTACAAGTCAACTGCTGAGACAGAAAGGCCTTGATTTGGGAAAATTCATGGCTTTGTTAGAGAGCAGGCCTGCTGTTGGCTGGAGCCACTGGTCACCTTTAGGAAGGCAGAGAGGCTCCAGCGTGGGAAGTTGCAGGGGGGTATTCACACCCTCATGCCTCTCAGAGGATGCTTGCCCTGAGGACATCCTTTCAGAGCCTTTCCTGGATTTGTTAAAGACTGGAGAGTCTGTCAGAAGGGCAGTCTGAACAGGAGAGGCCTGAATCCCTCCCTTTTGAAGTCAGTAGAAGTTCACATACTTGGAGCCCCTATGGCCACAGATATTTCCTGGCTGCTGTTGCAGCTAATTTTAGAAAACAAGGCTTACTTCAGCCTTCAAATACAGCCCTAGGTGTACTTCTGTGAACTCCTTGGAAATCACTGAATATCACTTCAGACTTGCAAACTGATTATGGGAATGCTATTGCTGTTACCACCTGTTAGCATAATACTGTTAGTCATCAGCAATTAATAAAGCGTTTGACCTTTGGCTTCGGAGGGGAAGAAAGCAGGAAGAAGGAAATAGTAAGGTTAGCACAACCACTTCTGGGTCCCATCACCACCCTGGCCAGAAAGTCTTTATTCAACTTGTGTTCTTTCCCCAGAAGAAGACACAAAAGACTTGAACAGTGCCACCCAGAGTTTTCAGGAATGTACCATAGAACAACACAGGGCACAAACTGGGTTGTAATTATTTGCTTGTTTGTTCATTTGAGCAAGGGGGTTGGAGGTGCAGGTAAAATTTAAGAGTAATAGTCTGGAATAGAATCCTTTTTATTACCATAACATAGTACTGGAAAGTGGGCTTTTGTGGCAACCATCCTGGGGATGGTTTGCCACTTAACAGAAGATCCTCATTGTGGTTTTCTCTGTATTATTATCTCTGTATAACTGTTTGTCAAACCATTCAGAGTTTTGTCTTGAGTTTAATTTTTCTTAACAGATTTTGATCTGTTTTTAGGAAGCTTGAACTAAAATAATCCCATTGGTGTAGTTATAGAGAGTTACCTGGATAGGATGACTGCCATTTTGGACACTTTTGGGCTTCATTAGTTTCTGCCTTACAGCCCAGAATGGGAGAAGATATTTGCAGAAGTGGGGTTGCCTTACAGCCCAATAAGCAAAATCCCAATAAGCAAAATAAGCAAAATCCAATGCACAGAATGGGAGAAGATATTTGCAGAAGTGGGGTTGCCTTACAGCCCAATAAGCAAAATCCCAATAAGCAAAATAAGCAAAATCCAATGCACAGAATGGGAGAAGATATTTGCAGAAGTGGGGTTGCCTTACAGCCCAATAAGCAAAATCCCTGCACAGAATGCTGCGTGGACTAGCCTTTCATGTCTGCTTGCCTCCTCTGTTATGAGCACAGTGGTCACTGTCCTTAGTAAAGTAAGCAGATGTGGCCACTGCCCTGTTATACCCGGACAAGCAGAGAGAGCCCTATACATCTATTTAAATAAGTCAGTATGTATGGCCCTTTCACTTTGTACGGGATGAAAAGGAGAGAACCTGCAGTTAGTATGTTTAGGGTTTGGAAGGAAATACTTTTCTCAATAGGTTTTAAGCAAATTGCCTTCTTGATAGGAGATAAAATTCAGAAGTAGCTTAATAAAAAGAGAGTCAGAAATGGAAGCATATTCCTTCCTATTTTATGAAATTTATCCATCCAATCAACCATTGTTTACTGAGTTCTTGCTATTAGATAAAAATCATGAATTTATGGGGATGATGCTATTATAGTGCTGAATAGCCATCCATTTGCTGCCTGACTGAGCACTTCTGTACCCCACTCTCAGGGCCATTGCTCTTCTTTTTGACACCCTCACTTGTCTCAATCTGTTCCTGTTCTGTGTCTAGGCCAGTCTGTGCATCCACTGCCTTACTCCATCTGTGAATGCTCCTCCAGGTCACGTGGGTTGCTGAAAGATGGCTTTGGTATTAGCTTGCTGTGCCCTGTCGGTTCAAATCAAGTCACAGCAGCTCAAGCCCACCCTGTGGGCAAGTTCTTGACAGCTCTCCTTGTCAGCTGACTGCTGAAAGGCAACAGCAATGAGTGGGAACCAGTTAATTATCAGTGACCACTTCCAGGTTGGGATTTTTTATTTAATGCTTAGTTAATTTCACAGTAATTGAATTTATACTTGGCTTACAGAGTCTGGGGTGAAAGGTTCTGGGTGGAGCCCCAGCATTTTCCGGCAGGGGAATGAAAAGGCTATTGTTTCAAGGCCTGCCTGGCCACCTCTCCTGAACTCTGAAGGTTTGGAGCATGAAATTACCCACAGGAAGATTTTGAGATGCAGACAAGGCAAATAGAGCTGGTGGAGCACCTGCCCACCAGCAGGTGAGGAATGGGGATCAGATTTGGTGGAATCTGTGTATCTGCTCAAGGAGGAGCCAGCCTATCTTGACGGATTCCCATGTGCTGGTGAGAGGGCTGGGCTCCTCACATACACATGTATTCTCCCATTTCTTCTCCACATCATACTGGTGACATTGGTGCTATTATTTTCATTGCTCAAGTGAGGAGGGTGAGATTCATAGACATCGAGTAACTTACCAATACCACACAATAAGAAGTAGGTCCAGGATTTAAACTTGGGTGTTCTGACTCCTAAACCCAAACTTCTTCAATGGTTGCTTTGGAAGAAGAAGCAACATCTAGAGAAATTTAGTTTTTCCATCTCTTATAGGGATAGTAGTGCTAAGAAATTTAGCTTCAGTAGAGACAGCTTCTAAGGGTGAGGAGGGGTATCGGGTAATGGTTTTCCTGGCCAAGCATACCCTTTCTGGTGCAAGATGGTGGTCATTTAATAATGGGGTCGTTACAAAAGTTTTGAAATTCATAAAAATAAAGAAATGTAAAATTTGGTGGACAGAAACTAATGAAGCCCTCTCAGCAACACTGATAAGCTGAGCAAGTTGAAACTTGCATGGGTAGATCAGAAAGGATGCTGTTGACTATGTTTCTTGGGAGTGAAAGAACGAAACATAGCATAGTCTATCTCAAAAGTTTTTTTTTTTTATTAAATCATAGCTGTGTACATTGATATGATCGTGGGGCATCATTCACTAGCTTCACAGACCGTTTACCAAGTTTCACATATACCCTTGTAAGATGCACCGCTGGTGTAATCCCACCAATCCCCTTCCCTCTACCCACCTCCCTCCTCCCTCCCCTCCCTTTCTCCCTTCCCCCTATTCTTAGGTTGTAACTGGGTTATAGCTTTCATGTGAAAACCCTAAATTAGACTCATAGTAGGGCTGAGTACATTGGGTACTTTCTCTTCCATTCTTGAGATACGTTACTAAGAATATGTTCCAGCTCCATCCATGTAAACATGAAAGAGGTAAAGTCTTCATCTTTCTTTAAGGCTGCATAATATTCCATGGTGTACATATACCACAATTTATTAATCCATTCGTGGATCAATGGGCACCTGGGCTTCTTCCATGACTTAGCAATTATGAATTGAGCTGCAATAAACATTCTGGTACAAATATCTTTGTTATGATGTGATTTTTGGTCTTCTGGGTATATGCCCAGTAGAGGAATTACAGGATTGAATGGCAGATCTATTTTTAGATCTCTAAGTGTTCTCCATATCTCTTTCCAAAAGGAATGTATTAATTTGCATTCCCACCAGCAGTGCAAAAGTGTTCCCTTTTCTCCACATCCACGCCAACATCTCTGGTCTTGGGATTTTGTGATATAGGCTAGTCTCACTGGAGTTAGATGGTATCTCAAAGTAGTTTTGATTTGCATTTCTCTGATGATTAAAGATGATGAGCATTTTTTCATATGTCTGAAGGCTGCATGCCTGTCTTCTTCAGAGAAGTTTCTCTTCAAATCCCTTGCCCAGCCTGCGATGGGATCCCTTGTTCTATTCTTGCTAATGCGTTTGAGTTCTCTGTGGATTCTGGTTATTAAACCTTTGTCGGAGACATAACCTGCAAATATCTTCTCCCATTCTGAGGGCTGTTTGCTTGCTTTACTTACTGTGTTCTTGGCTGTGCAGAAGCTTTTTAGTTTGATCAAGTCCCAGTAGTGTATTTTTGAAGCTGCTTCAATTGCCCGGGGGGTCCTCCTCATAAAATACTCGCACATGCCGATCTCTTCAAGGGTTTTCCCTGCACTCTCCTCTAGTATTTTTATAGTTTCATGTCTTAAGTTTAAATCTTTTATCCAGTGAGAGTCTATCTTAGTTAATGGTGAAATGTGTGGGCCCACTTTCAGTCTTTTACAGGTTGCCAGCCAGTTCACCCAGCACCATTTGTTAAATAGGGAATCTTTTCCCCACTGAATGTTTTTAATTGGCTTGTCAAAGATTAAATAATGGTAAGTAGCTGGATTCATCTCTTGATTCTCTATTCTATTCCAGACATCTACCTCTCTGTTTTTGTGCCAATACCATGCTGTTTTGATCACTATTGATTTGTAGTATAGTCTGAAGTCTGGTAGCGTAATTCCTCCTGCTTTGTTTTTATTTCTGAGTAATGTCTTGGCTATTCGAGGTTTTCTCTGATTCCATATAAAACGAAGTATTGTTTTTTCCAGATCTTTAAAGTATGACAGTGGAGCTTTAATAGGGATTGCATTGAAATTATATATTGCTTTGGGTAGTATAGACATTTTAACTATGTTGATTCTTCCCATCCATGAGCATGGTATGTTTTCCCATTTGTTAATATTTTCAGCTATTTCTTTTCTTAGAGTTTCATAGTTCTCTTTATAGAGATCTTTCACGTCCTTTGTTAGATAAATTCCCAAATATTTCATCTTCTTTGGCACTACTGTGAATGGGATAGAGTCCTTAACTGTTTTTTCAACTTGACTGTTGTTGGTATATATAAAGGCTACCGATTTATGGATGTTGATTTTGTAACCTGAGACGCTGCTGTATTCCTTGATCACTTCTAAGAGTTTTGTAGTAGAGTCCCTAGTGTTTTCCAGATATACTATTATATCATCTGCGAAGAGTGAAAGTTTGATCTCTTCTGACCCTATATGGATACCCTTGATTGCCTTTTCTTCCCTAATTACAGTGGCTAAAACTTCCATTACAATGTTGAAAAGCAATGGAGACAATGGGCAGCCTTGTCTGGTTCCTGATCTAAGTGGAAATGATTCCAATTTAACTCCATTCAATATGATATTGGCTGTGGGTTTGCTGTAGATGGTCTCTATTAGTTTAAGAAATGTCCCTTCTATACCAATTTTCTTAAGTGTTCTGATCATGAAGGGATGCTGGATATTATCAAAAGCTTTTTCTGCATCAATTGAGAGAATCATATGGTCTTTGTTTTTTAATTTGTTTATGTGCTGGATTACATTTATAGATTTACGTATATTGAATCAGCCTTGAGATCCTGGGATAAAACCGACTTGGTCATGATGTATAATTTGTTTGGTGTGTTGCTGGATTCTGTTTGTTAGGATCTTGTTGAATATTTTTGCATCTATATTCATTAGTGATATCGGTCTATAATTTTCTTTTTTTGTTGGGTCTTTTCCTGGTTTGGGGATCAGGGTGATGTTTGCTTCATAGAACGTGTTGGGTAGTTTTCCTTCTTTTTCTACCTTTTGGAACAGGTTAAGTAATATAGGTACTAATTCCTCTTTAAAGGTTTGGTAGAATTCAGACGTGAAACCATCTGGTCCCGGGCTTTTCTTTTTAGGGAGGTTTTGTATGGTTGATGCTATTTCTAAACTTGATATGGGCCTGTTCAATATTTCCATTTGATTCTGGCTAAGTCTTGGAAGGTGACGTGCTTCCAAGTATTGGTCAATTTCCTTCAGATTTTCATATTTCTGAGAATACAGTTTCTTGTAATATTCATTAAGGATTTTTTTGATTTCTGAGGAGTCTGTTGTTATTTCATCTTTGTTGTTTCTGATTGATGAGATTAGAGATTTTACTCTTTTTTTCCTGATTAGGTTGGCCAAGGGTTTATCTATTTTATTGACCTTTTCTAAAAACCAGCTTTTTGATTTATTGATCTGTTGTATTATTCTTTTATTTTCAATTTCATTTAATTCTGCTCTAATTTTGGTTATTTCTTTTCTTCTACTGGGTTTGGGGTTGGAATATTCTTCCTTTTCCAGTTGCTTGAGATGTCCCATTAAGTTGTTAACTTCCTCTCTTTCTGTTCTCTTGAGGAAGGCTTGCAGTGCTATAAATTTCCCTCTTAGAACTGCCTTTGCAGTGTCCCAGAGGTTCTGATAGTTCGTGTCTTCATTGTTGTTTTGTTCCAAAAAATTGTCAGTTTCTTTCTTAATCTCATCTGTGACCCAGCTATCATTCAGCATAAGGTTATGTAACGTCCATGTTTTTGTATGAGTATGCAGATTCCTGTTGTTACTCAGCTCAAGTTTTATTCCATGGTGGTCCGAGAAGATGCATGGAATAATTTCTATTCCTTTAAATTTACTGAGGTTAGACTTGTGACCTAAGATGTGATCGATTTTGGAGTAAGTTCCATGGGCAGATGAGAAGTATGTGTATTCAGTTTTGTTGGGATGAAATGTTCTGTAGATGTCTGCTAAATCCAAATGTTGGATGGTTAGGTTTAAATCTAAGATTTCTTTGCTCAGCTTCTTGTTGGAGGATTGATCCAACACTGCCAAAGGAGTGTTGAAATCTCCAACGATTATGGAGCTGGAGGAAATCAAGTTGCTCATGTCTGTTAGGGTTTCTCTTATAAATTGAGGTGCATTTTGGTTGAGTGCATAGATGTTAATAATTGAGATCTCATCATAGTGAGTATTACCCTTAACAAATATGAAGTGACCATTCTTGTCCTTCCTTACTTTTGTTGTTTTAAAGCCTATTGTATCTGCAAATAAAATTGCAACACCTGCTTTTTTCTGATTACCATTTGCCTGAAATATGGACGACCATCCTTTCACCCTGAGTCTGTATTTGTCTTTTAGGTTAAGATGTGACTCTTGTATACAAAAGATATCTGGCCTGAGTTTTTGTATCCAGTCAGCTAACCTATGCCTCTTTAGAGGACAGTTTAAGCCATTCACATTAATGGAGAATATTGATAAGTCTGGTGAAGTTTTGGGTATCGAGTTTTTCAAAAGTCCAGTGGCCATTTTTAATCTTTTCGCCAGTGTGGAAATTGGAGTTTGATCCGAAGTTTCTAAGTGAGTTTACTTTTGTGGTATAGGATTGGGTTGGTCATTATGGAGGATAGGTCTGAGAATATCCTGAAGAGCTGGTTTGGTTATGGCAAATTTCTTCAACATATGAATGTCATTAAAGTATTTAATTTCTCCATCCTAAATGAAACTCAGTTTAGCTGCATACAAGATCCGTGGTTGAAAGTTATTTTGCTTTAGGAGATTAAAAGTTGATGACCAGCCTCTTCTGGCTTGAAAAGTTTCAGCAGAGAGATCTGCAGTCATTCTAATATTCTTCCCTTTGAAGGTAATGGTTTTCTTTCCTGGCAGCTTTGAGGATTTTCTCCTTCATATTAACTTTAGTGAAGTTAATTATGATATGCCTTGGGGATGTCTTATTGGGGTTGAGTCATGCTGGGTTCTGAAGCTGTCCGCTATCTGAATTTCAGAATCTCTAGGCATGTCTGGAAAACTGTCTTTCATAATTTCATGCAGAAGGGCCTCTGTGCCCAGCGAGGCCACTTCATCTGTTTCTGGAACTCCTATGATTTGGATATTCACCTTCTTCGAATTATCCCAGAGCTCTCTGAGAGAGTGATCTGTTTTTGCTCTCCATTTCTCTTCCTCTTTGAGAGTTTGGGGGTGTTCAAAGGCTTTATCTTCAATGTCAGAAATCCTTTCTTCTGCTTGCTCCATTCTGTTACTGAGGGATTCTACTGTATTTTTCATATCTTTGAGGGCTGCAAATTCTTGCTTCAGTGTGTCTAAGTCTTTGGTGGTTTTGTCTTTAAATTCGTTAAATTCTTGAGACAACTTTTGAATTTCTCCTCGAATTCCTAATTCCACTTTATTAATCTTGTCTGCAATTCAAATTCTGAATTCGATTTCTGACATCTCAGCCAGTTGTTTATGAATGGGATCTTCAATTGCATCTGCCATATCTTTCCTTGGGGGGGGGTTGATCTATTCTGGTTATTCATGTTACCAGAGTTTTTCCGCTGATTCCGCCCCATGGTTGTTTTACTCCCTCTGATTTTTTCCCCTGGGGCTTTGTCGAGGGCCCATACAGTGTTGTGGCCTGAGAAACTGGGGCCCTGTCTGGTGTGGTGGGGCTAAATGGTTCTGCCTTGTTTTCAGCTGGTTTCTGTTCCACCCTAGTGAAACAGATACTTTGGATTGAAGTCTCAGCTGTGGAGAAATATCAGCAATTAAGTCACCCCGCCCCCCACGAGCAAACAATTGGAAAATTAAAATCAAACCTTCCTAGCACTGTGCACCTAGGGCATCACCTGATTTGTCCTTAGGTGATTGGTTCCGTTCAAAAATGTCCAAATCAATTGTCTCAGTCTGCACCTGTCTCAGGTGAGAGAGTTTAAGAGGTCTCTGGGAACTGGATCACAGGGGTCTGGTGACTACTCTGGTGTGGCTTGCTCCAGTGCTGCGTGGAGTCAGGAGAAGCCACCCGGCCTATAAATCAGTCTGGGAAGGTTGCTGCCTCCTTCCCCA
This sequence comes from Nycticebus coucang, assembly GCF_027406575.1. NCBI lineage: Eukaryota > Metazoa > Chordata > Mammalia > Primates > Lorisidae > Nycticebus > Nycticebus coucang. The sequence goes on from NC_069781.1 coordinate 90,027,949, forward strand.
CCTTGCACCACCTCACACCCAGTCACTGATAGCCCTGCAGTTGGCTGACCCAGTTGCCTGTAGTGAATCGGTACTCCAGGAGTTTGTACCTGCCTGAATCACAAGGAAGTCTGCCAGGCCGCTGTGCTGTGCCTCTCTCCAGTAGGAGGAGGTGAGGCCTGACAACCTCAGGTGCTAGATGAAGGTTGGGGGGTTTTCACTCAGGTCCAGTCTCGCCCCTGATTAATGTTACTGACAGAACAGAACAGAACAACTCTGCGTCTCCCCTGCAGAAGAGAAGCTGAATTGAGGTCCAAATCAGCTTGTCTTTGCTCTTGTATTGTCTATAGTTTGACAATCCCCTGAGGGCCAGGTGCATCTTAGGTTTAGTAAAGCGGACCTCTAGGTCAGCCCCGCCCTGGGAGTTTCCCTGGTTTGCAAATTGGAGTTGCCTCAGGCAAACTCAGAGTCTCTGGTTGCCCAGGGAGACAGGGGGTGTGGCTTCAGAATATTCTGTAGTGAGCCGTGTTGCTAGCAAAAGAGGGCTGCTGCCTTATGGCTCAGGCAACCGTTGTTCCAGTATAGCTCCCCTCCGGCCAACCATCCTCTCTCCGCTCCCGTATCCCAGAGTCTGCCTGACCAGCTGCAGTCCAGCACTGTCTACACCCCTCGAGGAATTGCCCAAGAGTCTGGACCCCTGGGGGACAGGCCTCCAGACCTTGGAGCGAGAGCAGAGGGGAGTGTGGGGAGCGCTGGAAGCCTGGGGTTGCAGGCAGAGAACACACACAGCTTTACACAGTTTTATGCCTGGCTGTATTGTCACCAAAAGATGGCTGTCGCACTGTGCCTCAGGGAACTGCCACTCCAGTGCAGTCCCCACTCTGCCGACCGACCAGGACTGGCCCCCAGACCCCAGTGTGAGCAAAGGGGAGTGCTGGGAGCTCAGAATTCCAGGTAGAGACTATATACAGTTTATACAGTTTTATGCCTGGCAGGAGGACTCTGTGGCACCCCAGTAGGGGAGGTAGGTCCAGTTTTTAGAGGGTCTCTCCCATGGAGTGTAGTGGGAGGACCTTTGAACTCTGCCCGGTTGTTTGTGGGGCACTCTGAGCCATTCTCATGGGGAGGAGACTCATGTCCGCTTGGTGATGGACCTTTTATTTGTATCCTTGTGGTCGCAGCTCGCCTCAGCGGGGTTGACGTGCATTCTACAACCTTCTCTCTTAGTGCAGCTCAAATCCACCAGGTTACTTGCTGAACTTTTGTCCTTTAACTCTCCTTCTGAATGGGAGCCTCTGTGGAAAGCTGGCTTCAGTCAGCCACCTTGTCTCCTCCCCCTAATACATTATTTTTTAATTATTTATTTATTTATTTATTTTTTATTTATTTTTTTTCTTTCTTATTGTTAGGGATTCATTGAGGGTACAATAAGCCAGTTACACTGATTGCAATTGTTAGGTAAAGTCCCTCTTGCAATCATGTCTTGCCCCCATAAAGTGTGACACACACCAAGGCCCCACCCACCTCCCTCCTTCCCTCTTTCTGTTTTCCCCCCCATTAACCATAATTGTCATTAATTGTCCTCATATCAAAATTGAGTGTATAGGATTCATGCTTCTCCATTCTTGTGATGCTTTACTAAGAATAATGTCTTCCATGTCCATCCAGGTTAATACGAAGGATGTAAAATCTCCATTTTTTTTTAATGGCTGAATAGTATTCCATGGTATACATATACCACAGCTTGTTAATCCATTCCTGGGTTGGTGAGCATTTAGACTGTTTCCACATTTTGGCGATTGTAAATTGAGCTGCAATAAACATTCCAGTACAAGTGTCCTTATGATAAAAGGATTTCTTTCCTTCTGGGTAGATGCCCAGTAATGGGATTGCAGGATCAAATGGGAGGTCTAGCTTGAGTGCTTTGAGGTTTCTCCATACTTCCTTCCAGAAAGGTTGTACTAGTTTGCAGTCCCACCAGCAGTGTAAAAGTGTTCCCTTCTCTCCACATCCACGCCAGCATCTGCAGTTTTGAGATTTTGTGATGTGGGCCGTTCTCACTGGGGTTAGATGATATCTCAGGGTTGTTTTGATTTGCATTTCTCTAATATATAGAGATGATGAACATTTTTTCATGTGTTTGTTAGCCATTCGTCTGTCGTCTTTAGAGAAAGTTCTATTCATGTCTCTTGCCCATTGATATATGGGATTGTTGGCTTTTTTCATGTGGATTAATTTGAGTTCTCTATAGATCCTAGTTATCAAGCTTTTGTCTGATTGAAAATATGCAAATATCCTTTCCCATTGTGTAGGTTGTCTCTTTGCTTTGGTTATTGTCTCCTTAGCTGTCCAGAAGCTTTTCAGTTTAATGAAGTCCCATTTGTTTATTTTTGTTGTTGTTGCAATTGCCATGGCAGTCTTCTTCATGAAGTCTTTCCCCAGGCCAATATCTTCCAGTGTTTTTCCTATGCTTTCTTGGAGGATTATTATTGTTTCACGCCTTAAGTTTAAGTCGTTTATCCATCTTGAATCAATTTTTGTGAGTGGGAAAAGGTGTGGGTCCAGTTTCAGTCTTTTACATGTAGACATCCAGTTCTCCCAACACCATTTATTGAATAGAGAGTCTTTCCCCCAAGGTATGTTCTTGTTTGGTTTATCAAAGATTAGGTGGTTGTAAAATGTTAGTTTCATTTCTTGGTTTTCAATTCGATTCCAAGTGTCTATGTGTCCGTTTTTGTGCCAGTACCATGCTGTCTTGAGCACTATGGCTTTGTAGTACAGACTAAAATCTGGTATGCTGATGCCCCCAGCTTTATTTTTGTTACAGAGAACTGCCTTAGCTATATGGGTTTTTTTCTGGTTCCATACAAAACGCAGAATCATTTTTTCCAAATCTTGAAAGTACGAAGTTGGTATTTTGATAGGAATGGCATTGAATAGGTAGATTGCTTTGGGAAGTATAGACATTTTAACAATGTTGATTCTTCCCATCCATGAGCATGGTATGTTCTTCCATTTGTTAATATCCTCTGCTATTTCCTTTCTGAGGATTTCATAGTTTTCTTTATAGAGGTCCTTCACCTCCTTCGTTAGGTATATTCCTAGGTATTTCATTTTCTTTGAAACAATGGTGAAGGGAGTTGTGTCCTTATTTAGCTTCTCATCTTGACTGTTATTGGTGTACACAAAGGCTACTGACTTGTGGACATTGATTTTATATCCTGAAATATTACTATATTTTTTGATGACTTCTAGGAGTCTTCTGGTTGAATCTTTGGGGTCTCCAAGTATAAGATCATGTCATCAGCAAAGAGGGAGAGTTTGACCTCCTCTGCTCCCATTTGGATTCCCTTTATTTCCTTGTCTTGCCTAATTGTATTGGCTAGAACTTCCAGCATTACGTTGAACAGTAAAGGTGACAGAGGACAACCTTGTCTGGTTCCAGTTCTAAGAGGAAAAGCTTTGAGTTTTACTCCATTCAGTAAAATATTGGCTGTGGGTTTGTCATAGATAGCTTCAATCAGTTTTAGAAATGTGCCACCTATGCCTATACTCTTCAGTCTCCTAATTAGAAAAGGATGCTGGATTTTATCAAATGCTTTTTCTGCATCTATTGAGAGGATCATGTGATCTTTATTTTTGCCTCTGTTAATATGGTGGATAACGTTTATAGATTTGCGTATGTTAAACCAGCCTTGCATCCCTGGGATGAATCCTACTTGATCATGATGTATGACTTTTTGATGATAAGCTGTAATCTATTGGCTAGGATTTTGTTGAGAATTTTTGCGTCTATGTTCATGAGTGAGATTGGTCTGAAATTCTCCTTTTTGTTTGGGTCTTTTCCTGGTTTTGATATCAGGGTGATGTTTGCTTCATAGAATGTGTTGGGGGAAGATTCCTTCTTCCTCAATTTTTTGGAATAATTTCTGCAGTACAGGAATAAGCTCTTCCTTGAAGGATTGATAGAATTCTGGAGTGAAGCCATCTGGACCAGGGCATTTTTTGGTTGGAAGATTTTTTATTGTTTCTTTGATCTCAGTGCTTGAAATTGGTCTGTTCAGGAGCTCTATTTCTTCCTGGCTTAGTCTAGGGAGAGGGTGTGATTCCAAATATTGATCCATTTCTTTCACATTGTCAAATTTCTGGGCATAGAGTTTCTGGTAGTATTCAGAGATGATCTCTTGTATCTCTGTGGGATCAGTTGTTATTTCCCCTTTATCATTTCTGATTGAGGTTACTAGAGATTTTACTTTTCTATTCCTCGTTAGTCTGGCCAATGGTTTATCTATTTTATGTATTTTTTCAAAAAACCAACTGCTTGTTTCATTAACTTTCTGAATGATTCTTTTGTTTTCAATTTCATTGATGTCTGATTTGATTTTGGATATTTTATTTCTTCTACTGAGTTTAGGCTTAGATTGTTCTTCTTTTTCCAATTCCATAAGATCTCTTGTGAGATTGTTGATGTGCTCTCTTTCTGTTTTTCGAATGTAGGCATCTAAAGCAATGAATTTTCCTCTCAAAACTGCTTTTGCAGTATCCCACAGGTTTTGGTAGCTTGTGTCTTCATTGTTGTTATGCTCAAGGAAGTTAATGATTTCCTGTTTTATTTCTTCCTTCACCCATCTGTTATTCAACAGAAGATTGTTTAGTTTCCATGCCTTTGGGTCGGGTCGAGCATTTTTGTTAGAGTTGAATTCCACCTTTAGTGCCTTATGGTCTGAGAAGATACAAGGTAAAATTTCAATTCTTTTGATTCTGTTGATATTTGTTTTGTGTCCCAGGATATGATGAATTTTGGAGAATGTTCCATGGGGTGATGAGAAGAATGTATATTCTTTATCTTTGGGATGGAGTGTTCTATATGTGTCTATCAAGCACAGTTGTTCTAGAATCTCATTTAAGTCTCTTATATCCTTGTTTAATTTCTGTTTAGAGGATCTGTCCAGCTCTGTAAGAGGAGTGTTATGGTCCCCTGTTATTATGGTATTATCAGATATCATATTGCTCAGACTGAGTAAGGTCTGTTTCAAGAATCTGGGAGCATTTAAATTGGGTGCATAGATATTTAGAATCGAAATGTCTTCTTGTTGTATTTTTCCCTTGACCAATATAAAGTGACCATCTTTGTCTTTTTTGACTTTAGTTGCTTTAAATCCACATGTATCTGAAAATAAGATTGCAACTCCTCTTTTCTTCCGAATTCCATTTGCCTGAAAAATTGTCTTCCAACCCTTTACTTGGAGCTTTAATTTGTCTTTTGAAGCCAGGTGTTTTTCTTGCAGACAGCAAATGGATGGCTTGTGTTTTTTAATCCAGTCAACCAATCTATGTCTCTTCAGTGGGGAATTCAAGCCATTAACATTTATTGAGATAATTGATAAGTGTGGTAGTATTCTATTCGTCTTATTTTGTGAGAGTCCATTGCTTAGTTTTATCTTTTGCATCAGTGTGGAGGTTTGGTTCTGTCCTTTAATTTCTGAGTTCTTACTTTGCTGCTGATCCATTGTGGTGGTCAGTGTGCAGAAAGGTTGAAGTATTTCCTGTAGAGCTGGTCTTGTTGTGGCGAATTTCCTCAATTTTTGTATATCCGTAAATGATTTGATTTCTCTGTCAATTTTGAAGCTTAGCTTAGCAGGGTATAGAATTCTGGGCTGGAAATTGTTCTGTTTAAGTAGATTAAAGGTAGATGACCATTGTCTTCTTGCTTGGAAAGTTTCATTAGAGAAGTCTGCGGTCACTCTGATGGATTTGCCCCTGTGGGTCAATTGGCGCTTACTCCTGGCAGCTTGCAGAATCTTTTCTTTTGTCTTGACTTTGGACAGGTTCATCACAATGTGTCTTGGAGAAGCTCGGTTAGAGTTGAGGCGACCTGGGGTCCGATAGCCCTCTGAAAGCAGTGTGTCAGAATCTTTGGTGATATTTGGGAAATTTTCTTTTATAATGTTCTCTAGTATGGCTTCCATTCCTCTGGGGCATTCTTCTTCCCCTTCTGGAATTCCTATAACTCGTATGTTGGAACACTTTATAAAGTCCCATAATTCTGACAGTGAACGTTCTGCTTTCTCTCTCTTCTTTTCTGCCTCTTTTACTATCTGAGTTATCTCAAAAACTTTGTCTTCTACCTCTGAAATTCTTTCTTCTGCATGGCCTAACCTGTTGCTGATAATTTCCATTGCATCTTTAAGTTCCCTGATTGACTGTTTCATTTCCTTCAGCTCTGCTATATCCTTTTTGTATTCTTCATATCGTTCATCTCTGATTTGATTCTGTTTTTGGATTTCCTTTTGGTTATTTTCCACTTTATTAGCAGTTTCCTTCATTGTTTCCATTATTTCTTTCATTGTTTTCAACATGTGTATTCTAAATTCCCTTTCTGTCATTCCTAACATTTCTGTATAGGTGGAATCCTCTGCAGTAGCTACCTCATGGTCCCTTGGTGGGGTTGTTCTGGACTGGTTCTTCATGTTGCCTGGAGTTTTCTGCTGATTCTTCCTCATGGGTGATTTCTTTTATCTGTTTCCTTGCCCTAATTTTCCTTTCACTTCCTCTTGCTCTTTAAGTTCTCGTGCCTGTGGAAGTTGCGGGCGGGTTTAGATGGATTGAACATACGCGACCACTTGCCGTTTTTCCCCTGTTTTAGTCCTCCTCTTGGGGTCCAGAAGTCTCTCGCCGACTCCCTGTATCCTCTCAGGGGTGATGATAGGCAGATCCCACCAGCCAGAGATGCCTGGAGTCCTATATCCCCAGACTCACGGTGCCCAGATGCAATGAATCTTTTTCTCAGCTGCCATCTTGCTCCGCCTCTCTAATACATTATTTTTTATTTATGTTTTTGAGACAGAGTCTCACTTTGTCACCCTCAGAAAAGTGCTGTGTTGTCACAGCTCACAGCAACCTCAAACTCTATCTCAAAATTTTGTGGTGACCCATCTAATGAAGATAGCACGTTCATATTCCTAGTTTGAAAGTCTACTCTTATTGTCAATATATTCAACACAGTAGTCAAGAACTTTTCTGTTTCCTCCAACTGAAACTCAACCCAAAATAGTTAGGTATGGAGGAGAGGAGCAAGATGGTGGCCGAGTAACAGCTTTCTTGCAATTGGGCATGGTGAGTCTGGGAAGAGAAGACTCCTGGCATCTGTGGCTGATGGGATATTCCCAGAAACATCCCTTTGGGGACACAGGAAATCAGCATGAGACTTCTGGACCCCATGAGCAGGACAAAAGCAGTGGAGAATTGGCAAGTGTTTGTGTGCATTCGTTCGGTCTAATCCCGTCGGCAGCTGTAAGTACAGCAGCAGTGAGATTGCAAAGTGGAAAGGCCTTACCTGTGAGCTGTTTTGTTTTTTTTTTTGGACTTGGCACTCAGTTGAACTACCTTGGGTGAACTTGGGCAAGAATGTAGAGGACTTTAAGCATTGTCTAGGGCCCCAGACTGAGCCGCTGAGCCAGATGGAGCTAATAGTGTTTGGCTGTGGGGCATGCGGAGCTATTGTGGGAGAACTGCCCCAGCAAGCTCCACCCTCAGGGTTGCAGAGCAAGGATCAGATGGGAGTGAGTAATCTAGTGACTGAGCAGCCTAAAGGTGGGGACTAAGATGCTTTACAGCCTTAGCTCTCAGGGACATAGAGTGACACCAGTTTTGGCACACTGGGTAAGTGGATAGCCACTTCAGGTGTGATCCCAGTGACATGCTTTCCTGGGAACGCTTCTGCTTAGCCAAGGTTATCAGTTTAAAGTGCCTTTTAAGTGGGATAAGGAGAGATTTAGGTTTCCACCCTGTGGGGTTTGAGAAATCAACAGAGGCCTCCAGCCTCCATCTCATACAGCCATACCAGCATTGTGATTAACATCTCATACCCCAGGAGATCACCTGTTGCCCAGACAATATCCAGCAAGATACATACATACATATATATATATATATTGCTTATATATATATATATGCAATATATATATTGCTTATATATATATACTGCTTTTTTTTTAAATTTCAATCTTTTCCCTATAGATTGTTCTTTTCTTTTTTCTCTTTCTTTTCTTTCTTCATTTTTCTAGTTTAAATATAATTTTTAATTGTTGCCTTTTTCAACAATTAGAACTTCATTTTTGCTAGTGTTTCTACACCTATTGTTCAGTTTCCCCCCAATTTTATCCTGTAAAGTTTTCTGATTGTTTGTTTTGGTTTGATTTATAGAATTTTTGCCTTTCTTCTCTACTTGGTGGAGGTGGGGTACTGTTTCTGAACAGGCAAGCAAAGAGCTGCTGACCTCAAGGGAACCACCCAACCTGGCACCCCCCTGAAGTTGGGGGTTTTTAAGGTTGGGTCAAAGGACCCTACTGTACACCTATATTGCTCCTGTCTCCCTCTTTCTGTACCTCTCTTCCTTTTGTCAATATTCTCTTTTACCCACTTCCTCTCCTTTCTCTTTTCTTTCTTTTTTTTCTTCTAGCTCTTCAATCTTCTCATCCTTCTAGTCCTGTACAAAAGAACTCATCAAAACCCTAGTCCAGAGGCATGGCAACTTAAAGATTAAGAGGAAGTGAAAGGAAAATTAAGGTAAGGAAAGAGATAAAAGAAATCACTCATGAGGAAGAATCAGCAGAAAACTCCTGGCAACATGCAAAACCAGTCTAGAGCCACCCCCCAAGGGACTGTGAGGTAGCTACTACAGAGGATTCCACCTATAAAGAAATGTTATAAATGGAAGAAAGAGAATTTAGAATACACATGATGAAAACAATGAAGGAAATGATGGAAAAAATAAGGAAACTGCTGATAAAGTGGAAAATAACCAGAAGGAAATCCAAATACACAATCTAATAAGAGATGAATGATATGAAGAATATGGAAAGGATATAAAAGAGATGAAGGAACTAAAGCAGTCAATTAGGGAACTTAAAGATGCAATAGAAAGTATCAACAACAGATTAGACCATGCAGAAGAAATAATCTCATAGGTAGAGGACAAAGCTCTTGAGATAACTCAGATAGTGAAAGAGGCAGAAAAGAAGAGAGAGAAAGCAGAACGTTCACTGACAGAATTATGGGACTTTATAAAGTGTTCAAACATATGAGATATCAGTATCCCAGAAGGGGAAGAAGAAGGCCCCAGGGGAATGGAAGCCATACTAGGGAATATTATAAATGAAAATTTCCCAAATATCACCAAAGATTCTGACATACTCCTTTCGGAGGGATATCAGACCCCAGGTCGCCTCAACTCTAACCAAGCTTCTCCAAGACACATTGTGATAAACCTGTTCAAAGGCAAAAGAAAAGATTCTTTAAGCTGCCAGGAGTAAGCGCCAGTTGACCTACAGGGGCAAATCCATCAGAGTGACTGCAGACTTCTCTAATGAAACTTTCCAAGCAAGAAGACAGTGGTCATCTACCTTTAATCTACTTAAACAGAATAATTTCCAGCCCAGAATTCTATATCCTGATAAGCTGAGCTTTAAAATTGACAGAGAAGTCAAATCATTTACTGATATACAAACATTGAGGAAATTTGCCACAAGACCAGCTCTACAGGAAATACTTCAACCTGTTCAACATACTGACGATCACATGGATCAATAGTAAAGTAAGAACTCAGCAATTAAAGGACTGATGCAAAAGATAAAACTAAACAATGGACTCTCACAAAATAAGATGAATAGAATGCTACCATACTTATCAATTATCTCAATAAATGTTAATGGCTTGAATTCCCCACTGAAGAGACATAGATTGGCTGACTGGATTACAAAACACAAGCCATCCATTTGCTGTCTGCAAGAAACACACCTGGCTTCAAAAGACAAATTAAAAGTTTGAGTTAAGGGTTGGAAGACAATTTTTCAGGCAAATGGAATTCACAAGAAAAGAGGAGTTGCAATCTTATTTTCAGATACATGCAGATTTAAAGGAACTAAAGTCAAAAAAGACAAATATGGTCACTTTATATTGGTCAAGGGAAAAATACAACAAGAAGACATTTCAATTCTAAATATTTATGTACCCAATTTAAATGCTCCCAGATTCTTGAAACAGACCTTACTCAGTTTGAGCAATATGATATCCTACAATAATACCATAATAACAGTGGACTTTAACACTCCTCTTACAGAGCTGGACAGATCCTCTAAACAGAAATTAAACAAAGATATAAGGGAATTAAATGAGGCCCTAGAATGACTATGCTTGATAGATGCATATAGAACACTCCATCCCAAAGATAAAGTATATACACTCTTCTCATTGTCCCATGGAACATTCTCTAAAATTGATCATATCCTAGGCCACAAAACAAACCTCAACAGAATCGAAAGAATTGAAATTTTACCTTGTATTTTCTCAGACCACAAGGCACTAAAGGTGGAACTTGAGTTCCAACAAAAATGTTCAACCCCACACAAAGGCATGGAAAGTAAACAACCTTTTTAATGCACAGTTGGGTGCAGGAAGAAATAAAAAAGGAAATCATTAACTTCCTTGAGCATAACAACAACGAAGACACAAGCTACCAAAATCTGTGGGATACTGCAAGAGCAGTTTTGAGAGGAAAATTTATTGCTTTAGATGCCTACATTCAAAAAACAGAAAGAGAATGCAACAATAAACTCATAAGCCGTCTTATGGAATTAGAAAACAAAGAACAATCTCAGCCTAAACCCATCAGAAGAAAAGAAATATCCAAAATCAAATCAGAGATCAATGAAATGGAAAACAAAAGAATCATTGAGAAAATTAATGAAACAAAGAGTTGGGTTTTTTGAAAAAATAAATAAAATACACAAACCTTTGGCCAGACTAACTAGAAATAGAAAGGTAAAATCTCTAGTAACCACAGTCAGAAATAATAAAGGGGAAATTACAACTGATCCCACAGAGATACAAGAGATCATCTCTGAATACTACCAGAGACTCTATGCCCAGAAATTTGAAGGAAATAGATCAATATTTGGAATCACACCCTCTTCCTAGACTTAGCCAGGAAGAAATACAGCTCCTGAACAGACCAATTTCAAGCACTTTATTAAAGAAATAATAAAAAAAATCTTCCAACAACAACAACAAAAAAATACCTGGTCCAATGGCTTCACACGAGAATTCTATCAAACCTTCGAGGAAGAGCTTATTCCTATACTGCAGAAATTATTCTAAAAAATTGAGGAGGAAGGAATTTTCCCCAATATGTTCTATGAAGCCAGTATCACCCTGATACCCAAACCAGGAAAAGACCCAACTAAAAAGGAGAATTTCAGACCAATTTCACTAATGACTGTAGATGCAAAAATTCTCAACAAAATCCTAGCCAATAGATTATAGCTTATCATCAAAAAAGTCATACATCATGATCAAGTAGGTTTCATCCCAGGGATGCAAGGCTGCTTTAACATACGTAAGTCCATATGCATTATGTACCATATTAATAGAAGAAAAGCAAAGAACATATGATCCTCTCAATAGATGCAGAAAAAGCATTCGATAAAATCCAGCATCCTTTCCTAATTAGAATACTGAAGAGTATAGGCATAGGTGGGTCAATTCTGAAACTGATCAAAGCTCTCTATGACAAACCCATAGCTAATATTTTACTGAATGGAGTAAAACTGAAAGCTTTTCCTCTTAGACCTGGAACCAGACAAGGTTATCCTCTGTCACCATAACTATTCAATGTAGTGCTGGAAGTTCTAGCCCATACAATTAGGTAAGACAAGAAAATAATGGGCATCCAAATGGGAGCAGAGGTCAAACTCTCCCTCTTTGCTCACAGATATAATCTTATACTTAGAGAACCTCAAAGACTCAACCACAAGACTCCTGGAAGTCATTAAAAAATACAGTAATGCCTCAGAATATAAAATCAATGTCCACAAGTCAGTAGCCTTTGTATACATCAATAATAGTCAAGATGAGAGGCTAAGTAAGGACACAACTCCCTTTACCATACCTTCATAGAAAATGAAATACCTAGGAATATACCTAACAAAGGAGGCGAAGGACCTTTATAAAGAAAATTATGAAATCCTAAGAAAGGAAATAGCAGAGGATATTAACAAATGGAAGAACATACGATGCTCATGACTGGGAAGAATCAACATTGTTAAAATGTCTATACTTCCCAAAGGGAATATAGGTAGATTCCCAAAGCAATCTACCTATTCAATGCCATTCTTATCAAGATACCAAGACTGTACTTTCTGGATTTGGAAAAAATGATTCTGTGTTTTGTATAGAACCAGAAAAAACCTTGTATAGCTAAGGCAGTTCTGAGTAATTAAAACAAAACTGGGGGCATCACCATACCAAATTTTAGTCTGTACTATAAAGCCATAGTCATCAAGACAGCATGGTACTGGCACAAAAATAGAGATACGGACATTGGGAATCAAATAGAAAAACAGGAAATGAACCTAACATCTTACAACCACCTAATCTTTGCTAAACCAAACAAGAACATACCTTGGGGGAAAGACTCCCTATTCAATAAATGGTGCAGGGAGAATTGGATATACACATGTAAAAGACTGAAACTGGACCCACACCTTTCCCCACTCACAAAAATTGATTCAAGATGGATAAAGGACTTAAATTTAAGGCATGGAATAATAAAAATCCTCAAAGAAAGCATAGGAAAAACACTGGAAGATATGGGCCTCGGGAAAGAGTTCATAAAGAAGACTGCCCATGAAGAAGACTGTCGTGGCAATTGCAACAACAACAAAAATAAACAAATGGGATTTCATTAAGAAAGCTTAATTAAAAAGCTTCTGTACACCTAAGGAGACAACAACCAAAGCAAACAGACAACCTACACAATAGGAAAGGATATTTGAATATTTTGAATCAGACAAAAGCTTGATAACTAGGATCTATAGAGAACACAAATTAATCCACATGAAAAAAGCCAACAATCCCATATATCAATGGGTAAGAGACAGGAATAGAACCTTCTCTAAAGATGACAGACCAATGGCTAACAAACATCATCATTCCTAATTATTAGAGAAATGCAAATCAAAACCACCTTGAGATACAATTAACCCCAGTGAGAATGGCCCACATCACAAAATCTCAAAACTGCAGATGCTGGCATGGATGTGGAGAGAAGGGAACACTTTTACACTGCCGGTGGTACTGCAAACTAATACAATCATTTTGAAAGGAAGTATGGAGAACCCTCAAAGAACTCAGTCTAGACCTCCCATTTGATCCTGCCATCCCATTACTGGGCATCTACCCAGAAGGAAAAAAATCCTTTTATCATAAGGGCACTTGCACTAGACTGTTTATTGCAGCTCAATTTATAATCACAAAAATGTGGAACAGACTAAATGCCCACCAACCCAGGAATGGATTAACAAGCTGTGGTATATGTACGCCATGGAATACTAGTCAGCCATTGAAAAAATGAAGACTTTACAGCCTTTGTATTAACCTGGATGGAAGTAGAACACATTTTTGTTAGTAAAGCATCACAAGAATGGAGAAACATGAATCGTATGTACTCAATTTTGATATGAAGACTATTAATGACAATTAATGACACCGTAGGGGTGGGGGAAAGGAAGAGCAAGAGAGAGGGAAGGAGTGAGGGGTGGGACCTTGGTGTGTGCCACACCTTTTGGGGGCAAGACAGGATTGTAAGAGGGTCTTTACCCAACAGATGCAATCAGTGTAACCTGGTTTCTTCTTCCCTCAATGAATCCCCAACAATAAATTAAAAAAAAAATAGCTTAGGTATGAAATGAATGATTCATTCACATTGCTAGAGAAACACCAGGGTAGTACACAGACATAAAGTATTAGCTGGAAGAAATTTGGCTATGGGGCCTGGCACCATGGATATGAAGCCTAGCTGTGTAACTGTCTCTCCTCTCTGCTAGATATGATTTTATTTGTTATGGACTGAATGTTTGTGTCCCCTACCCCTTTAAATTCATATAAGTTTGGACAATTAAGTTTTAGAACTCATCCTGGAAAAAGTGCTACATACCTCATTGCTGAATATCACTATGGTTACCTTTAGTGGGAAGCTATGCACCAACACCAGCACCTCATCTATCCTTGAAAGCCATTTTGGAACTCTTTTTCTGGAATGTTCATCAGCACTGTCATCATACACGGTCTAACAATTAAGTTTGCAAACTCATCTTAGAAAAGGTGCTACATATATCACTGCTGAATATCACTATGGTCACCTTTGAAGTACTCCCCTTGGCCATCTGGTGACCATAGTGATATTCAGCAATGTGGTATGTAGCACTTTTCTTTGAATGAATTTGTGAACTTAAATGTCAGAACTTGTATGTTGAAGCCATAACACCAGTGTGGCAGTATTTGGAAATAAGGCCTCTAAGGAAGTAATTAAGATAAAATGAAATAATTTTTTTATTATTAAAATTATTTATTTATTTATTTATTTATTTTTTATTGTTGGGGATTCATTGAGGGTACAATAAGCCAGGTTACACTGATTGCATTTTTCTTTTCTTTTTTTTTTTTAAAGCAATTTGGACATTTATTTATCTCTTAACAAAATACCTAGAGGTAGGTGGGCCTGGGATCAGTAGGTCAGTGACTGGGTATTTTAATGGCTGAGGGATGTCACTGTAGGTCCAGACTCTAACTTTTCCATCCTTCAGCCTTGGCTGTGAGTAACAATGCACCTGTGAATCCAAGATGGCTGCCACAACATCATCCCACAGGCGGCTCCAAAGCTGAAAAGCTGGGGCCAGAGAGAAGTGAGGGTACATATCTCCAGAAATATTTTATTTTATTTTATTTTTTTATTGTTGGGGATTCATCGAGGGTACAATGAGCCAGGTTGCACTGATTGCAATTGTTAGGCAAAGTCCCTCTTGCAATCATGTCTTGCCCCCATAAAGTGTGACACACACCAAGGCCCCACCCCCCTCCCTCCATTCCTTTTTCTGCTTTTCCTCCCCCCCATAACCTTAATTGTCATTAATTGTCCTCATATCAAAATTGAGTACATAGGATTCATGCTTCTCCATTCTTGTGATGCTTTACTAAGAATAATGTCTTCCACGTCCATCCAGGTTAATACGAAGGATGTAAAGTCTCCAATTTTTTTAATAGCTGAATAGTATTCCATGGTATACATATACCACAGCTTGTTAATCCATTCCTGGGTTGGTGGGCATTTAGGCTGCTTCCCCATTTTGGCGATTGTAAATTGAGCTGCAATAAACAGTCTAGTACAAGTGTCCTTATGATAAAAGGATTTCTTTCCTTCTGGGTAGATGCCCAGTAATGGGATTGTAGGATCAAATGGGAGGTCTAGCTTGAGTGCTTTGATTTTTCTCTATACTTCCTTCCAAAAAGGTTGTACTAGTTTGTAGTCCCACCAGCAGTGTAAAAATGTTCCCTTCTCTCCAGATCCACGCCAGCATCTGCAGTTTTGAGATTTTGTGATGTGGGCCGTTCTCACTGGGGTTAGATGATATCTCAGGGTTGTTTTGATTTGCATTTCTCTAATATATAGAGATGATGAACATTTTTTCATATGTTTGTTAGCCATTGGTCTGTCATCTTTAGAGAAGGATCTATTCATGTCTTTTGCCCATTGATATACAGGATTGTTGGCTTTTTTCATGTGGATTAATTTGAGTTCTCTATAAATCCTAGTTATCAAGCTTTTGTCTGATTGAAAATATGCAAATATCCTTTCCCATTGTGTAGGTTGTCTCTTTGCTTTGGTTGTTGTCTCCTTAGCTGTACAGAAGCTTTTCAGTTTAATGAAGTCCCATTTGTTTATTTTTGTTGTTGCAATTGCCATGGCAGTCTTCTTCATGAAGTCTTTTCCCAGGCCAATGCCTTCCAGTGTTTTTCCTATGCTTTCTTTGAGGATTTTTGTTGTTTCATGCCTTAAATTTAAGTCCTTTATCCATCTTGAATCAATTTTTGTGAGTGGGGAAAGGTCTGGGTCCAGTTGGGAGAACTGGATATCTTTTACATGTGGATATCCAGTTCTCCCAACACGATTTATTGAATAAGGAGTCTTGCCCCCAAGGTATGTTCTTGTTTGGATTATCAAAGATTAGGTGGTTGTAAGATGTTAGTTTCATTTCCTGGTTTTCTATTCGATTCCAAGTGTCTATGTCTCCATTTTTGTGCCAGTACCATGCTGTCTTGAGCACTATGGCTTTGTAGTACAGCCTAAAATCTGGTATGGTGATGCCACCAGCTTTATTTTTATTACTAAGAACTGCCTTAGCTATATGTGGTTTTTTCTGGTTCTATACAAAACACAGAATCATTTTTTCCAACTCTTGAAAGTACAATTTTGGTATTTTGATAGGAATGGCATTGAATAGGTAGATTGCTTTGGGAAGTATAGACATTTTAACAATGTTGATTCTTCCCATTTAGGAGCATGGTATGTTCTTTCATTTGTTAATATCCTCTGCTATTTCCTTTCTGAGAATTTCATGATTTTCTTTATAGAGGTCCTTCACCTCCTTCATTAGGTATATTCCTAGGTATTTCATTTTCTTTGAAACTATGGTGAAGGGAATTGTGTCCATAATTAGCTTCTCATCTTGACTGTTACTGGTGTATACAAAGGCTATTGACTTTGGACACTAATTTAATATCCTGAAACATTACTGTATTTTTTGATGACTTCTAGGAGTCTTGTGGTTGAGTCTTTGGGGTTCTCTAAGTATAAGATCATGTCATCAGGAAAGAGGGAGAGTTTCATCTCGTCTGCTCCCATTTGAATTCCCTTTGTTTCCTTGTCTTGCCTAGTTGTATTGACTAGAACTTCTAGTACTATGTTGAATAGTAAAGGTGACAGAGGACAACCTTGTCTGGTTCCAGTTCTAAGAGGAAAGCTTTCAGTTTTACCCCATTCAGTAAAATATTAGCTGTGGGTTTGTCATAGATAGCTTCAATCAGTTTTAGAAATGTGCCACCTATGCCTATACTCTTCAGTGTTCTAATTAGAAAAGGATGCTGGATTTTATCAAATGCTTTTCTGCATCTGTTCAGAGGATCATGTGATCTTTATTTTTGACTCTGTTAATATGGTGGATAACGTTTATGGACTTGCGTATGTTAAACCAGCTTTGCATCCCTGGGATGAAACCTACTTGATCATGATGTGTGACTTTTTTGATGATAAGCTGTAATCTATTGGCTAGGATTTTGTTGAGAATTTTTGCATCTATATTCATGAGTGAGATTGGTCTGAAATTCTCCTTTTTGGTTGGGTCTTTTCCTGGTTTTGGTATCAGGGTGATGTTTGCTTCATAGAATCTGTTGGGGGAAGATTCCTTCTTCCTCAATTTTTTGGAATAATTTCTACAGTACAGGAATAAGCTCTTCCTTGAAGGTTTGGTAGAATTCTGGTGTGAAGTCATCTGGACCAGGGTGTTTTTTGGTTGGAAGCTTTTTTATTGTTTCTTTAATCTCAGTGCTTGAAATTGGTGTGTTCAGGTTCTCTATTTCTTCCTGGCTAAGTCTAGGGAGAAGGTGTGATTCCAAATATTGATCCATTTCCTTTACCTTATCAAATTTCTAGGCATAGAGTCTCTGGTAGTATTCAGAGATGATGTCTTGTATCTCTGTGGGATCAGTTTTTATTTCCTCTTATCATTTCTGATTGAGGTACTAGAGATTTTACTTTTGTATTTCTCATTAGTCTGGCCAATGGCTTATCTATTTTATTTATTTTTTCATAAAACAACTGTTTGTTTCATTACTTTTCTGAAGGATTCTTTTGTTTTCAATTTCATTGATCTTTGACTTGGTTTTGGATATTTATTTTCTTCTACTGGGTTTAGGCTTAGATTGTTCTTCTTTTTCTAATTCCATAAGATGACTTGTAGGTTTATTGTTGCATTCTCTTTCTGTTTTTTGAATGTAGGCATTTAAAGCAATAAATTTTCCTTTCAAAACTACTTTTGCAGTATCCTACAGGTTTTGGTAGCTTGTGTCTTCATTGTTGTTATGCTCAAGGAAGTTAATGATTTCCTGTTTTATTTCTTCCTGCACCCATCTGTTATTCAACAGAAGGTTGTTTACTTTCCATGCCTTTGTGTGGGGTTGAACATTTTTGTTAGAGTTGAGCCACCTGTAGTGCCTTATGGTCTGAGAAGATACAAGGTAAAATTTGAATTCTTTTTATTCTGTTGATACAAATATCAACAGAATATTTTGTGTCCCAGGATATGATAAATTTTGGAGAATGTTTCATGAGGTGATGAGAAGAATGTATATTCTTTGTCTTTGGGATGGAGTGTTCTGTATGCGTCTATCAAGCACAGTTGTTCCAGGGTCTCATTTATATTTCTTATATCTTTGTTTAATTTCTGTTTAGAGGATCTGTCCAGCTCTGTAAGAGGAGTGTTGAAGTCCACTGTTATTATGGTATTATCTGATATTATATTGTCCAAACTGAGTAAGGTCTGTTTCAAGAATCTGGAAGCATTTAAATTGGGTACATAAATATTTAGAATTGAAACTTCTTCTTGTTGTATTTTTCCCTTGACCAATATAAAGTGACCATCTTTGTCTTTTTTGACTTTAGTTGCTTTAAATCCACATGTATCTGAAAATAAGATTGCAACTCCTCTTTTCTTCTGAATTCCATTTGCCTGATAAATTGTTTTCCAACCCTTGACTCTGAGTTTTAATTTGTCTTTTGAAGCCAGGTGTGTTTCTTGAGACAGCAAATGGATGGCTTGTGTTTTGTAATCCAGTCAGCCAATCTATGTCTCTTCAGTGGGGAATTCAAGCCATTAACATTTATTGAGATAATTGATAAGTGTGTTAGTGTTCTATTCATCTTATTTTGTGAGAGTTCATTGCTTAGTTTTATCTTTTGCATCAGTGTGGAGGTTAGGTTCTGTCCTTTAATTTCTGAGTTTTTACTTTGCTGTGATCCATTGTGATGGTTAGTGTGCAGAACAGGTTGAAGTATTTCCTGTAGAGCTGGTCTTGTTGTGGCGAATTTCCTCAATTTTTGTATATCCATAAATGATTTGATTTCTTTGTCATTTTTAAAGCTTAGCTTAGCAGGGTATAGAATTCTTGGCCGGAAATTGTTCTGTTTAAGTAGGTTAAAGGTAGATGACCATTGTCTTCTTTCTTGGAAAGTTTCATTAGAGAAGTCTGCAGTCACTCTGATGGATTTGTCCCTGTAGGTGAACTGTCGCTTACTCCTGGCAGCTTGCAGAATCTTTTCTTTTGTCTTGACTTTGGACAGGTTCATCACAATGTGTGTTGGAGAAGCTTGGTTAGAGTTGAGGCCACCTGGGTCTGATATCCCTCTGAAAGCTGTGTGTCAGAATCTTTGGTGATGTTTAGGAAATTTTCTTTTATAATATTCTCTAGTATGCTTCCATTCCTCTGGGGTCATTCTTCTTCCCGTTCTGGAATTCCTATAACTCATATGTTGGAACCCTTCATAAAGTCCCATAATTCTGACAGTGAACATTCTGCTTTCTCTCTCTTCTTTTCTGCCTCTTAACTATCTGAGTTATCTCAAGAACTTTGTCCTCTACCTCCGAAATTCTTTCTTCTGCATGGTCTAAGCTGTTGCTGATATTGCATCTTTAAGTTCCCTACTTGACTGCTTCAGTTCCTTCAACTCTGTTATATCCTTTCTATATTCTTCATATTGTTCATCTCTTATTTGATTGTGTTTTTGGATTTCCTTTTGGTTATTTTCCACTTTATTAGCAGTTCTTTCATTGTTTCCATCATTTCCTTCATTGTTTTCATCATGTTTATTCTAAATTCCCTTCTTGTCATTCCTAACATTTCTGTATAGGTAGAATCCTCTGAAGCAGGTACCTCATGGTCCCTTGGAGGCGTTGCTCTGGACTTTTTCTTCATTTTTCCAGGAGTTTAGTGCTGATTCTTTCTCATGAGTGATTTCTGTTATCTGTTTCCTTGCCCTAATTTTCCTTCCACTTCCTCTTGGTCTTAAAGTTCCTGTGCCTTTGGACTAAGGTTTCAATGAGTCCTTTTGGTACAGGGCCAGAAGGATGAGAAGGTTGAAGAGCAAGAAGTGATAGAAAGAAGAAAAAGAAAGAAAGAATGAATGAAAAGAAAATAGAGAACGGAGAGGGGGTGGGTAAAAGGGATTATTGACAAAAAGAAAAGAGGCACAGAAAGATGGAGACAGAGCAATATAGTTGTATAGTAGGGTACTTTAACACAATCTTAAAAAACACCCAACTCTGGGGGTTCCTGATTGGCTGGTTCCCTTCAGGTCAGCAGGTATTTGCTACCCTTTTCTGACACAGTACCCCACTCCCACCAAGCAGAGAGGAAAGACAAAAATGTTATAAATAGAACCAAAACAAACAAACAGAAAACTTTACAGGATAAAATTTGATGAAAAACCAAATAATAGGGTTAGAAGCACTAGCAAAAATGAAGTTATAATTATTGAAAAAGGCAGCAATGGGAAATTCTATTTAAACTAGAAAAATGGAAAAAGAAAAGAAAGAATAGAAAAGAAAAGAAAAGATTGGTGGGATTACACAAGCGGTGCATCTTACAAGGGTATATGTGAAACTTGGTAAATGGTCTGTAAAGCTAGCGAATGATGCCCCATGATCATATCAATGTACGCAGCTATGATTTAATAAAAAAATAAAAAAAATAAGAAAAAAGAAAAGAAAAGAAAAAATCTGTACAGAAAATGTTGAAATTAGAAAACAAAACAACAAGAACAAAATAAACAAAAAACAAACAACAACAATGACAACAAGAAAAAACAACCAAAAACAAAACAATATATATATCTGTGGAATATTATTTGGGCAACAAGTGGTCTTCTGGGGTATGAGATGTTAATCACAATGCTGATACAACTGGAGGCCTCCACCTATTTCTGAAATCCCACAGGGTGGAAACCCTAAATCTCTCAGCCCTCTTAAAAGGCACTTTGATCTTCTAAGCTTGGCTAAGCAGAAGCTTTCCCAGGAAAGTCCTTGTCACTGGGATCACTGCTGAAGTACCTATCCACTTACCTAGTGTGCCAAAACCTGTCTCACTCTGCCTCTAAGGGTTAAGGCTGGAAGGTGACCCAGTCTCTGCCTTTAGGCTGCTTAGTCACTAGGTTACCAGCTCCCACCCAATCCTTGCTGTGCAACCCTGAGGGTGGAGCTTGCCAGGGCAGTTCTCTCACAGTGGCTCCCTATGACCCACAGCCAAACACTATTAGCTCCGTTCCGCTCAGCGGCTCAGTCTGGGGGCCCTAGACAACACCCAAAGTTCTCTGCACTCCTGCTCAAGCTCTCCCCAAGGCAGTTCAACTGAGTGCCAAGTCCAGAAACACAAAAACAGTTCACAGGTAAGGCCTTTCTGGTTTGCAGTCTCACTGTTGCTGTAGTTACAGCTGTCGGCGGGATTAGACCAATCGAACACACACGACCACTTGCCAGTTTTCTACTGTTTTTGTCCTCTTCTTAGGGTCCAGAAGTCTCTCTATGTCTCCCTGTATCCTCAAAGGGATGATTATAAGCAGATCCCACCAGCCAGAGATGCCTGGGGTCTTATCTCCCCAGACTGAATGTGCCCAGTTGCAGGGAAGCTGTTACTCGGCCGCCATCTTGCTCTCACTCTGGATAAAATGAAATAATTAAGATGAAATGAAGTCATAAGGGTGGGGCCCTGATGTGATTGGATTAGTATCCTTATAAAAAGAGATACCAGAGAGCTTGTTTTCTCACAAAGAGATCACATGAGCACACAGAAAGAAAATAGATTTCAACTTGGCTCCTGTGGCTCAAGCGGCTAAGGCGCCAGCCACATACACCTGATCTGGTGGTTTTAAATCCAGCCTGGCCTGTTAAACAACAATGATGGCTGCAACCAAAAATTAGCCAGGCATTGTGGCGGGTGCCTGTAGTCCCATTTATTTGGGAGGCAGAGGCAGGAGAATCGCTTGAGCCCAGGAGTTGGAGTTTGCTGTGAACTGTGATGCCACAGCACTCTACCCAGGGCTACAGCTTGAGGCTCTATCTCAAAAAGAAAAAAAAAGAAAGAAAGAAAGAAAAAAACAGATTTCTATAAGCCAAGAGAAGAAGCCTCAGGATGAAAACCTTGATACTGGCTTTACCAGCCTCTAGAATGTGGGAAATAAATTTATGTTGTTTCAGCCACCCAGTCTGTGGTACTTTTTGTTGTTGTTGTTGTTGCAGTTTTTGGCTGGGGCTGGGTTTGAACCCGCCACCTCCAGCATGTGGGGCCAGCGCCCTACTCCTTTGAGCCACAAATGCTGCCCTGTGGCACTATATATATATATATATATATATATATTTATAGTAGCCTAAGCAGACTAATACATGTGTGTTGGCTCATTTGCCTCTTCTGAAGACAACCTTCTCTGCCATGGTCAGGAGAGATGACCACTGGAACTCCAGGCTGAAGTGGTCCTGTTTTTTCTTTTTTTGGATGTCATATCTAAAACGTCATTGCTAATCCCACAGTTACAAAGAGTACACCTTTCTTTGGGTCTACAAATGTTACAGTTTTTACTTAACAATTCTATTATTCATTTTGAGTTAATTTTTGAATAATTTATGAAGAATACCAAGATCCATTTTCCATAATATGTTTTCTAAGTATCGCCAATCATTGTGTCTACAGGTGGACAACCCCTTGATGAGATGCAGCTGGCAATGTGCTCAATCTGTAAATCAAGTAGAGATGAACTGTCATAATGCACAGTCCTGAAATCTGTGAATATAGAATCTATTTCTTTAGATCTCCTGTGATCCCTCTCATTACAATCTTTTTAATTTTTGGCACACACAGTGCTGAGTTTGGCTGCTCCCAGCCTCACCAACAATTAACATTTCCTGAGTGTTTCAGTTTCATCATTCTATTAGGCACATGGTGGCCTCTTTATGTAGATCCAATTTGCCCTCTGGAGAAAAAAATCAATGAAATCAACAAGTATATATGTGTGTGTGTGTGTGTGTGTGTGTGTGTGTGTGTGTGTGTGTGTGTGTATGTACATATATAATCCCCCTTTAAATATTTGTAAAAGGCCTGTTTATTAATTTTGCCTGTATCGCTATGATTTTTAAGCCATTTCCTTACGCATTTGTAGGATTTTTTTAAAACACGTTTCATTAAGCATTTATTTATTTATTTATTATTATTATTTTTTTTGTCAAGGCAGAGTTCTACCCTATGCCCTGAGCAGAGGGCAGTGGCGTCAGAGCTCACTGCAACCTCAGACTCCGGCTGTGGGCACCCTGTTGCCTCAGCCTCCAGGGCCGCTGGGATTACAGGCGCTCACTGCTAGGCCCGGCTTGGTTTTTCCATTTTTTTCATGAGTTGGGGTCTCACTCTCGCTCAGACAAGCCTCGAACTCCTGAGCTCAAGCAATCCTCCCGCCTCAGCCTCCCACAGTGCTGGGATTACAGGCGTGAGCCACCACTCCCGGCAAGCATATATTTATTTTGATACTACGTTTTCATTGCCTCAGGATTAATTTCTAACTCTCCTAAAGAAGTCTTTCAGTGGCCAGGCATGGTGGCTCATTCCTGTTAATCTCAGCACTCTGGGAGGCTGAGGATGGTTTTAGCTCAGGAGTTCAAGACTAGCCTAAGCAAGAGTGAAACTCCCATCCCTATTAAAAATAGAAAAAATATTAGCCAGACATTGTGCAGGGCTCCTGTTGTTCCAGCTACTTGGGAAGCTGAGGCAAGAGGATCACTTGAACCCAGGAGTTTGAGGTTGCTGTGAGCTAAGAAATACAAATGTCAAACTAACCATAGAGAATTTATACTCTATTATTTTGTAGTTACTACCTTCTAAAGAGATTTCCATCTGCACCTGCTCCGTAAGTATGAACAGGTACATGTAGGGAGATAACTATGTAGGATCTCATCTTCATTTAACTACACAAATTACAGCATTCATTTTTGCACACAGATTCCTCCAGGGGCTCAGTAGGTACAGTTCATTTCAATGCTCTCTTATAGCTAACAAAGAACAATACTGGAATAAAGCCACTAAATGGACAGCTACTTCACAAGCTAAATAGTAAAAATTGATGATACAATACATACATGCACACATTCACAACTTTTGCAGTTTCCATGAAGATGGCATCAAAACTGACATGTAAGGAGGCTTTGGTGTTGACATTCCTGACTGACAACACACTTTGAAGGGCCGGAGTCCTTCTTCCTCAGCACTGGCCTTGAAGAGTAACAATCCTTCTGGGAAATTGTTAGAAATTTCTGAAATAAGACACAGTTGGATGGCTTTAGCTTAGAGGCTCTTCCTCAGTATCTGTGGTTCCTATTTTTGCTTTAGGCCAAAGATCACCTCTGGTTTGACAACACAATACCTCTCAAGAGATTCCCTTCAGAGAAGCTTGGGGTGGGGACTGAAAATCTGCATTTCAAACAAGTTCACAGGGATGCTGAGGCTTCTGGTCACAGGTTCTTACTTTGAGAAGCATTACTCTTATGTGGACACAATCTTACTCATTTTGTGTTATTAGGAAGATGCAGACAACTTTGCAGACATAGCACACTGGCGCCTCCTGGGTTCTCCCCGCAACTCTTCCAACTCATCCACCATTTCCCGGTGCTGTAGTACTGGCCCTAGAAGAGTGAGCAGACTCTGCGACCCCTGACCGCCTCAAAAACACCAGGCCTGAGAAAACACAACAGAGCGTGGACACAGAAGGGCATGTGTGTGTAGGAGGAAGCAGGCATGCGCGCGCCTGTTTAAACAATTTAAATGGAAAAAGTTCATCATCTTGAGATTGCCTGTATAGTCAGGATCATGCTGACCTCACAACCTCATAGATGCAGTATGATTTCAGGTGTTCTCAAACGTTTAAACAGGGGGCCAATTCACTGTCCTTCAGACCGTTGGAGGGCTGGACTATAGTTTAAAAAAAACAAACTATGAACAAATTCCTATGCACACTGCACATATCTTGTTTTGAAGTAAAAAAACAAAATGGGAACAAATACAATCACACCACCTCATGTGGCCCATGGGCCACAGTTTGAGGACCCCTGATTAGGTTTTGGAAGGGAGCAAAGTTAGATGTGTACATGCAGTTTTCCATCTTAAACCTAATGATGTGTCATGTGATTAATTCTTTTATTTCTTATATTAAACTTTCAATATATCCTATATTTGAAAATTCCAACATCTAAGTTTTTTGGGGTATGCTTCTGTTGGTTGTTGTTTCTGTTGCCTCTTGCCCATGGCACCTTTTTAACTATGTACGTTTTATGAGATTAATTGTGAGTTTATGTTAATTAGAACCTGCAAAGAGTTTCTCAAAGCTGGTTTGACAGGTGCTTCTACCAGGGACCTACGGGCACTCACACCTTCTATCAACTTTAAGTTCTCAGTTTCTGATTTTTTTGATCACCCAAAAAGGGTAAATGCTGGCCCATGGTCACAAATTCCCAGCAGCATGACTCCGTAGGGAAGATTTTTTTTTGTTATTAGTTAACCCTTTTTTAGTAGGTGTGGACTTTTCAGGATCCAGGCTCATAAAAGGGCCTTCACTTCTATACCAGGTGGTAGGCTCCAGGTTTTACCTTCTGCCAGTCAAATATGAAGTTCCTTAAAAGGAAACTCATTCTTTAGATTGATATCTGACATTGGAGCTAATCTGACTCTTCACATCATCTAAAATTGATGTCTGCTGTTTTGTAGGGCTTGCTTATCTTGGTGGATGCCTGCTCTTGCTTTATCTCTGGACGCAGAGAATTTCATCTACTTTCATACATGCTCAGTTACGCACTTGAGAGTGTGTTTATAAGGATTATGGGTACCTGTTTTCTTATGTGGTCTTCTGCACTGCAAAGTAAAGTGGCTTTGTCTGATAGCTCTGCTCATTGCTTCCAAGGCTCCCATGTAACAGGTCAACAGTGGGCAACTTGCATGATAGCCCCGCCATTCCCATCTCCAGCCACTGCACCCTGCTGCAGACTCTACATGTCTCCCCTGCTCAGGAATCTTCTGGGGCTATTTCCCTTCCTCCTCCCTTGTCTCCATCCTGGTGGTTCTCTTAATAGTTCTCATCTGTGCTTTTTCATTCTTGCAGTGCTGTCTGATTTGAACAGTATTGCTTGTGCCTCACCTAACCCTCTTTGTCCTCCTATGGTTCCCACCTTCTATCTTGCTCACAGGGAGGTCTCTGCTTGCCACACCTTACCTGCCTTATATGGCTGATCTTCACTTTACCTGCCCCATTTGATAATCTCAGCTGTTCTTCATGCTTGATTCTAAAACCACCTTCTCCTGGGAAGCTAGCCTTGATCCCCACTGCCAAAAGCAAGATCTTTGTTGACGCATTCTCTAAATCCCACTTTCCACTCCGTACCATTTCATAATGGTTATTTTTGCACATATCTGTTCAAATCCTGGCTGTGAGGGAGTAGAAAACCTGTGCAAGGGAGATACAGAATGTATTATCTCTAAAATACGTAGAGAAAACACCTGTATTGAAATTAATAAATATCTAAACTAATCTAAAAACATGTCTGACATTTAATATTTTATTTAGCATTTTGAAGTGTTTTTGGTAGGTGGTTTTCAGGATATTTTGCAGGAAACAGACAACACAAAGTCCATTTTATATTGTTTTGATCCCTCTTAAACTTTAAAAATATATTAAAAATGTATATACATATATACACAGCATATAAATGTATGTGTGTATATGTATATAATAGGTACCCAATGTTATATATATATACATTGTTTATTAAAAAATTTATGTAGGAAAATGCGTAAATCTCAAGTGTAAAGCTTCTTGAATTTAAAAAATATTTATACCCATGTAACTGGCACTCAGATGAAGATAGAAAATTTCCTTCACTTCAGAAAGTTTCCATGTGCCTTTGCTTACCAATAATCTCTTCCTTCCTATCCCTAGGTAGGCACTTAAATTGACTCTAGCAGTATTAAAAAAAATAAGATTTCCACATCTCTTTCTTTGAACTGGTAAGTTTATTCTGTTTACTTTTATTGCAAATGTTGATATGATTTGGATTTATTCTACCATTTTATTCTGTTTTTCTTTTAACAATAATTGAATAACCATAATCAATATCTATTTTTTAATCTTTATCTCCTTCACTTTGTGTTAATCCAATTTATATTGCTGTTTGGGAGTTATATGTGCTATTCGATAAAAAAAATTCTTACACACACACTTGATTTAATAAAGCTTAAAATTAATCAATGTCTGTATCTTTCCTTTGAGACTATAGGACCTCAGAATGCTTTAATTCTAATATTTTTCTGGATTCTTTGAAGTTAATCATATCTAGTTTTGTTTTTCTTTATTTAAAAAGAAACTCCCTAGGTTCTTCAAAAGACTAAAAATAGAACTGTGTACTATAGATTTACCAATCCTGCTGCTAGGTGTGTATCTAAAAGAAAGGAAAATAGTAATCCAAGAGCTGTCTGCACTCCATGTTTACTACAGTACTATTCATAATAACCAAGATATGGAATCAACCTAAGTGCCCATCAATAGATTCATAGAGAAAATATGGTATATATACGCAATGGAATAAAAAAGAAATCCTGATATTTGCAGCAACATAAAGTCTTCAGGTGGAACTGGAGGTCATTATATTAAGTGAAATAACGTAAACACAGAAAGGTAAATATTGTTATGTTCTCACTCATGGATGGGAGCTATAAAAGTGGATCTCACTGAGGTAGAGAGTAGAATGGTGGTTACCAGAGACTGGGAAGGGAAGAGGTAAGGGTGATGAAGAGAAGTTGGTGAATGGGTACAAAAATACAGTTAGATAATGGAAGGCAGAAGTAGGGAAATTATAGGTTTTTTTTTTTTTTTTTGGCCGGGGCTGGGTTTGGACCCGCCACCTCCGGCATATGGGACTGGTGCCCTACCCGCTGAGCCATAGGCGCCGCCCGGGAAATTATAGTTAACAATAATTTATTTATATTTCAAAATAGTTAGGAAAGAAGAATTGTAATGTTCCTAACACAAAGAAAAGATTAATGTTTGAGGTGATGGCTATCCCAATCACTGTGATTCGATCATTACACATTATATACATGTATTAAAATATCACATGTGCTGCAAAAATGTACAACCATTATATATCAATAAAAAGAAACTCCTTGAATTAGATTATTAATTTTTATCCTCAATCTTCACTTCATTTCTTTACCAATTTCTTTGTTTACCACTGCTTCTCACATTCTCTCCTTCTAGGTTCAATTTTCTTATTCATTTACATCCTTTCATATTCTTTCAGGAAACATCTTTTAATAAAAATTTTCTCATATTTTTGAATGAAAAGTTTTTGTTTTGGCTCAGTACCTGTAGCTCAAGCGGCTAAGGCACCAGCCACATACACCAGAGTGGTGGGTTCGAATCTAGCCCAGGCCTGCCAAATAGCAATGACAACTACAACCAAAAAATGGTGGGCACCTGTAGTCCCAGCTACTTGAGAAGCTGAGGCAAGAGAATCGCTTACACCCAGGAGTTGGAGGTTGCTGTGAGCTATGACACCACCGGGCACTCTACCCAGGGGCGATGGCTTGAGGCTCTGTCTCAAAAAAAAAAAAAAAGAAAAATTTTTGTTTTACTTTACTCGAAGGAGAGCTTAGAGTAAAGTAAAACAAAACTTCTAAATGGACAGTTTGTTTTCTTTAGTACCATGCCGTGGGAGTGTTTTGTTTACTGGAAAAATTCTAGTCCCACAGATGGAGCAGCCTTTTGGTAGTCACAGTATTTTCAAAGTGATTGTTTCTAGTTTGGTTAAAATGCATCTAAAGCCATGCTCTTGTCCCTTGGGTGGTTTTGGGAAAAACCTTAACTCAGCCTTTGAGTCCATGTTTTCTCCAGTAGTTTCATGGACCACCATAGTTCTACCTTGCTGTTCTGGCTTTGACAGTAGCTTATTAACACACTGACCGCCACAGTAGAAAATATTTTTTTGTTTTCCCTTAGGGCCATGATATTTTTAAGGTTAAAATTCGTCAAGAGATGGGTGAGTTATATATGCTTCATAAGGTCCTGGGCTCAAAACTAGTGTAAGTTAAATATCACTAACATGGCAATTAATGTATTAAAATTGTGTACGAGAGAGGGAGTACAGTGTCCTTTCATGCCAGCTCTGTCTAGAAGTATCCTGTCATGCCTCAGCAGCCAGCCTTGTAGTCACAACTAAAACCATTGTTTTAGTTTCATTTTTACTTCACTTGTCTAACCCCTGAAGGCATTTGAGTTTATCCTGAGTACCACTGGGATTATCTTCCTGTGCTACAGTTGTTTCAACCTTTTTTTTTATCTCTATCTCTTGGCACACTTGAACCTATAAACTTCTGCAGCACACTTAAATTATGTTGATCAAAAAAAAAAGAGTAAAATGTATATTTACATATATATATTTACTGTGCTTTAAACTTCTTTTAAAAATAATTTAATTAATGATTTTTAAAAGTTTTTGAGGTACCCCTAAGATCCTCGTATGGCACACCAGTTACAAATCATTGCTGTACTAGATCTACAGGTATTTTGTGGTATGTGGTCTGTTCATTCTTTTATCTTTTAGGGACCTACTCTGTTCAAGTTACAACATCTATATTGTGACTTGAAGCAATGTGACTTGATGAAGCAATGAACAAAAGTGACCCAAACCCTAATCTTATATAGCTTACATTCTAGTTGTGGGGAGCATGCAATAAACAGATAATTTATTTAAGATATATGGTGTTTTGGTCAATAGTTGCTATGAAGGAAAAAGTACATCAGAAAGTGGAAAGGAAGTGGAGTGTCTATTATTTTAAATAAGTAGTCAGAGGAGACCTTACTGATAGAATGACTCTGGAATAGAGACCCAGAGTGTGGAGTGAGCACACCTCTTAGGCACTTGAGGATGGGGCGGGGTGGGGTGGGGAGTTGAAGGCAGAGGCAACGCTAAGTGCAAGGGCCCTGTGGTAGGGGGTGACAACACACACATCTGGACTCAGAGTCAGGATGCATGGTTGTGCCTGAGGTCAGACAGAGGAGCTAAGTCAGGTTGGAAGAAGCTACTCCAAGGCAAAATGGAAGACGTCTTGGTGCTTCAACACAGAAAAACATACTCTCATGGGTTATTTGATAATTCAGGGCAAAAATAAGTTTTGTTTAAGCCATCACTAAAATCTGGATAATAGTATGGTTTTGAAGGAAGAAGATCACTGATGCTTTATTGCCTTTGAACTACTTGATATTTTGAAAATCTAATAAAAAGGAACTTGAGAGAATTGTTCTTGCTACCTCTTAGGAAGAGCAACTTGAATAAAAGTTTATTATAGAGCACTGTTTTATTTCACAAGACTGTTCATGTGTGGCTGTAAGTGTCCATTATTTTTTATTTCTTTTACTCACCATGAGAGCTGTTTTCTTGGTGAACTGAAAGGCAAGATTTAATTATTTATTTGTACAGTGTACACATAATGATAATTGTTTTATATATATAACATTCTGTCATTTGTCAGTAATAATACAAGGACTCACCCTACTATTATCTTGTAATAGTTGTTCTTTTTTTCCATGTCAAACACTTTTGGGATTTGAATGTGACAGACTCAGGAAATCTCAGTGATGAGAATTTCTTCTCATCGTTATTAATGATGATATTGGTAATGATTCCTTATCATCTCTTATTGCACTGCTATGCCCATGTGCTCAATAGAGAATTAATTACACACACACACACACGTTGCATACATATTCCTTATTATTAGAATGGATGAGTAAGAGAATTTGTTTGAATTTACTTTATCATTAGTAACTCCCTGCACACATATAATGAAAATATGGTGGAGAATTATCAGCTAAGTTAAATAAACCAGTTTGGTAAAAATTAACCTAAGAAAATGCTTGTCCATTTTCCATATCTGTCTGCTTGGAAAATTGAGGCAGTTCACGATTATCTGCACATTTTTCTTTTTTCTTTTTTTTCTGCACATTTTTCAAAGTGCAGTCTGCTGGTATTATATCCTGAAGCTCGTCTTAGAAAAGAGCCAATCAGGACAATTCTATTCCTTTAACATCTCCCCTCTTCCTTTTTCAGAGAAGAAATACCAACACATTTAATTGGTGGCCCAGAAGAAAGACAAAGTATGAATAAAAGAGTGAAACTGTGAATGGAGCTATGAACCAATTCTAAATGAACCAGGTCTAGTTCTGTCTGATTCAATTCAGCTAAAATGTATTGAACATCTGATCTGGAATCATTTTAATTTAAATATGTACTAATTTTCAAGTAGCTTAAAGTCTTATTTATTAAGCAAGATAGGATTCATGAAAAAACAGCAGTATAATGCAATATAAAGTTAGCTCATTAAATGAATTTAGGAGACTTTAGGTACCATCAGAGGAGACAAGGAAGAGCCTTAATGGGTGGGAGTGCTTGGGGACACTGAAGGAGGATGGTAGCAGGACCTAGTGGGTAGATGAGATTTTGATGGCGGAAGAAAAATAAAATGCAAGGACAGTCCAAGTGAGTGTGACAGTACAAAAAAGCCCAGAGGTAGGAATGAGCATCATCTAGCGACTTACTTAAAGTGAGGGGTTCATATAATTAAAAGAGGGTGAGAAAGTGAAAGTAAGATTGGCTAAGATATAAATTGAGGAAAGATTTGAATCAAATTGAGGAATTTTGACTTTTGTTAGAAAAAGAAAATATATGGAGTAATGTCATAGAAAATGGTGTAGTAAGAACTTCTAAATATTGTCTCCTCCATAAAAGTGATAAGAAAATAGGAAAAAGTGTACATAATCAAATTTCAGAAATCTGAAACTTAACCAAAAGCTTACAGTAATCCACTTATTCAAGGCAATTGGCTAAATCTCAGTAACAAGAGTGATTTTTGTGGTATTTGACTTGCCTTATTCCCATTCCCTTCTCTTCAGCTCCATGGTAGTGCTGAAAGAAAGAAGCCCACGATATTGCAAAACACCACATGAGGAAGGGAAGTTTTAACCAGGTCAAAGGTGATGGGGCATGACAGGGTTTGAAGCAAATTGTGTCAGATCTAAAAACAGATGCCAAGGCAGAAGCTATATTAAACAAATTTTTGACTTCTGGTGTTAGTTACTTGAGTGTATTGTTTGAGAAAATTCATTAAGTTATAAACATTTTTTACACATTTCTTCTGTATGTGTTCTATGCTTCAGTAAAACATTTACAGAACAAATAAAGATTATTAGCAAACCAGCCAGCCTATCAGAAGCTAGGAGAGAGGCAGAGAGAAGATTCTCCCTCATGGCACTCAGAAGGAACAAACTCTGTCAATGCCTTGAGTTTGGATACTGGCCTCCAGAACTGTGACAAAAATGCCTTCCTGTTGTTTGAAGCATCCACCCAGTTTGTGGTACTTTGTAATAGCAGCACTAGAAAACTACTACAGGTAAAATTTTACCCACTCTATCCAGAGGATCTAGGGCAAAGACAAAGCAGCCAGGGCATTAAGCACAGGTTGATAGTTGATTGAGTCCATGGAACTGAACAAAATATTTATTTCTAAGCAACAAAGGCTCCTGGAATTTTTGATTATGGATGTTAAACTCAATATGCTTCTGCAGTTTGGAGATTTATGATCTTAGAAACCATTTGTGTAGAATTCAAGGACATTAAATAAACAAATCCTTGCTAGTACCCCACAGTCACAATGAATACCAGTATCCTAACAGCCATCAGAGGCAACAGAAGCATACTGGATCCTCCAAAGCTTCATTCCTAGAGACTTATAATTTAACCTGTTTGATGGTTCCCTGGAACACACATTTGCAAAGTTCCTTTTATTTGTTCTGACTCAAAGCTCATCTGGTAGGAAAGTTTTTCTCCAATAGCATTTGTGATAAATATTTAGAAACAAATGTTTAACTCTGAGGCTTCTTGAAGCAGGGAAAAGAGTTGCGGGGAAATAATAGGCTAACCAAACGCTTAAAAGGAAAGGGTAGGAGATGAGATGTTCATAGGGTATTTGAAACCCTCTGACATGTTCTTGGGAATCTAGAAGGCCACATGCAGCTATAGGTTGTGTGCATGCTGGGGGCTCTGGACATGATCTATAAAGACCTAAGAAGGTGCTACACTCTCACCTCTGGCTGACCCCAAGGGTCTGTGTAGGCAGGAAATGAAGGGTAGGGCAGACTTGTCAATTGTCTGGCTGAGTAAATAAGTCATGCCCTAATGTACGCACAGCCTTCCCACCAGGACTAGAAAGTTCATTGATTCCAGATGTTTAAAAAAAAATCTCTCTGTATTAATTAGCTCACTAATAAGTTAATTGATCAGAGACTTCAGTGGCCACATGTGGCAAAGAATACAAACTTAACAGAATTAGTTCATAAAAAGTGATTAAAAAAACAATGACCAAAAGCAACAAAAAATAAATCATAGGAAAGCATTGAATCAGATATCCAGAATCGCCACATTATGGCATTTAAAATGTTCAGTGTTCAGGAAAAAAATATAAGACATGCAATGAAATAAGAAAGTATTGCCTATACAGATAAAATAAGTAAGCAGCAAAGTGTCCTTGAGGAAGACTAGATATTGGATTTATTAACAGAGAATTTAAGTAGTTAGATTTTAAAAATATGTACAAAAACTAAAGAAAAGCATGTCTAAAAAATTGAGAATGATGTCTTAAAAAATAGAGAGTAACAATACAGAGATACAAATTACACATGAAAAAGAAACAAACAGAAATGCTGGACTTGAGGAAAAAAAACTATATAAAATAGTTCACTGCTAGGTTTTAAAAGCAGACTTGGGCAGGACAGAAGAAAGAATCAGAAAACTTGAAGATATGTTAAGTGAGACCACCCAGTGACAAACAAAAAAAGAAGAGAATGAAAAAAAAAATGAATAGAGCCTTATGAACCTTATGAACACCAGAACCTTATTAAAATACCCATAATGGTAGCCCTAGAGAAAGAGAAAAGGGATAGGATCAGAAAGAATGTTTGAAGAAACAAAGTGAACAAAAATCCCCAATTTGATGAAAAATGCTAATCTATACATCTAAAAATCTTAATGACTTCATGTAGAATAATGTAAAAAAGATCTACACCTAGAAATAGTACAATCAAATAGCTGGTAGCCAAAATAAAAAGAAATTCTCGAATGCATCAAAAGAGAAGCAACTCATTATGTACAAGGGATTTTTAATAAATTAAAAGCTGATTTCTCACCAGAAACCATGAAGGCAGAGGAAATGGGATGGCATATTCAAAGTGCTGAATAAAAAAGACTGTTAGCCAGGAATTCTACATCCAGCAATACTATCATTTAAAAATAAAGGAGAAATGAAGACAGTATCAGATTAACAAAAACTGAAAGAATTCGTCACTAGCAAATCTCTTGTATGAGATTAGAATCTTGAACACATAGGTTTGAACTACACAGGTCCACTTATATGTATATGGATTTTTGGTCATTGAGCAAGGTTTCAGAGATTTGCAACAGTTGCAAAAAACTCACCAATGAATTGCATAGCCAAGAAATATCAGAAGAATTAATAAAAAGTTATATTATGTCATGAATGCATAAAATATGTGTAGATACTAGTCTATTATTTACCACCATAAAATATATACAAATCTATCATAACAAAAACTTATGCACACAAACAGACTGTGTATGGCACCATTTGCAGTAGCGAGATGAAAACAAATATAAGATGTATCAGTATTAAATCATGACTGCATAAAATTAAGTGTAGTCCTTACTGTTCTACCATAATAATTTTGTAGCCACCTCTTGTTGCTATTGCAGTGAGCTCAAGTGTTGTCAGTATTTTCCTAAAGCACCATGTGATGCTAATCATCTCTGCATGAATAGTTTGTTTCTCCCGTAAATTGAGTAGCATAGTAAAAAGTGATCTCTCATGTTTCTTGCATATTTTTCATCATGTTTAGTGCAATATTATAAATTTTGTATAATGGGATTCATATGAAGTGCCACTAATACTGCTGGAAATGCTCTCAAAAGGCAGAGAAGAGTTATGACATTACAAGAAAAATTGGGTTGCTTAATATGTACTGTAGATTGAGGTCTGCAGCTGTCATTGTCTGCCGTCTCAAGATAATGAATCCAGCAAAAGAACCATTGCAAAAAAAGACAAGGAAATTTGTGAAGCTGTCATCGTAATTATACCAGCAAGTACAAAAACCTTGCACTGTTTTTTTTCCCCCAAAATACCTTTTTATCTTGTATTGAAAATGCAACTTGTATGTGACTATAGGACTGCTATAAAAAGGTACATCTATAGACTCTAATATAAGTTGAGAAAAGCAATGGCTTTATCTGATCCCCTACAGCAAAAGGGAAGTGGAAGATTTAAAGCTGGAGAATTCAATGTCAGCAAAGGATGGTTTGATAATTTTAGAAAGAAGTTTGGCTTAAAAAATCTCAAGATAACAGGATAAGAAGCTTCTGCTAAGCATGAGGCAGCAGATAATTTCCCAGATGCCATTAAGAAAATATTTGAAGAGAAAGGATATCTTCCTGAACAAGTTTTTAAGGCAGACTAAAAAAAAAAAAAATACCAGAGAGCACATTTATTAGTAAGAAAAGTGAGCATCAGGATTTAAGGCAGGACAGGATGAGCTAACTTTGCTATATTGTGCAAATGCAGTCAGGTTTACGATCAGGATTATTCTTATCTATAAAGTTGCCAGCTTTTGAGTCTTGAAAGGAAAAGACAAACACTAGCTGCTAGTCTTTTAGTTGTACAACAGGAAGGCCTGGACAATGAGTACTCTCTTTCTAGACTGGTTACATTCATGCTTTGTCCCTGAAGAGAAGAAGTACTTCACCCGTAAGAGACTGCTTTTTAAGGTTCTTCTGGTATTGGTGCTCCTGGCCACCCATAACCTCATAAGTTCAATATTGAAGGCATCACCATAGTCTACTTGCCCCCAAACATCATGTCTCTAATTTAGCCTATAGATCAGGAGGTCATAAAGACTTTCAAGAATCATTGCACATGGTACTCTAGGGGAGGGATCGTCAACTCTAGTGAAGTGAGCTTTGATAAAGTGACCATCATAAAATCTACAAGGATTACTCCATTAAAGATGTCATCATTGTTATTGAAAAAGCCATAAAGCTACCAAACCTGAAACAATAATTCCTGCTGGTGCTATATATGGCATCATAGGATTTATGATAGAAGTGCTCAAGGAATGGTGAAAGAGATTGTGGATATGGCAAAAAAGGTGGGGAGTGAAGAGTTTCAAGACGGGGATCTTGAAGAATTTTAAGAGCTGATAGACACCACACTACAGGAATTAACAGAAGATGATCTATAGAGATGAGTGCTTCTGAACCAGTGCCAGACAACAAGGAAGAAGACGTAGAAAACCAACTGACGGTAGACAATCTGGTGGCAGAAGGGTTCTAATTATTCCAGATTGCTTCCAACTTCTTTGGGATATTGACCTATGATATAAGCAATGGTATGAAACTAAAGCTAATGGTAGAAGAATTGGTAGCATACGGAAACATTTTTAGAGAAATAAGAAAGCAAAAAAGTCAGACAGAAATCATGATGTATTTCTGTGAAGTTATACCAAATGTGCCTGCCTCTTCTGCCTCCTCTTCCGCGGTCTTCACCTCTGCCTCTGTCACCTGGAGACAGCCAGACCAATTTCCCTTCTCCTCCTCAGCCTACACAATGTGAGGATGACAAGGATGAAGACCTGTATGATGATCCACTTCCACTTAATGAATAGTAATATATTTTCCTTACATTTTTCCTAATAATAGTTTCATTTTCCTTAGCTTATTTTATTGTAAACCTTCATGGCAAGATTGCAGAATGTGGTATCGATATACCAAAATTAGTTGTATTTTTATACACTAACAATGAAGAATCCAAAAACCAAATACAATGGTTTCATCTACAGTAGTATAAAAAAGAATAAAATATTTAGGAATAAATGTAACAAAATAAGGGCAAGACTTGTATAGTGAAAGCTACAAAACATTGCTGAAAGTAAGTTTGAACCCGCCACCTCCGGCATATGGGACTGGCACCCTACTCCTTGAGCCACAGGTGCCGCCAAAAGTAAGTTTTTTTAAAAATCCTAAATAAATTGAAAGATATTCAGTGTTCATAGATTGGAACATTTATTATTGTCAATGGCACTATTCCTGAATTGATAAAATCAATTTCAGCTTCCCCCCCAACAAATTGACATTCATTTGTGAATTTTCAAAATGATGCTGACATTCATTTGAAAATTCAAAGGGACTGAGTAGCCAAAACAATTTTGAAAATGATCGGAGGGCTCAGACTATCCAGTTTAAAAAATTACTACAAACCCCAGTAATCATGACTATGTGGTACTGGCATATAGATTAATGAAATAAAATTGAGCATTTAGGAATAAACCCATATATTTATGGATAATTGATTTTCTACAAGGGTTCCAAGATAATTCAATGTTGGGGGAGGATAGTCTTTTTAATATATGATGCTGAGATCATAGATGTCCATATGTAAAATTTGGACCCTCCCTCTCATCATATACAAATAGATCCAAAGAGCTAAATGTAAGAACCATTATAAAACTCTCCTGAGAACACATAGGTGTAACTCATCATGACCTTGGATCAGACAATAGTTTTTATTTATTTATTTATTTTTAAAAAATTTTTAATTTTTTTCCACTTTTTTTATTAAATCATAGCTGTGTACATTAATGTGATCATAGGGCACCATACACTGGTTTTATAGACCGTTTGACACATTTTCATCACACTGGTCAACATAGCCTTCCTGGCATTTTCTTAGTTATTGTGTTAAGACATTTACATTCTACAGTTACTAAGTTTCACATGTACCCTTGTAAGATGCACCGCAGGTGTAATCCCACCAATCACCCTCCCTCCGCCCATCCTCCCCCCTCCCTCCCCTCCCTCACCCCCTTTCCCATATTCTTAGGTTATAACTGGGTTATAGCTTTCATATGAAAGCCATAAATTAGTTTCATAGTAGGGCTGAGTACATTGGATACTTTTTCTTCCATTCTTGAGATACTTTACTAAGAAGAATATGTTCCAGCTCCATCCATGTAAACATGAAAGAGGTAAAGTCTCCATCTTCAGATAATAGTTTTTAGATATGATACCTAAAGCAGAAGTAACCAATAAAAAAAATCAGACTTTATTAAAATTAAAAACTGTACTTTAAAGTGGCCCACAGAATGGAAGAAAATATACCTTGTAAAGTTTTAGCATCAAGAATATGTGAAGAATTCTTACAACTAAGCAATGTAAAGATAACCCAATTTAAAAATGACAAAAGGACTTAAATAAACATTTCTTCAAAAGGGATATACAAACGACCAGTAAGCACATGGGAAAAGTGTTCAATATCATTAGGCAATGAGGAAATACTAAT
Source organism: Nycticebus coucang (assembly GCF_027406575.1). Taxonomy (NCBI): domain Eukaryota; kingdom Metazoa; phylum Chordata; class Mammalia; order Primates; family Lorisidae; genus Nycticebus; species Nycticebus coucang. The sequence goes on from NC_069781.1 coordinate 90,066,352, forward strand.
CAAAATCACAGGGGCGGTGCCTGTGGCTCAAAGGAGTAGGATACTGGCCCCATATACCAGAGGTGGTGGGTTCAAACCTGGCCCCTGCCAAAAACTGCAACCCCCCCCCCAAAAAACAAAAAACCAAACAAATAAACAAACAAAAAACAAATCAAAATCACAGTGAATTAACACTATTTCATACCCTATACGATAACTTGGTGTAACAGATGGTCAGTAACAAATGTAGGCAAGGATGTAGAGATTTTAGAGCTCTCCTACACTGCTGGTGAGAATATAAAATGGTGCAGTTTGGAAAACAGTTTGGCAGTTCCTCAAATGGTTAAAAGTGGAGTTACCATGTTACCTAGAAAATCCATTCCAAAGTAATAATCAAGAAAAATAAAAACATACATAGCACAAAAACCTGTAAACAAATACAGCAGAATTATTTGTAATAGTCAAATTATGAACATAACCCAAATGTCCATCAACTCTAAGTGGATAAACAAAATGCGCTGTATATCCATACAGTGAAATATGATTCAGTCATAAAAATGAACATAGAGGAACCCTGAAAACATTACACTACATGATGGAAGCAAGACAGACAGGTCCACATACTGTGTGATTCCATTCAGATGAATCCAGAATGGACAAATCCACAGAGAAAGAAAGTAGATTAGTGGCTGTCAGGTCCTGGGAGAGAGAGGGTAATGGGAGCAATTGCTAATTGGTATTGACTTTCTTTCCTGGGTGATAAAAAATGTCCTGGAATTAGATAGTAGTGATAGTTGCACAAGTTTGTTTGTGAATATCGTAAGAAGTTCTCATTTTATAATTGTGAATTTTATAGTATGCGAATTGTATCTAATTTTAAAAATGTGAATCTTTTTAAAGAGATTAAAAAGTTTTTCCAACACAAGAAATTATAAATTAGGAATGTAATACACCTTTCTAAATAAATAGCTAAACAGTGATAGGTAAATTTAGATCAAAGAGATTAGTCCAACACTTTCTAGTAGGCTCCACCTCCCAACATAGCCACGTTGGAGATTAAATTTCAACAGGAGTTCTGGTGGAGACAAAACCCATCCAAACCACAGCAAGTCAGCAGGACCCCAGTTAGGAAGAATTATTGCATCCTGGCAAAAGAGCACTGGATCAGGAGTTCAGACTATTTCAAGTTCTTTTAGATTTTCTGCTCATAAGCATTTAATGCTTAATAGTGCTCAGCTGTGAAATATGTTTAATGCATTTTTATTGACATTTAAGCTAAAAGGTCTATGTTGTACTCTTTAGGGGTGTGTGCACATCACTTTTTTGCAGAAATGACCTAGTATTATATACTTCTCTGTGTGTGTGTGTGTATATATATATATACACATACACACGCAAAGGCTGCCAAAAAATGTATATATATTTTAAGAAAGGAAAAACCTGTGTTCAAATGGTAATACTTAATATATCCTGGTAATGTTTGTTATCTTGTATATTGCATCTTATCTCTCTTGTAACTGCAAAAGTCAAATGTGACATGAATGTTACAATTTTAATTCAGTTTTTTTTTTCTTAAAACATGTATACATTTTTTGGATGCCCTTGGCATATAGGGTAAGAAACTGAGAAAGCCAACATCTTGATTAAATTTGGTACGAGTCTTATCTTACACAATATTATTTAAAGATGCCCACGTTTTGAATATATTTTTGATTTTTATGTGAAAATATAAAAAGCTCCTCTAAGAATAGGAAGCCAGTTCACAAGTGAAAGTTCCTCTCTTGCTTAAAGGGTTATGTTTTCCTATGCAAATGTAGCAAAGCCCAGAAATTAGCAATGACTGCTAAATTAACACACTTGAAGAGCTTGGCTGGTTCTAATAGGCAGTCAAATGGTCTTGTTACATTGTAATGGTGCCAAGCTAATTGAAGTGATTACTGTTGCTCACGAGCAGCCTTTTTGAAGTAGAAGTCTTTTAAATTATCCATAGACGTTAAATGTCAGACACTATTGTGTAATTATACTTTGTAAATGCTGAATGTCATAAGGCATCACAGGTAATTGAGGTTTACGGAGAAGAGCTTTTTCTAAACCTAATTGGGCATCAACTCTTTGTCACTTTTTCTAAATCTAATTGGGCATCAACTTTTTGTACCAGGGGACACTCCAATGCCTCGCAGTCTCCCTTATTCCCCACCTTTTCCTTGCTAGACTTACTCGTGGGGCCCCACATGTCACGACGGTTCCAAATCATTGAGCTTAAAAACCTCTCTGTCTATATCATCCTTTGGACTCTTCTGGGACTGTGATGCTGGTTTGGGACATCACAAGCTGAAGCTTTCTGGAAGCCTGATGTGGCTATAGGATGGCAGAATGGGGCCATCAGTATAGAATATCGAGCCCTTTAAAATCTCAGAGTGATCCCAGAACACTCTGCATGTTCTGGGATTTTCATCTGTGTGGTGGCATTGTTCTTGTTACGTATGTCTGATTTTGAAAAGTATCTCTCCATAATATTAGAAATGGAGGTTTTTCTTGGCTGTAAAGTTGCCATCTACATTTTTTCTATTGTTTTTATTTCTCGTCTTTCATTAGAATGCACATCTGGCTCCCAATTGTAAAGAATTCATAGAAAACATTTTTTTCATTGCTTTGATGACAGTAATGTTTATCATAAGCCAAACTTTGGAATCTTCAGATGTCTGTGTGAGGGATGTACTAAGAGTGACCAAACAGCCAAATAGGACTTTTCAATACACACATCAAGATATCTTGCTGTTGATTGTGAATCCTCTAGCTTGGCTTGCTGGGAATACAGTTTTGATTTCTAGCAGAGTGGCTGGCAGGAAATAAACAAAAACACATTGTTATTGCATAATTCTTAATACATGTGTTCAATTGGTCACCACATTTTATTAAATAAAACGGTGATTATCTCACTGTGATTTCATGACAGGGCCTTTATTGTGTGCTTTCGGCAGGTAGCAATTTATGAAATTTCTAACTTATTTATAAAGCTATCTTTCTCTATGCTTTTTAAAAAGCATTCATTATTCTCCATGATCAATTCAGTTCTGATTAAAATGTTTTCTTCCCCACACAAGAAGATGATGAGAGAAATGTCAGTGCACGTAGATCAGAGTATGTGAATATTTTCAACACTGAAAAAACCTGAGCTGAGTCGTCCTGCTGAATGCTTTCCGGCGAGTGTGCTGATTTCTAGTGATGGATGCAGAGATGTTCCCGTGGATACCCTGAAGGATCAGGCCCCATGACAGGCGTCAGTGATTCAGTTTTATTCTTTGACTATGATTTTCTCATTGTGATATTGAAAAGGCAAAATAAATGACCCCTGTTTCGTACATTATAAGTAGTGTAAAGATACATTCCAGAAATAACACACGTAAGTGTAGTTTTTCTAGCTTCACTTTTCTTTTTTTTTTTTTGACTTGTTTTTTTTATTAAATCATAACTGTATACATTGATATGATCATGGGGCATCATACACTCGCTTCATAAAACATTTGACACATTTTTATCACAGTGGTTAACATAGCCTTTCCGGCGTTATCTCAGTTACTGTGCCAAAACATTTACATTCTACATTTACCAAGTTTTGCAAATACCCCTGTAAGATGAACCACAGGTGTGATCCCACCGATCCCCCTCCCTCTACCCACCCCCCCTTTCCCACTTCCCCCTGTTGTTAAGTTGTAATTGGGTTATAGCTTTCATGTGAGAGTCCCAAATTAGTTTCATAGTAGGGCTGTGTACATTGAGTACTTTTTCTTCCATTCTTGAGATACTTTACTAAGAAGAATATGTTCCAGCTCCATCCATGTAAACATGAAAAAGGTAAAATCTCCATCTTTCTTTAAGGCTGCATAGTATTCCATGGTATACATATACCACAATTTATTAATCCATTCGTGGATCGATGGGCACTTGGGCTTTTTCCATGACTTAGCTATTATGAATTGGGCTGCAATAAACATTCTGGTACAAATATCTTTGTTATGTTGTGATTTTTGGTCTTCTGGGTATATGCCCAGCAGAGGAATTACAGGATTGAATGGCAGATCTATTTTTAGATCTCTGAGTGTTCTCCATATATCTTTCCAAAAGGAATGTATTAATTTGCATTCCCACCAGCAGTGCAGAAGTGTTCCCTTTTCTCCGCATCCACGCCAACATCTCTGGTCTTGAGATTTTGTGATATAGGCTAGTCTCATTGGAGTTAGATGATATCTCAAAGTAGTTTTGATTTGCATTTCTCTGATGATTAAAGATGATGAGCATTTTTTCATATGTCTGAAGGCCTTGCGCCTGTCTTCTTCAGAGAAGTTTCTCTTCAAATCCCTTGCCCAGCCTGCGATGGGATCCCTTGTTTTTTTCTTGCTGATGTGTTTGAGTTCTCTGTGGATTCTGGTTATTAAACCTTTGTCAGAGATATACCCTGCAAATATCTTCTCCCATTCTGAGGGCTGTCTGCTTGCTTTGCTTACTGTGTTCTTGGCTGTGCAGAAGCTTTTTAGTTTGATCAAGTCCCAGTAGTGTATTTTTGAAGCTGCTTCAATTGCCCGGGGGGTTCTCCTCATGAAATACTCACCCAGACCAATTTCTTCAAGGGTTTTCCCTGCATTCTCCTCTAGTATTTTTATAGTTTCATGTCTTAAGTTTAAATCTTTAATCCAATGAGAGTCTATCTTAGTTAATGGTGAAAGGTGTGGGTCCAATTTCAGTCTTCTGCAGGTTGCCAGCCAGTTCACCCAGCACCATTTGTGAAATAGGGAATCTTTTCCCCACTGAATGTTTTTAATTGGCTTGTCAAAAATCAAATAGCGGTAAGTACCTGGATTCATCTCTTGGTTCTCTATTCTGTTCCAGATATCTACTTCTCTGTTTTTGTGCCAATACCATGCTGTTTTGATCACTATCGATTTGTAGTAAAGTCTGAGGTCTGGTAGTGTGATTCCTCCTGTTTTGTTTTTATTTCTGAGTAATGTCTTGGCTATTCGAGGTTTTTTCTGATTCCATAGAAAACGAAGTAATGTTTTTTCAAGATCTTTAAAATATGACAGTGGAGCTTTAATAGGGAGTGCGTTGAAATTATATATTGCTTTGGGTAGTATGGACATTTTGATAATGTTGATTCTTCCCAGCCATGAGCATGGTATGTTTTTCCATTTGTTAACATTTTCAGCTATTTCTTTTCTTAGAGTTTCATAGTTCTCTTTATAGAGATCTTTCACATCTTTTGTTAGGTAAATTCCCAAATATTTCATCTTCTTTGGTACTACTGTGAATGGGATAGAGTCCTTAACTGTTTTTTCAACTTGACTGTTGTTGGTGTATATAAAGGCTACCGATTTATGGATGTTGATTTTGTAACCTGAGATGCTGCTGTATTCCTTGATCACTTCTAGGAGTTTTGTAGTAGAGTCCCTAGTGTTTTCCAGATACACAATCATATCATCTGCGAAGAGCAAAAGTTTGATCTCTTCTGACCCTATATGGATACCCTTGATCGCCTTTTCTTCCCTAATTGCGGTGGCTAAAACTTCCATTACAATGTTGAAAAGCAATGGAGACAATGGGCAGCCTTGTCTGGTTCCTGATCTGAGTGGAAATGATTCCAATTTAACTCCATTCAATATGATATTGGCTGTGGGTTTGCTGTAGATGGCCTCTATCAGTTTAAGAAAAGTCCCTTCTAGACCAATTTTCTTGAGTGTTCTGATCATGAAGGGATGCTGGATATTATCAAAAGCTTTTTCTGCATCGATCGAGAGAATCATATGGTCTTTGTTTTTTAATTTGTTTATGTAGGGAATTACATTTATAGATTTACGTATATTGAACCAGCCTTGATACCCTGGGATAAAACCAACTTGGTCATGATGTATAATTTGTTTGATGTGTTGCTGGATTCTGTTTGTTAGGATCTTGTTGAATATTTTTGCATCTATATTCATTAGTGATATTGGTCTATAATTTTCTTTTCTTGTTGGGTCTTTTCCTGGTTTGGGGATCAGGGTGATGTTTGCTTCATAGAACGTGTTGGGTAGTCTTCCTTCTTTTTCTACATTTTGGAACAGGTTGAGTAATATAGGTACTAATTCCTCTTTAAAGGTTTGGTAGAATTCTGACGTGAAACCATCTGGTCCCGGGCTTATCTTTTTAGGGAGGTTTTGTATAGTTGATGCTATTTCTGAACTTGATATGGGTCTGTTCAACATTTCCACTTGATTCTGGTTAAGTCTTGGAAGGTGGCGTGCTTCCAAGTATCGGTCAATTTCCTTCAGATTTTCATATTTCTGAGAATAAAGTTTCTTGTAATATTCATTAAGGATTTTTTGGATTTCTGATGAGTCTGTGGTTATTTCGTCTTTGTTGTTTCTGATTGATGATATTAGAGATTTTACTCTTTTTTTTCCTGATTAGGTTGGCCAGAGGTTTATCTATTTTATTGACCTTTTCAAAAAACCAGCTTTTTGATTTATTGATCTGTTGTATTATTCTTTTGTTTTCAATTTCATTTAATTCTGCTCTAATTTTGGTTATTTCCTTTCTTCTACTGGGTTTGGGGTTGGCATGTTCTTCCTTTTCCAGTTGCGTGAGATGTCCCATTAAGTTGTTAACTTCCTCTCTTTCTGTTCTCTTGAGGAAGGCTTGCAGTGCTATAAATTTCCCTCTTAAGAACTGCCTTTGCGGTGTCCCAGAGGTTCTGATAGTTTGTGTCTTCATTGTCGTTTTGTTCCAAAAAATTCGCGATTTCTTTCTTAATCTCATCTCTGACCCAGCTATCATTCAGCATAAGGTTATTTAACTTCCATGTTTTTGTATGGGTATGCACATTCCTGTTGTTACTCAATTCAAGTTTTATTCCATGATGGTCCGAGAAGATGCATGGAATAATTTCTATTCCTTTAAATTTACTGAGGTTAGACTTGTGACCTAAAATGTGGTCAATTTTGGAGTAAGTTCCGTGGGCTGATGAGAAGTATGTGTATTCAGTTTTGTTGGGATGAAATGTTCTGTAGATGTCTGCTAAATCTAAATATTGGATGGTTAGTTTTAAATCTAAGATTTCTTTGCTCAGCTTCTTTCTGGAGGATCGATCCAACACTGCCAAGGGAGTGTTGAAATCTCCGACGATTATGGAGCTGGAGGAAATCAAGTTACTCATGTCTGTTAGAGTTTCTCTTATAAATTGAGGTGCATTCTGGTTGGGTGCATAGATATTGATAATTGAGATCTCATCATATTGAGTATTACCCTTTACAAATATGAAGTGACCATTCTTGTCCTTCCTTACTTTTGATGGTTTAAAGCCTACTGTATCTGCAAATAAAATTGCAACACCTGCTTTTTTCTGATTACCATTTGCCTGAAATATGGATGACCATCCTTTCACCCTGAGTCTGTATTTGTCTTTTAAGTTGAGATGTGACTCTTGTATGCAACAAATATCTGGCTTGAGTTTTTGTATCCAGTCAGCTGACCTATGCCTCTTTAGAGGACAGTTTAAGCCATTCACATTGATGGAGAGTATTGATAAGTCTGGTGGAATTTTGGGTATCGAGTTTTTCAAAGGTCCAGTGGACATTTTTAATCCTTTCGCCAGTGTGGAAGTTGGAGTTTGATCCGAAGTTTCTGAGTGAGTTTACTTTTGTGGTATAGGATTGGGTTGGTCATTGTGGAGGATAGGTCTGAGAATATCCTGAAGAGCTGGTTTACTTATGGCAAATTTTTTCAACATATGAATGTCATTGAAGTATTTAATTTCTCCATCATAGATGAAACTCAGTTTAGCTGGATACAAGATCCTGGGTTGAAAGCTTTTTGCTTTAGGAGATTAAAAGTTGATGACCAGCCTCTTCTGGCTTGAAAAGCTTCAGCAGAGAGATCTGCAGTTATTCTAATATTCTTACCTTTGTACGTTATAGTTTTCTTTCCCCAGGCTGCTTTGAGAATCTTCTCTTTCATGTTAACTTTAGTGAAGCTAATTATGATATGTCTGGGGGATGACTTATTGGGGTTGAATCGTGCTGGGGTTCTGAAGCTGTCTGCTATCTGAATTTCAGATTCTCTAGGCATGTCTGGAAAGTTTTCTTTCATAATTTCATGCAGAAGGGCCTCTGTGCCCTCGGAGGCCACTTCATCGTTCTCAGAAATCCCTATAATTCTTATGTTGCTTTTTTTCGAATTATCTGAGAGTTCTCTGAGTGAGTGATCCATTTTTGCTCTCCATTTCTCTTCCTCTTTGAGAGATTGGGAGCATTCGAAGACTTTATCTTCAATGTCAGAAATCCTTTCTTCTGCTTGCTCCATTCTGTTACTGAGGGATTCTACTGTATTTTTCATATCTTTGAGGGCTGTAAGTTCTTGCTTCAGTGTGTCTAAGTCTTTGGTGGTTTTGTCTTTAAATTCGTTAAATTCTTGAGACAACTTTTGAATTTCTCCTCGAATTCCTAATTCCATTTTATTAATCTTGTCTGCAATCCAAATTCTGAATTCGATTTCTGACATCTCAGCCAGTTGTTTATGAATGGGATCTTCAATCACATCTGCCGTATCTTTTCTTGGGGGGGTTGATCTATTCTGGTTATTCATGTTACCAGAGTTTTTCCTCTGATTCCGCCCCATGGTTATTTTACTCCCTTTGGTTTTTCCCCTGGGGTTTTATCGAGGGCCCATACAGTGTTGTGGCATGAGAAACTGGGGCCCTGTCTGGTGTGGTGGAGCAAAGTGGTTCTGTCTTGCTTTCAGCTGGTTTCTGTTCGATCCTATTGCAACTTCTACTCTGGCTTGAAGTCTCAGCTTTTGTTTGCGTCCTTGTGATCACAGCTTGCCTCAGCGGTGTTGATGTGCGTTCTTCAACCTTCTCTCTTGGTGAGGCTCAAGTCCACCAGGATACTTACTAAATTCCTGTCCCTTAACTCTCCTTCTGGACGGGAGCCTCTGTTGAAAGCTGGCTTCAGTCCGCCATCTTGTCTCCCTCCCCCCTCTAGCATCACTTTTCAAGGTGTTTTATGATGTGCCTATCAGAGAAGAATAAGGTTCAAGGATGTTACTAAAATCGTTAAACCTTTCTTTTTTTTTTTTTGAGACAGAGTTTCACTATGTCACCCTCGGTTGAGTGCTGTGGCGTCGCAGCTCATAGCAACCTCAAACTCCTGGGCATAAATGATTATCTTGCCTCAGCCTCCCAGGTAGCTGGGACTACAGGTGCCCATTACAACACCCGTCTACTTTTTGGTTGCAGTTGTCATTGTTTAGCTGGTCTGGGCCAGTCTTGAACCTGCCAGCCTCGATGTATGTGGCCGGCACCCTCCTCACTGAGCTATGGGTGCCAAATCAAGTTGTTAAAACTTTCAAGCTCTGGCTTGGCGCCTGTCGCTCAGCAGCTATGATGCCAGCCACATACACCATGGTTGGCGAGTTAGAACCCAGTCCAGACCAGCTACACAACAATGACAACTATAACAAAAAAATAGCCAGGCATTGTGGTAGCGCCTATAGTCTCAGCTATTTGAGAGGCTGAGGCAAGAGAATCGCTTAAGCCCAAGAGTTTGGGGTAACTGTGAGTTATGACACCATGACACTTTGCTGAGGGCAATATAGTAAGACTCTGTCTCAAAAATAAAAAAAAAAATAAATAAAAAACCTTTAAAAAACTTTCAAGCTATAACGTGCCAGGTGCCACACAAAATGTTGAATTAGACATGGATTTTGCACAATGAGCTTATGTGTTTCCTCTCATTTTGGTTCCCTCCTGAACAAATTATAATCTGCTTGATGACATTCTTACTCATATAGTCTCAAAATCTTGCCCTTTTTTTTTTTTTCCCACTTCAGGTATAACAGTGTGGCTTAAGCTAATTGGGGGAGCATCCTTTTTATGGATGTGATATTGATGGCTAAGCTATGTAGGGACTGTTGCCACAGACTTGAGTAATTATTTATTTCTCTTATACTGCTCAGGAATCCTCAAATATAAGAACAAAGTAGGGCTTTTCTTTGTACAGAGAGGCTTTAAATGAAAGCTTTGCTGACCCCTGGCCATCTAGCTGAGGATCACAGCAACACATCAAAAAAGTGACCATCAATAGCTGGTCCCCATGCTCCAGGGTGAGGTTTAGCCTTCTCAAGGTCAGGGACTGCTGGCTTCGTGGGTTGGTCATCATAGTGCTCATCCCGTCTTTCCAGCTCTTTGCTCTCAGGCACAAGGTGGGCTTGTGAGTTTCCTTGTGTTTGAGTTGGAGACAGGTGACTAATTTGGACAGTGAATTATGAGAAGTGATATGTGTCATTTTAGCATGAGGACATTTAGTTACCAATGTGAGACCTTTTTAGAGCTCTATTCTGCTGATCAGTGTGACGGGCAGTACTTCAGACAGTGAGAGCTCTATCAGTAGCAGTGAAGAGACCTGGATGATAGCCTCTCGCTAACTCCTACTGGATAAGCAGGATAAGTAAGAGGTAACATTTGTTGGGCTTTTTCTTATGGCAACAAAGGTTAGACTACCTGATCAATGCATTACAGCTAGGGCAATCATTCACTCAGGACCTATATCAAAAAAATGATTGAGGCTGGTAGGGCATAAGAAAACAAGTACAGACTTGCTTTGTTTGCATGTTAATCATATTCCTGACTTTTACAAAGGCTTATGTTCTATCCATTTTTTTTTGATGAGCAGCCTTTTAGTTATGTCTTTTGATGTCTCTCCCTTGATAGAGTGATAGTCCCAGCAGCAGTTTTTCTGCTGGATATAAAACAGAATTCAAACTTGGTAAAAAACGACTACTGACACTCACATTTAGCACTGGGAACACCACCAGAAGGGTGGTGACTGTGGCAAACTGGGCCACACAAATCCTGTGTAAAGGAGGCAGCTGGTTTCATTTATCTCAAGGCAATCTCTGACCTGCAGGAACATGAGTACAGAGTTCTCAGGTTTTATGATTTTCTGAAATTTGAAGTTCAGGCTTTATGTGAAATGTCCTAATTTTGAAAAATGGTCAATTTTAAAAATCATTCTGGAAGACAAGCAAAATATACTGTAAAACTGATGTTTTAAGAACTTTGACATATATCCAAGTACTGACAGCCTATGATTCTTAAGCTAATAATAATAATAATAATAATAAAACTTCATTTAAAGTACTTCTTTTTGGCTCGGCATCTATAGCTCAGTGGCTAGGGTGCCAGCCACATACACCAGACCTGGTTGGTCGAATCCAGCCCGGGCCTGCCAAACAACAATGACAACTATAATCAAAAAATAGCTGAGCGCTGTAGCGGTGCCTATAGTCCCAGGTACTTGGGAGGCTGAGGCAAGAGAACTACTTTTAAGCCCAAGAGTTTGAGATTGCTGTGAGCTGTGACACCATGGCACTCTACCCAGGGCAACAGCTTGAGACTCTTTTTCCAACCCCCCCCCACCAAAAAAAATGCTGCTTTTTTTTTAAAGACAGAATCTTACTCTGTTGCCCAGGCTATCATGCCAGGGCATCAATCTAGCTCACAGGAACCTCAAACTCCTGGGTTCAAGTGTCTTCCTGCCTCAGCCTCCTTAGTAGCTGGGACTATAAGTACCTGCTACAATGTCTGGCTAATTTTTCTGTTTTTAGTAGAGACAGGCTCTTGCTCTTCCTGAGGCTGGTCTCAAACTCCTGAGCTCAAAGGATCCTCCCACCTTGGCCTCCTAGAGTGCTAAGATTATAGGTGTGAGCCACTGTGTGGCCTAAAACTCCACTTAGGTTACTTCTTAAAAAGGGGGTAAACATATGTTAATTGGCAAAGTGATAGAAGCAGAATAATAACAGGCCACCTGCAAATATCTGTTGATTTACAACTATATATTGAACTCTTTGCTAGGAACTATGAGAAATACTGAAAAAAATGTAGAGGATAGGCCCTGACTTTGGGAACTTACCATCTAGTTGGGCAAAATAATTTAAAAAAGCAGTAACAATATAAGAAACAATATAATATACAATTAAATAAAATAATATAAAAATTAAAAGAAGTAATATAAGTAATATAAAAAACCCCCAAAAGCATTTTAATCAAGGTTCTCCACAGAATCAGAGTCAATATGATGGAGATATATACAGATATCTATCCAATAGAATAGTAAGATATAAATTTAATAAGATCTTGGTTTACATGATTACGGGTACTGAGAGGTCCCATCATTTGCTGTCTGCAAGATGGAGACCCAGGAAAGCAGGTGATGAAGTTCAAGGTTCAAAGGCATAGATCCCAGTCCAGCTCTGAAGTCTGAGAGCCAGGAGCACCAATGGCAGAAGAGTATTGAAGTCCTAGCTCACTCAGTTATGCACAGGGCAACTTCAAACCTTCTTCACATTTTTGTTCTATTCAGGTCCTCCCTAGCTTCTCTGGGGAGGTCCATCTGCTTTACTCAGTCCACCAATTCAAATACCATTCTCCTCCAGAAATACCTAGAAATAATGTTTCACCAGCTATCTGGGCACCCCAGGGCTCAGTCAAGCTAACACGTAAATTTAATCATCCCAGGCTTAGCGCCTGTAGCACAGTGGTTATGGCACCAGTCACATACACCGAGGCTGGTGGGTTCAAACCCAGCCTGGGCCAGCTAAACAGCAATGACAACTGCAACAAAAAATATCCAGGCATTGTGGTAGGTTCCTGCAGTCCCAGCTGCTTGGGGGCTGATGCAAGAGAATCACTTAAGCCCAAGAATTTGAGGTTGCCGTGAGCTGTGATGCCAGGGTACTCTAGTAAGGGCGACATAGTGAAACTCTGTCTCAAAAAAAAAAAAAAATTAATCATCCCAGCAACTATGTAAGAGTGTATAGTTAACGGCCAAGCTGTGCAGCATGGACTGAAGTGTGATTAAAGGAGAGAAGAGGGAAGATAGAATAGTCATGTAAGGCTTTGAGGAAAAAGTAGGTATTGAGCAGAAAGTTGAGAAATTAACAGAGTAATTGGTGGGATGGAGTAATTAGAGGATATTCCATGTGAAGAAGACAACATATGAACAGGGACAGAACAGGGAGGGCTGTTTGGCTGAAGTAGAGGGCTCCCAGAGAGGTGGGAGGAGGGTGGCTAGAGAAAGTCTAGTTACAAGAGGGTTTACTTTTTAGGTCTTTTCTAGAAAGAACCTAGAAGAACCTAGAAAGTCTAGAAGAGGCATTGACTGTTGATCCCATAAGTGGAGGCTCATATCAAGAGGGGACTCGAGCTGAGCCCAGCATACCTAATGAGCAGTAGTGTTCACTATGTGGCCTGGGATGTTGCGTTCAACATCTGTTGTCATCAGTTTTTGTATATGTAAGATGAACTGTATCACTGTTTAATTCACATATGAAGCTTATTAAAAACACAGATGTGGGTGGCGCCTGTGGCTCAAAGGAGTAGGGCGCCTACCCCATAGGCTGGAGGTGGCGAGATCAAACCCGGCCCTGGTCAAAAAACAAAACAAAACAAAACAAACAGATATTAGGGCCCTCAGCATCTCAGCCTTCTGAGGATGGGGATTTTGAGTGAGCTCTACAGGGGATTCTGTCGCATGCTGATGGTGATTGGTTGTGGATCTGTGAGCTGGGGTGCCCTAAAGCTCATCAAGCTGAGGAGTAAGATAAAAGCAATGGAGGAGGATTTGATTAGAGGAACAATCAGTCTGAAGTTTGACATTCTCCCTTCCCAGTCCAAATGTTAAAAAATTACTCACTAAACTTCCTAAAGATAGTAAGGAAGACTTAATTCAAAGGGGGCACAGGACGTGGCGATAGGTATGGGGCCCCTGCAATGGAGTCTTGCAATAGGGAGATTGGATTCAGCTCCAACAAGGATAAGTGGGACGTTATAATCAAGGGACAACATGGGGTCAGTGGATGGAAAATTATTGAGAAGAAAAAACATCAAGAATAAGGGGTTTCTGATTAAAATGACCTGATAGAATTATTGCTGAAGGCAATCCAGGATCATAGGATCACAAGGGTGGTCAGATATACCAAAGGTAGGGAATTTTCCCTAAACCGACTTAGTGGAATTCTTATTCAAACTGGATTCTGCAAAGTTTAGGAAGGAAAGCCCAAAGTCGGTCCTAGTCAAGCTTAGGATTCGCAGGAACATGACTAATGTTTGGCTCAAAGGAGAAAGACTTTTGGCACCAGAGGCACTGACTTGCTGTCTCCTTAATGTGGCTTATCAGCTCTCACTTTAAGATCTTTTATCTATCTATCTATCTATCAATCATCTATCTATCTATCTATCTATCTATCTATCTATCTATCTATCTATCTATCATCTATCTATCTATCTATCATCTATCTATCTATTTATTTTATGAAATATTAGCTCTGTACATTAATTCAATCATGGGGTATGATGTACTGGTTTTATATACAATTTGAAATGTTTTTATCTACCTGGTTAACATAGCCATCATGGCATTTTTTTAGTTATTGTGTTAAGACATTTATATTCTACACCTAGTAAATTTCACATGTACCCTTGTAAGATGCACCGTAGGTGTGGTCCCACCAATTACTCTTCCTCCACCTATCCTCCCCACTCCCATCCCCTCCTTCTCCCCTTTCCCCTTCTTCTTGGGCTATAATTGGGTTATAGCTTTCATAAGAAAGTTATAAATTGGTTTCATAGTAAGACTGAGTACTTTGGATACTTTTCCTTCCATTCTTGAGATACTTTGCTAAGAAGAATATGTTCCAGCTTCATCCATGTAAACATGTAAGAGGTAAAGTCTCCATCTTTCTTTAAGGCTGCATATATATTTTTTGCAGTTTTTTTGGCTGAGGCCGGGTTTGAATCCACCACCTCTGGTTATGATGCTGGCGCCCTACTCCTTGAGCCACAGACACCACCCTCTCACTTGAAGATCTTAATTTGGTACCATCCTTGGGGTAGATTCGTATTTAAATCACAAAACTTATTTATTACTTGTAGGAAGGAGGGGTTGACTTGGTTTTAAGATCTCATTGGCATCTCTGCTTTTCTCAAATGCTTTCTTGGTTTCCGGTCTTTGATGTCCTAGTTGCAGAAAATTTGGAAGTAAAAAAAAATCAAGTTATGATTGGCAGAAGATTAACCATATCTGAGATTAAGGCCTAAATTCCGAGTTGATTCTCTCTTTTATTCTTCATCCAAGCATACCTTCCTTTTCAGCATTCTTCATCTTAGAAGGAGGCAACTGTGATTTTTGTCCTTGACTGGGACACGTTCCAACATGTTGTCAGAGGGATATTTTAGTCTCACTTGTCTGAAGAAACCCCATGCATGATTGCTAAAATATCAAGAATCAAAATCACATCTGATAGCTATGCAATCCCTAAGGGCAGAAAGAAAGACTTTGCCTAAGGCAAGATGCACTAATCCATTGTATCAGCAAGTTGCCAGAGCTGTCCAAGACCGTGTTTACTTTTGTCAGATGCGGGAACAACATAAAACACCTGGGAGGTTTCAAGTGTAGAAATATTAGTGCAAAATTAAGATGCAAATAACATGTCCTGAGGATGGAAAACAATTTAGGGAAATGAAGCAATTGGTAAATATTATTTGTTACATTGATAAATAGGATTTGGCAGCCATCCAAAGTTTGCCTTTAATTTGAAACAAAAAGAAGTCTTTTGATTTGACCAAGTAATTTTATGTGTATTGCTATGGACAGACTTTTTGTGTTACTCCCCACCTTCCAAATTCATATGTTGAAACCTGACTCTCAGTGTGATGGTGTTAGGAGGTGGGACCTTTGGGAGGTGATTAGGTCATGAAGGTGGAGCCCTCATGACTGAGGTCTGTGAGTTTATAAGCAAATGTACAGACCACTGTTCTCCCGTCACACGTGTGAGGACACAGGAGGACAATGCTACCTGTGAATGAGAGAGGGGGCCCTCACCAGACCCTGAATCTGCTGGTGCCTTGATCTTGGACATTGTAGCCTCTACAACTATGAGAAATAAATTCTGTTGTTTAGTATACACTGTTTTATAATATCAGCCCAAACGGATTAAGATGTGCTAGTGGGCGTATTTTCTGAAGTGGGCAGCGGGTGCTCCATGTTGGTAGAAAGGTGTTTGAAGAGTATCTCAGAGTGTTGCTCATGTGGTGACCCCTCAGGAAACTAGTGACTATTTTTTTTGATGTATGGGCATAAAGAATATGATAGGAACTCTGAAATAAATAGGAATTCAAAGTTCTTTGCTTTCTTCTTTATTTTTATTTTATTTTTTTTAAAATATGATATTAATATGAGATGACATACGATGATTAGGTTGCCTTGCCATTAGTAAGGCAAAGTCTGAGCTGGAGTTAAGTCAAAATTCTTATGAGGTCTTTCTTTTCATGATCTTTTTTTTATGTCCCTAGGTCAAATCATGCTAACGGTGAGGAAAGAATGATGGTAGATACATCATTGTAAATTGAGCTAAGTGAATATTTTTAAACAGGATGTTTCTTTTTGTTAAAGACCTGCTATGTGTGAGGCACAGTGCTTGGTTTTTCTGGAAGAAACGGGAGAAGGTAAAGATAAGGTTTGTTTTATCTTCCAGATTGCTTTTCTATCTAATCCTGCATGGATTAACTTTTAGAAATTTGGGCTAAGGATTACATAAAACAGGGAGGTTGGTGGGGTTTTGCAACCCTGGCTGGGTATGTAAGGAGGGGAGGCCTGTCCACAATCAGGAATGTTTTTCCCACTCTAGCCCCAGGCCTAGCACGTAGACCCTTACAGGAAATCCAACTATAGCCAATCTCTCCGAGTTTGTGTCTCCCTCACAAAATATGTGAAATCGACACTATTATCTTTCAGGTTCCTTTCAGTTCTAGAATATGTGCAGCCTAAGGGCTTGGCAGTTCTGCTGGCCTCATGGGAGCATTGAATGAGACAGCTGAGAAGGGCCAGACCAGTCTATCCCTTTTACCTCACAAAAGGACTGAAATGTATGTTGCCTGTATGTGACTCAGAGGTTGACACATGTGGAAAGAGCTTAGCCAGTGGCAAAATATTAACTTAAAGAGGACTGAACATTTTTTTTTTTAACAACAATGATAACAGTAGCAGCTAATATTTATTCAGATATTATTTGCCAGGCTCAGTCCTAAGTTCTTTCCATTAATTTGCTCTTTTGACAGCCCATACTCTGTTAGGGCCTACCCTTACATTCATCTCTGTATTATTCTATCCAACCACAGGAAAAGTAATTTTCTTGTTGTTCCCATTGAAACATCTGCTGTTTTCATTTCTTTTTTCTTTCTCTGTTAGCTTTTCCTAGTTCCTCTTTATTTCTGGTAATATAATAGATAGCATCTGAAATGAGAACTTTGAAGATTATTTTACTTCCCATAATTCTCTCTATGGATTTTTAATAATGTCACTGAAACCTTATATAGTAGGAAGTGGTTCTAAATAGGAAAGCAACTATGTAAATTGTCAAACATATGTCACAGTTTTACTTGAACTATTAATAAAATCATACTTTTTATCATTATATAAACTATAATAGATAAAACTTACCAACCCTAACTCAAGGGAAGGCTATCTGTTACAATGCTCTGAGTGAGTGATATTGAATTAAAATTAAGGGATATGCAGAAAGAGATCAAGGGAAGGTCAAAAGACTTAAGGCAGTATTTCTTTAGAGTAAAAAAATCCCAATTTATAATTCTCATTATTCATTAGCTGATGCTTCCTACTTCAAGCTACATGCCTTAGAATTTCTTATAACGCTTTCTAGTATTCTTACATAAGATTCCAGCAATCAATGTCACTTAATATAATTTAAAAATGATGCAAAACTTAGTCTGCCTTAAAATAAAATTTCAGAGTGGACACAGAGGATGATATGTTGATTACAGATGGAGATGTTACAGGTGCAAATTCCAGTTTCACTAAAGGTCCCATCTAAGTATAATAGTCATTTCTTAGCCCCAGTCTCACTTTCTATGGTTTCAGTTAACTGAGTTCAATGGTGGTCTAAAAACACAAAATGGAAAATCTCAGAAATAAACAATTCATAAGTGTTAACCGTTATGTGACAATGCCTATGTCATTCACCTCACTTCATTATATCATGTGGGCATTTTATCACCTTATACCATCACAAGAAGGATGAGTACAATGTGTTTTGAGAGAGAGAAGGACCACTTTCACATATCTTTTTAATAGTATATTGTTGTGATGAGTAGTATATTGTTGTGTGTGAATAGTATATTGTGTTACTATTAGTTATTGTTGTTAAGCTCTTGCTGTGCCTACTTTATAAATAAAATTTTACCATAGGTATGTATGTATAGGAAAAAACACAGTGTATAGAAGGCTCAGTATTGTTTCAGGTTCCCAGTATCCACTGGGGGTCTTAGAACATTCCCCGTGTGGATAAGGGAGGACCATTGTGCCAGGAAACTGAAGAAGCTCTCCCATCATCAGACAGGAATCAAGCATCATATCTGATGCCCTCTGGAAAGAACACTGATAAATGTTTCTCTGAAAGCATTCTAAATGTGTTGATGTGCTTTACTTACCAAAAGATATTGGTGAAAATACTGGGAAATTCTCATAAGCCAACTTTATGGGAAAGCTAATAGAGGCTTTCAGTTTTCATCTTCCAGAACCGGGTGTCATTGTTTAATGTTTTTCTTTTTAATTAAAAGCAGATTGATAAACACAGCACTCCCAAATCTTTAATTCAGTTGATACTTATTGAAAACCCCCTTGTGTTCAGTTAAGAGCTATGGAAGAAATAAATTAATGTATGACATAGGTTTCCTACTTTCAAAGGGCTTACTGTCTTCAAACTCTTAATACCCTGAAAATGAGAAAATAATGCAATTGAACTTAGAGAAATTGTATCATTTGTATAGGACAGTATTTTAAGTTTGCAAAAGACTTTGACATCTAGTGTCTCCTTTGGTCCTTTTGATTACCTCATGAGATGGTAGGTATGATTATTGTTTTACGAATGTAGAAATGGAACATCTGGCACACTGAGTGATGGTCAGGCCATCAGCTAGCAGCTCCCATCTTCAGCCTCCCAATTAACCTTTTCCATCACAGCATGTTTCCATTCTGGCCACACTTTCCTCTGGTGGAGGTGGGTAAAGACACCACTGCATTGTGACCAGTGCTTTCAGTTGAGTTCATTGCTGGTATCACATACCCTGTTGATAGCATGGCACTAGTTGTGATTTGGTTTTAAGATTTGGGATACCTCACTTGAAGAGTATGCTAGAAATACAGCTCAGGTTTTATTTTTAAAAACTTGAGGTTTAATTATGTTGAAAGTGCCTATTGAACTTACGTTGAAAAGTACCCATTTGGGTTGAGCTGTGCCTCTTCCCAAATTAATATGTTGAAGTCCTAACCAAAATGATAGAGACCTGGCCAGACAAGGTGATTCGTGACTGTAATCCTGGAACTCTGGGAGGCTGAGGCAGGAGGATCACTTGAATTCAGGAGTTCGAGACTAGCCTGAGCAAAGCGAGACGCTGTCTCTACTAAAAGTACAAACATTAGCCGGGCACTAGGGCAGGTGCCTGTAGTCCCACCTCCTCAGGAGGCTGAGGCAGGAGGATCTCTTCAGCCATTAGTTTGAAGTTGCTGTATGTAGGGGAAATTGAGCCCTGATTTTTAGCATAAGACTCGGTTCCTGCTTGAGAGACATGGAGAATCACTAGAATGACATGTGGATTGTGTACATGCAGGAAATCATGAAACGGCCTCCAACAGAGAATGTATATGTGAGGTGTGGGAATGATAGTCATGGTAAAGATTCTCTAGATTCCAAAGGTCTCTTGATGCTGGAGGCAGAGGTTGTGCTCAAGGTCTGTGCTTTTGTAAAAACAAAGGTGAAAACATTCTATCTGACCTTCTCCATCACCTCCCTCACCAGTGCTAATGTCGGACAAGCAGTTTTTGTCTGCTTCTTCCCATTTTATGATAATAAATACAGTCCTGAGGGCTATGCAAGAGGGTTCCTTCCGGAGTTCCTCAGTTGTGTCAAGCTTCTTCATTCCTCATACCAAGACCCCCTCATCTGCTAACCCAAAACCCCTTCAGCTATGGTAAGCCAACCAAAAAAAAAAAAAAATATATATATATATATATATATAAAACAAAAACAAGCAAAAAAAAAATGTTAGAATCCTTAAAGGGCAATTAAGTTAAAATTAGGTCATCAGGGTGGACCCTAATCTGATCTGACTCATGTCCTTTTAAGAAGAGGGAATCAGGACCCAGATACAACAGAGGAGATGCCTTATGAAGACATGGAAAGGCGGGCCAAGGAGAGGCCCCAGAAGAAACAGTACCACTGATCTCGGACTTCTACACTCCAAACCCACAAGAAAGTACATTTCTATTGTGTTAGCTGCCTAGTCTGTGCTACTTTGTTATGGCAGCCTTAGAAACCTAATATAATGCCTAAGTTATTTTAAATTGGTTATTCTTAATATTTACCCTGGGTTTCTCTTATGGTTTTGTTATAAAATGGAGCTGAACTCATAGAGATCCAAGAGAGGGCTTTGTTGAAAGGACTTCTTACAGAGAAGTGCACAGAGCCAAAGAAGCAGAGTGGACTAGTGGGGAGCTGTCACTATGCCTAGGGCTAAGGGTCCTGGGAGAGGAAATAGGTTTCCAGAGCCCAGGGAGAACAGTAGTTGTAGTTAGGGAAAGACACAACTACTCTCACAGGAGTTGCAGAAACAGGGAGGGAGCAATGAGAAAATATCCTAGCATCTCTCAGCTCCTGCCTTCCAGTCTCTTGCTGGAGACGTCCACTGGCCCAGTCCAACAGGAAGCCAGAAAACAAGGAAACTCAGGGTCGGGACTCAGAGATGCCGAGAAGGACTGAGAAATGCAGGGAATGGATGGAGTGTAGGAACAGGGAACAACCTTGCAGAAGAAAATAATCAGCGTTATCTTTATTCAAAGGAGTGGAGAAACACAGGGGCTGGAATTATTATTTCTCTGTGGTCAGCAGTGAAGTCAGCACCAAACTTAAAATTATACTGCCTCTCCACTTTTGGGTTGCTTGTGGTTTTCCTGTTTTGCTTTTATTATGAGGGAAATATTTTCCCTGAAAAGAGACGTTTTATTTCGAAGACCTGAAAGAGAAATCAGCTATTCCCTGAATCTCAATTTTGACTTAAGGAAAGTGAGGCACAGAGAGGCAAAGCAGCTTCCCCCTGGGAAAGCAGAACCCGGATCTAGAGCTCCCAACTCATTGATAAGGGTGATTTCCACTAGACTTCCTGTTAGGAGGTTAAGGCCTAGTGGAATGTTTCAAATACAGGGGCTTCTTTTGATTGCAAAGGGGCCGTCTTCTCAACATTGATTGAGAAGCTTCTCTAGAAATTTATGGAAAAAGCAAAGAAGGAAATGAGTTGAGGTTTGTCATGCTTTATATTTAGACATGAATGAAGACCAAAAGGCTGTGTGACTCAGAAGCAGGCAGAGGGTCTGTTTTCCATTCAGCTGTGGTCAGTTTGCTGCTGATCCAGAAGGCAATCCCAGGGATGAGCCCTGACTTGAACCACAACAACTAGGACCACGTCCCCTGGCAACTCTGCAGCTCTGCCCTGCATCCTTGGTTTATCCTTCTTCTTTCCTCACTTATCAAATATTTATTGTCAACAACGGGCAGTTCTGTTTGCACACAGTGTGATGGGGTAATGAGATAGTTAGGTTTCCTCCTGTTATTGATGGGGAGTGCTGATGGCATGAATAATTTCCTTTTTTTATAAATGGGAATTTAATTATTGATGTCTTGTTTAGGCAGTGACAAAGGTGTTAGCAACAAACACTGCAGTTGGAGGTTTTGGCAGGCCTGAGGCTGCCGGGTTGCAGTCTAGGGTCAGTAGGATCATGAGATAAACTTGCTCTTAATTGTTTAGAAGAGACAGTAAGGGTCTTTACCATACATACATTATAGACAGGTAGGCAGAGAGACGTGGCATCTGTATGTGTCCACATATAGATGTGTGAGTGTATGTGTCTAATAAAAATTTGCTCTGCTTAACAAGTCAAATAGTATATGTATAAATACATACATACACGGTTTATGTTTGTGGATATATATATGTATATGTGGGTCATTACAAAAGTTTTGAGATAAACAAAAATCAAGAAATATAACATCTGTCAGGCAGAAACAAATGAAGGCTTCCCAGCAACACCAATAAGCCAAGCAAGTTGAAACTTGCAGAGGTGCATCAGAAAGGATGCTGTCGACTGTTTCTTGGAATTGAAATAATGGACCATAACACAATCTGTCTCAACACTTTCATAGTGACCCACATCTATATGGTGTCTATAAGTTTATTGGCTGAAGCATTTTTATTTAAAACGTATTAAGGAAAACAAACCTCTAAAACTAGGTCCTAAGAAGGGCAAGTTCATCAAACCAGTCCATTCGTACTTGCATAGAACATTAATTGAATTCTTAGCATCACTGGTGGCAGAGTGTTTATTCATGTAACAAGGGTTTTAGTAGACTGATAACTCATTTTAGCTCTTAAGTGCAGATAATGAGAACATAGGTCTCTACACCAGTATTTTAATTTTTATTACTTTTTCCCAGGGGATTTAAGGCTCTCTGAATACTATCCCTGTAACCCTCCTACCCCACAAAAGAAGATAAAACAAAACACTGCAACAACATATTTCTCAAGGAAGTTTTCATTACTAGCCTTTTTCTCGAAGGCCCAATTGATATGTCTCTGTTTTATTCTTTTCAATTTCTTGAGAGAAACCAAGCCAGGAGATGGAGCTCTTGTTTCTCCCTATGGTGGTGTGAGATGCAAGATGGATTTTAGAAGATACAAGTTAGAGTAGAGGGAATCCTTATGTGGGGAGGAAAAAATTCTGAAGGTAAAGATGTCATGAAACAGAGCCCCTGTTGACTGAGTGTGCATGTGAAAGACGTGGGAATTTTACTAAAATGGAAAGGCTGGCTTGGTGCCTGTAGCTTAGCAGCTAGGGCACCAGCCACAGACCCTGGAGCTGGTGGGTTCAAACCCAGCTGGGGCCTGCCAAACAACAATGATAACTACAACTCCCCCCCCCATCAAAAAAAAAATAGCCAGGCATTGTGGCGGGTTCCTGTAGTCCCAGCTACTTGGGAGGCTGAGGCAAGAGAATCACTTGAGCCCAAGAGTTTGGGGTTGTTGTGAGCTGTGACGCCATGGCACTCTACCGAGGGTGATACGGTGAGACTGTGTCAAAAAATAAAATAAAATAGAAAGGCTTATTCTGCAGGTCTGGATGGGGACCTGAGAGTCTGCGTTTTTTAACACTCCCAGGGGAAGCTGGCCCTGCTGCTCTGCGAAACACACTCTGAGTAGCAGGGATTATTGGACTAGCCTGCAAATACTAGCGATATTGAATTTTTAAGATAGGTAAACAGTAGCAAGGCTTTTATAATTT